>NC_062283.1:15049828-15366887 GCF_902655055.1 Lutra lutra
GCCAGAGTCATAGGGGATTCTTTCCATAGTATTTTTCTCTTCTGTTGAACGAGGATGGGAAATCTTAATTGTTCAGCCCTCTAGTTTCTCCAATCAGTAATAGGAAGAAAAAACACTGATGTTACTTACACCTTCAAGTACTCAGTTTAAGACTGTTCCTCTCCTGGAGTTTGACATCACTGTTGGGCAATTCTATTCCAGTTGTATTTGGTACTTGACAGGTTCTAATTTACACGCTGAGATGATATTAAGGGGGAGACAGGCCAAAATAGACCACCTTAACCTCCACGGAAAATCTCAAGATTTATTTTCCAGATTTGCTATATATGCCTCAGTGTATAAAATTGGCACCTGCTGAATCAATCTTGATTCTTTAGGCTTCTGCATGATTGAGATGTTGGTTGAGCTGACATTGTAAGTTAAAATTTTTAGCAGATTTAATATATGATGGGTACTGAACAAAATATTGACAAAGGTATTTTAAGCTTCTGAGGATTCCTTAGAAGAGAAATACAGAAAAGAGAAACTTATAAAACTCTCAGTCATGTTTCCATAGACACCCATGTTTGATTTTCTAAGATCTAAAACTTTAAATTATTTTTAAAATAAGTAATGGGCCGGGCACCTGGGCTCAGTGGGTTGAGGCCTCTGCCTTCGGCTCAGGTCGTGATTCCAGGGTCCTGGGATCGAGCCCCACATTGGGGGGGGGTCTCTGCTCAGCAGGGAGCCTGCTTCCTCTCTCTCTCTCTCTCTGCCTGCCTCTCTACCTACTTGTGATCTCTCTCTGTCAAATAAATAAATAAAATCTTAAAAAAAATAAAATAAAATAAGTAATGGGGATGTAATATACAGCATGGGGATGATACTTAATACTGTGTTATATATTTGCTAAGTTGCATAGTTGCTAGGAGAGTAGATCTTAAAAGTTGTCATCACAAGAAAAAAGGAAAAAATTGTAACTATGTATGGTGATGGATGTTAAGTAGACTTGTTATGATATTATTTTGCTGCATTTACAAATACCAACTGATATTTGTACTCCTGAAACTAACATATTATTGCATGTCAATTACATATCAGTAAAACCAAATAAAACCGAAAATTATTTCTATTTCTAAATTTTAAATTAAAGTCAGTAATATCTGATCAATATTTTCATATGAACATCAAGGGTCAGTTCAATACCTGTGGGTAAAAATTAAACCTTTAATTTTGCTACTATATTATGCTTAGCAAGTGCTACAAGTCTTAGAATTGTAATTAACAAAATACAAAATACTCCCCAGTTTAATGCTTTATCTTAAAAAAAAGAAAGTAGCACAAGTATTTTCAATGAGTTGCTTTTCTCAAAACATATATGAGAATTATGATTGAGTTTTATAACCTCATTTCTATGAAATTATTGTTTTAGATGTCATATAGCTACTCTACAAAATCTATAATCATTTATTAAGCAAACAAGTTCTTAGAAAGTTCTGGTCTGAGGCCACACAGCTAGCAAGTAAGCAGAGTCAGGATCTGAGTCTGGATGTTTGTGGCTTTGAAGCAATTTTATCTAACCCCAACAATGCAATTGTACTGACGACAGACAGCAGACACCAATGTTCTGAAGAATTTGGAGAAATAGGAAAGAATTGGACAAAACTGATGTACGTGGGCGGAAGAGGCTGTGAGTCAGGATCAGGAAATAAACGACATGGTTCAGTCATGAAGCAATATAATTTCAACTTGACTTTCCTTCTCCATTGTCCTTTTTCATTGTCTGGCTCGTAATGGGGTCATGGTTTTGTCAAGTGGCTAAATTCCTGCATATTTGGTTTCCTCATGGGAGGCAAGTAATTCCACATTGATTTAAATTAATAAAATAACATGAAATCCAGTTCTTCAAATTTCAGCGCCATAGATGCGAAATATATTTTTAAATTAATGTATTTAACCACCTTCCCCATATGAACTAATGATCTGATGCCCATTCTCTAAGGATCTGACTTCTGTTTTTATTCATAGAAGTTCCTCTACCTTGTGGATAAAGGAAGGAGCACTTTTCCTGGAGCCAGTAGACTGGGACACACCTTATTGCTAAAGCCATTTAGTGGTGTCCTCTTGCCATAATGCCCATGACCTAATAATGGCACACAAAATTTGGGCCTCTGATAAGCATGAGTAACTTCCTCTATAGCCAAAGGGAGGCAAGACAGATGACTCTGGAGCCAGACTTGTCTTTATATATTGTATTTACTTTGCAGAATTCATTTACGGGCATAAGCAGGGAGATAAAATACCTCCTTTTCATGAGGGTCCCAAAGGGACCGCAGGCATACAATGTTGCTTCATAACATACAAACAATACAACCCAGAAGGCACCTTCTAGCATAATAAACAACTCACAGTCTACAGTCTCCGTGTTCTTGACATTGACAATGCTTTTTAAAGTTAGATCAAAAAGGTACTTGGACTTTTTTTTTAACGAGGTGTCTGTCTGAATAGGGCAAAAATTCTGTCCAACTGTTGGATGCAGTAGGTCAGAACGTCTGTGTGATCAATGAGTTCCACTTCCAGCATTTTGAGGGTATTTCTCCTTGAAAGCTGGGAGGTAGAAAGAAAATTATTTTAGGTTGTATTTCTATCCACAATGTTATACGAATTATAGATTATATTACTTTTGGAAAATTTCATTCTGCCTGGTAGAAGAGACACCAATTCAATAAAGAAGTGAAATTTTAGTTTAGATTTTCAGAGTATCCCTGATATATCTCAGATCTGCAGTTTCAATTATTATTATTAATTCATTATTAAGTACATATAGTATTTTTATAGGATTTTTGAGAATTTTTAAAAGAGGAACAGTGACTGACTTCTCTTTTATTACTTTTTAAAAATTTATTTACTTATTTGAAAGAAAGAGAGAAAGAGGAACAGAGCATGAGTAGAGGGGAGGGGCAGAGGGAGAGGGAGAAGCAGACACCCTGGTGAGCAGGGAGCCTGACACCCAGGACCCTGAGATGGCGATCTGAACTGAAGGTAGACGCTTAACTGACTGAGCCACCCAGAAACCTGGACTGACTTCTCTTTTAAAAGAAAACAAGCTTAAACACCAATAAGGAGTTAAGGTGCAAATATGGGAGAAAGATCAAAGTGTTTCCAGAAATCAGGCAGTCTCACTCTTTCTGTCTCTTTTTCTGAAATTCTTGAAAACCTATAATAGCAAATTTTCCCTAATAGGATTTAAATATCATTTAAACCAGAAATAGGGGCAAGGACATTCTCAGTCCCGATGTCACCGATAGTAACCAACATATTCATCTATGTATGAATGTGTGCCTTCCTATTTAGAAGAAAGGAAATATTCTTAGAACAGTATCTGCTTATACTCATTAAGAATTGACTTAACAAGAGTATGTATTATTGCTGGAGTAATAGTGAGTAAGAAAAAGGAATTCAGATCTGTGCCTGGCTAACATGGGAATGACTGTCTGGGAAGGAGGTAGATCATGAGCACAGGCATGACTTGGTCACGAATCAAAGAAGATTAAGGCCTAAAAGACAAATACGGATAAAGTAGTAAGGGAGGTCCCACTTGAATATTAATAGACTCGAGTGCAAATCAGTCCCTCATAAGGATAACAGCACATGATATGCTCAAGTATCAGTATTTTAATCCGTCATTCTCACTGGTGAACTATGTTTTGTATGCAGTGGCCAAGATGCTTGCTTTAGTAAGTTACTTGCTTGTGGAGATAACCAAACTTCAGTTTAAGTACGGGTTATTCCCTTATTCATTATTGTCAGTTGAAGCTTCTTTTTTTTTTTTTTTTTAAAGATTTTATTATTTATTTGACAGAGAGAGAGATGACAAGTAGGCAGAGAGGCAGGCAGAGAGAGAGAGGGGGAAGCAGACTCCCCACCAAGCAGAGAGCCGGATGTGGGGCTCGATCCCAGGACCCTGGGATCATGACCTGAGCTGAAGGCAGAGGATTTAACCCACTGAGCCACCCAGGCGCCCCTCAGTTGAAGCTTCTTAATGGCTTTCCAAGAAGTCCATTTTACCCCAGTTGAAGGAAAATAGATCGTCTCGGGGGTGGGAGCATTGGGGAGTGGGGATAAACTCTGTCTGGACAAGCTCTATGAGAGTTTTCATGACTAGCAAATAAATTGTCCCACAAAAGGCCACAATAAGACATACCTTACTGCAACCATCAGAAATACCTCATTGAAGTCATGGTTTTTGAAGAACCATTTGTACAGCTGTGATCCTGACCTGTAATAGTCGACTATCTCCAAATACTTTGCAAGAATTGTTTCCAGCGTCCTCGATAAACAGCTAGAACATCACCCACAGTTTCCTGATGTAGTTGATTTAAGTTCGGAGGCAGACCCAGCCCTCTTGAAGAAAGCCTAACGCAGAGGGGCGTTTCTTCTAATATAGGCAGGGAGGAAGAATTATCAGGTTTTCCGGCAACATTGAACCACCTCAACCCACACAAAAGCAAAAGCTTTCCACTGTTTACAGCCTGTGGCACTTTTTATCAGACTTGTCTTTAATTCTTTCCAAGAGGTAAGGAACAAACAGATATCTCTTTGTTGTTTTTTTAAAAAATTTGTCCTTAAGGCAAAAACAGGGCACCCTTTGAAAATCATAGGTTGGTCATATTATCAGGGTTATACTGTAAAAACAGGGAATGCATTGCCTCCCACAGTTGGGGATAGTAGGTGTCCTGCTGGGGCTGAGACAGAAGTCACCTCTCTGCCTCCCACCCACCTGCCATCTTCTTAGGGATTTCCCCCCAGCCGTGGGTAGGATCATCTTTACAAAAAGATCTTTACTCAAAAAGAGTGAGATGACATCCTTTAGAGATGTTGAATTTGGAAAGACTTATTGGTTGGACCTCAAGGCACAAGCATACATTGTAATTCTGAGACTTAAAGAAGAGAAGAACTACTTCCAGCTTTTTGGCATATATTGTACCCGAAGTGGGAATGTGGATGAGTCACAGAATAAGTGGTGATGTATCAATAATCAGATTAGAGCCACCTCACCCTCAGTGTAAAAGATTAGGTGGAGATTCATGAAGCTAAGGTTGCCTGAGATAATGCCGCCAGTGAGCACAGATTTGGGCTTCATCCAAAGGGCATCCATAAACAGACTGACAGATCATTGAAACTGGGCACAATAGAAGGATTATGAATATTCTGGTATATCATCTTTTTTTTTTTTTCTTCCTGCAAGGCTTTGGCTAGAACTCATTTTTTTGTCTTGGAGAACAATAAATAATCATCATGACTCACTTCTGATTCTCTTGGTCACTTCAGATAAACCAAGTCCAGCCCTTGACATGGCACGGTGACCAGGTCTATACAGTTTCATTAAAATACTTGCTATTTGCAGGCTAACACATTGTACCGAGGTTCGCTGGGCTTTGTTTTTCTTTGAACCGCATTTGGAACAAGAATAAACAAATATCACTGCAAAGTGTTGAATTGGATTTAGTCCTCGCTGATTCAGGCCTGGGCGATGGCTCTAAAATTCTTGCCTATGAGTCTGGACCTGTTGAGTCATTAAAAATCAGCAATGCGAGGGTGCTATATGCTGGTGTAGTGTAAATCCAAAGTCATTAAAGGACCTGGAGGAAGAAAATATTATGCTCTAGGTTGCCTGGGGGATGAGCACGCTTCACAATGCCTCGACATGTACCTAAAACTGGGAAAGGGTCCTCAAACTTCTAAGCAAAGCCAATGTTTCTGCTTGGTGAGAAGTAAAACTTGTTGGATATTTCTGGGTGAGTTTCCCAGACTGACAAGTGATTCTGGGCTCTTAATGTAATAGACAGAGGGTATGAATTGCCCTGAAGTTAAGGTCCTGGACTTAAAATCCAAAGTAGGGTTAAGATGATTAATCTAAATTCTTTTCACTTCATTTCTTCATTTGAGACAATTTTGTCATCTCTGTTCAATAGAAGTTTTGAAGTTTGTGGCTTCAGTGACAATGAAATTACCTTGCCTATATCTTCAGAATCTTTCATGTGCACATTTTGGAAATTTGTATGAGTCAAATATCAAATACTTTTTGTTCAATAGCTCATCCTTACCAAGAAACACATCAAATGGAAAATTTGCTTCTGAAAATTTTAATTCTATGCTCAATAACTGATTAGATCAAGTCACTTATATGAGGCAAATAATGTCAGAGAATGATTCTATCTACAGGCTTTTGGCAGAGGACACCTAAGACATGTTTGCCTTGAAGAAATAATGCATCTCACTCAGTTCGTCAACCTAAAATTCTGCGCAATTTTACCCGAAAATACACTAAAATGGGTAAGATTTTATTCTTTCTCTGATGAATCAGTTTCTTCCACAGAAACACTGAAAACCAGGGGCACCTGGGAGACTCACTTGGCTAAGTGGCCACCTCTTAGTTGGGATCAGATCATGATCTCAGGGTTGTGAGATCGAGCCCGTATTGGGCTCTGCGCTGGGTGTGGCATTTACTTCAGATTCTCTCTTCCTCGGCCCATCCCACTTGTGCTCTTTCTCTCAAATAAATACATCTTAGGAAAAAAAAAAAAAAAAAAGGAAACGTTGAAAACTAGCCCCAAGTATCCAGGAAGACTGAACAGTCTATTGTACTTGCTGTCACTTCTCACCAAAGAATATACAATGTTTTTTGACCTTAAGGAGAAAACAGAGCTCTCTTTATTCCTTTATTTTTGGGAGCAGAGGTAGAAGCAGTTAACAAAATGGGATATGGTAATTGGGCAATTTTAAGGCATTTTCAAATGCTTTTGTTCTTAGTATCTGGGGCAAACAAGCAGCCCTATTCCTGCCTGAAGTGGGTTAGGATCTCCCACCTGCCCTTGGCAAGGAATGGAGGATGAGGTGGGTTGGCAGTCCCAAACAGTACTTGGACTTGGACTTCCTTCAAGTCACTGAGGCTGGCTGACAGTTGAAATCTAGCATTCTAGCTCATCTCTCAGAGCACAGGCCCTCCCCTGCTAGGAGCACCTCGCCTCATTCTGAGCTGCAATGCCAGGGTGGCCCACTGACACTTCGTTCTCAGGAAGTCACACTTGCCTTGGGGAGACAGTCTTCTGAAAGCAAAGACTCTTTGGTACTGGGCATAAGACAAAGAGAAGGTTATAAAGGAAGGAAAGAGGGAAAAGAGAAAGGAGGAATATAGGGCATGAGCAGAAGGAGACATAGGACATTTTGTTGTCGGTAATGAAACCCATTTCCATCCCAGCCCTTCAAAATTTGTTCATTCAAATATCACTGCATTCTTGGTAACAAGTGTCTGCTCAATGCTTGGGGGAATTTCTCCAAGCATTTCCATAATATATGTACTCCTAGGAGGATCTGCAGGTGTTAGAGGGCAGGGTGGATATAACAGAGAAATTCCCCGCAGGAGTTAGAAGGTTTTGCTTCTCTGAGAGAAGCTGCTCGTGGTCCCTTCTCCTAAGAGTTGCATCTCGAACAAGTACTCATGAGGATTAAAGGAATGACTTCATGATTCATGAGGATTGGGATGACCATTCCCAAGGGAAAAGAAAAGCAGCATACAGAAGCTTGTTTTTAAAAAGAAATTAACAAAGGGACACCTTGGCGCCTCAGTCAGTTAAGTGTCCGACTCTTGGTTTCAGCTCAAGTCATGATCTCAGGGTCATGAGATTGAGTCCAGTGTCAGGTCCCTGGATACTCAGAAAGGAGTCTTCTCGAGATGCTCTGCCTCTCCCTCTCCTTCTGTCCCTCCCCCAGCTCATGTGCATGCTCTCTCTCTTTCTCTCTCTCTAAAATAAATTTAAAAATCTTTTTTAAAAAGAACTTAATAAAAACAAAAAGAATAAGAATCTCAACCAAGGTCAGCCATCTAAATAGCGGGAGCCTAAAACAGAGACCAACAGCACAATGTTGGTAATGACTCATCTGCTGAAGGATCTCTGTGAGCAACAGCAATGGAGATGGGGGCAGAGCACAGAGAAGGACGAGTTCGTGGATCTGGTGGATCGCTCTTTACACATAACCAATAGATAAAGGTTCATTTGTTTATAACCAACCAGTTGCTACTGGGAACATTTGGTCTAGCCAAAGTTCAGATGGTTACATTAAGAAAAGTCAAATCTTTGCATCAGTTTTTGCAGATTTGAAATAAGTTGATGAAGCAAGTCTGAACACTTTTGTCATATTTCCATCTTCTTATTGTCATCCCTTCATTCTCTTTTTCTTTATCCTCCTGCTTTTAAAATAAAATATTAAATTAATTAAATTTATTTTTTTCTTTTCCCCCTATTTCTTTTTTTATTTTTTAAGATTTTATTTATTTATTTGACAGAGAGAGATCACAAGTAGGCAGAGAGGCAGGCAGAGAGAGGGGAGAGTAGGGAAGCAGGCTCCCTGCTGAGCAGAGAGCCTGATGTGGGACTCGATCCCAACACCCTGGGTTCATGACCTGAGCCGAAGGCCGAGGCTTACCCCACTGAGCCACCCAGGTGCCCCCCCTCTATCTCTTGTTAAATTATTCAAGAAAGTAAATACATTCACATGGTGAAAGATAAAAATATTATGGACATACATGGAATAGACATGAAAGCTCATTTCATGCACTCAATGTTCCCACACCCTTCTTCAGAGGAAATCCGTATCAATAGTTTGATATCTATCCTTTCTTTATGTATATGTCTATATTCATACACACAGACATATCCATATACACCTACACATACACTACACATACGAATATACACATCCATGCATGTATGCACAAATTTAAACACACATGCATATACACACAAACATGTACATATAATTTACATGCTTAACCAGAATCATAATATTGTTTTTTCCAAAATCTTTTTTTTTTGTTTTTTCCAAAATCTTCAAAAGATTGATGAAAAATTTGGTAATATGTCATTGTGTTAAGATCCCTGTGTCTAGTAGCATTTGGAAACTAGTGTGTAAAATACGTAACCAACACCTAAAATTAATATACCCTGTATGTTAACTAACTGCAGTTAAAATAAAAACTTAAAAAAATGTAATTGGACAAGTTTTTTCATGCATGCATGCCTTCCATCTCCATCTTTGGGGTTAAGTTTGGTTAGCAAATCACGGTTACTTTGTTTTATTAAGTGTTACATGTACTGATTGGAGAGGTAATAAGCCTTTGGGAGATTTACTAGAGTCTCCAAAATTCCTGACATCGCTGCTTCAATCAAAGAATTCCACAGGCATGAGTTCGTACACGAACTTGGGAGTACAAAGATTAATGACCTAAGCATTTCAGTTTTAACTGCAAATCTAAAAGTGGAAAGAGATCCACCCATCATTAATGAAATCATGTTGACTTAGTCCGGTAGGCTTTTTGCCATAGAGAAAATAATGATATCAGCTCTGAAAACAAAATTCAGGTCTTACCTGTGCAAGAAAATTTGGTATCCCAAATCCAAACTTCCCGAACGAAACACCAGAGCATAATGTTTGACCAATCAGACAGGTTCCTAACTTTATAAATTCTTTCACCATGGGGTTAATAAAAATAATAACTGACCTCATTCACATACTTGCAAAATAATTTAATTTTCCCAGAAGTGATCTACTCTCAAACCCTGTGGGATACCGCAACTCTGTAGTACGAGTCCTATCCAGAAAAACTAAAAATTTAATTTTTCAAAAGATGCAGTATAATCATTTCTTGAAGTTGCCATAGAATAGGAGGTATCAAGTCTTTCAAAATTTAAAGTTGGAAGCCAATTTCGAACATTTTTCTTATATCACAATATGGAATGGGGAGGGTAAGAATTATATCAGCATTTTTAAGATGAAAGGAGAGGCAAAAGGAAATTTTTGAACTTTATTTTACTATATGTTATCTATGTGGTAATGACTGACATCAACATTTTTGGTCAGTCATCTTTTTCTGAGTTCAAACTTTCACCTATGTCTACTTGAATGTCCCACAGGAATTAAAAATGTAATGTCCAAAATTATTTGATTCTTGATTTCTGCCCTCTTCTCCCCACCTGATACGTTTAGTTTCCTGAAGACATCTTACTCAATAAAAGACCCTGCCATCTACCTGATTGCTCACCTAAAAATGTAGGGTAAATTCTTGACACCTACATTTTCCTCCAATCCCCACTTCCAATTTGCCACCAAAATTGGTTCATTTATTTCCACATAGATCTCAAATCTTTCCATTTCTACCCTAGGTTAAACTACTTTTACCTGGATGCTGCAAGAACTCTCTATGTGGTCTTCCTTTTTTTTTTATTTTACTCTCCCATTCTTCATTCCCCAGGTAGCAACGGGAGTGATTTAAAAAAAAAAAAAAAGATTTTATTTATTTATTTGAGAGAGAGAGTGAACAAGAGAAAAAGCCAAGAGGGAAAGGAAGAGAGAAATATTTATTTATTTTTTAATATTTTATTTATTTATTTAAGAGAAAGAGAGAACACAAGCAGGGGGAGGGGTGGGGGAGATGGAGAAGCAGATAGCCTGCCAAGTGGAGAGCCCAACTCAGGGCTCAATCCCAGTACCCCGGGATCATGACCTTAACCTACTGAACCATCCAGGCGCCCTTCACTCACCTATTTAATGCATTAATGGTAATGTTACATCTGATCTACATCTGATCCAGTCAATTCTGGGGTCACCTCCTTGAGAAGGGATTCCTCAAACTCCAGTCTGGATTAAGTTTTTCCTTTCCTGTGCTCCAGTTGTGCTGAAAAAAACTTGTTTTTTGTTTATCTCTCCCAAAGAATTGTCAACCTTTGAGAAAGGTACTGTATTTTATTCACTTTCATATTTCCCAGTCCCTGGCTCAGTGCTTCAAGATAATCAATAACTCTCCACAAATCAAAGACAGGGCAATAGCTGATTTGCAAAGAAGCTTTCAGTTTTTGTGGCTGACTTTCTTCCAGTTGCACCCAAAGTTGGATCTGTCTCAAATTCTCCTAATTTATGACTATCAGTCATCCATTCCATACACGTATTCACTCACTCATCCATTCAGCAAATCCTGAGTGCTTACTGTGTCTCAGACACTGGACTAGGCACACTTTCGATGCTGAAACAAAGCACACATGTTTCCTTCCCATTTCAAGTGAACTGCCTATAAATAAAACTCTAGGGGGTGCCTGGCTGTATAAGTCCGCTAAGCTGTCTGACTAGATTTCAGCTAAGGTCATGATCTCAGGGTTGTGGGATCGAGCCCGGAAGGGGGCTCCCTGCTTGGTGGTGAGTGTGCTTCTCCCTCTCCCTCCACCCTTGCCCCTGCTTGTGTTCCTTCTGTCTTTCTGTCTCTCTCAAACAAATAAATAAAATCTTTTAAAAATAAATAAATAAATAAAATACCTAAGTGAGCAAACATCTGCATGCTAAGAAACTTATGTTGTAACATGTAGATCCTTTGTCCTCTTAAATATGCTTGGGGGCCCTAAAGAACTTAACGCAGGTTGCTTCACCCCGTGTCTACTGTTAGAAATTACAACGGAAGGGGCGCCTGGGTGGCCTCTGCCTTTGGCTCAGGTCATGAACCTGGGTTCCTGGGGTCAAGCCCTGCACTGGGCTCTTTGCTGGGGGGGGGGAGCCTGCTTCCCCCCCCCCCCCGCCTGCCTTTCTGCCTACTTGTGATCTCTGTCAAATAAATAAATAAAATCTAAAAAAAAAAAAAAAATTACAACTGAGGCATCTGGAATATTTATTCATTCATTTCAAAGTAACATTACTAAATTTATTACATGTTAATATAAATAACCTGGTTTTATGAAAAGCAGCTATATTTTCCAAAACAAGAATCAAGTTTAGTGAGGAAAGAGGCATTGCTTTACACTTTTGCAAATCGCTCTGGTGTCTGGCCTAAGTGTTCTCCTTTCTGTTTCTGCTATGTTATGTTAATTTTTTTGGAAGTATCTGAAGAAAATCCAGCCTCACAGAGATAAGCAGTTGACAAAGCAAAGAATTCAGAGGCCATCGGAAGGGAACCGGTACTGTAGACAATAGCTTTCCATTATATTTTGGTGGGTAGGCATGAAGCAGACCCATGACTTGTCATGATTTATGTTTTAAGCAGATGATCTTAGCAGCTCTGTGGCCAATAAACTTGAATGAGGGAGACAACGAGTTTAGAGGCTATCTCACATGGTAATGCAACAGAATTGAGAGGACCAAGTTACTCTTGGGTGTTGCAAGTGAGGGCAAGAAAAGAGAAGAGGTTGACTACATGGAAGTGTGACACAGATTTCTTTCTGGCATGACCAAGACTATACTGTTTTTGCCACAAACTGTAGTAAGGATTACATTTGGAAGAATAAATCTTTGGGAAGTGGGAGGAGGGGATGTAAAGTTCTACTAAGTGTGAGTTCATGTGGAACATGTAGTTAAAGGTGTCTGGGAGACACCTGATTATGTGAGTCTGATGTATAGGGAAGATATTCATGGTGGAGATAGATAATTACAAATCATCAGCAAACAAGTGGTGGCTAAATCTTTGAGAATGGAATACATTCCCCAGAAAGAACAAATACAGTGAGAAGATTGAGCAAGGACAGATACCAGGGAACAGCAAAGTTAGGGTTGGATGGACATAAAGAATCCCACAAAGTGGTCAAGAATGAGAATCACCAAGAAGGCGGTGTAACTAAAACTGAGAGTAGAAAGTTCATGAAGACTCCAGTTCATGGGCCAGTTGCATCAGAAGGATTGAGCAAGATAGTAAGAGAGACATGATGACTGGTGTTCTTAGAACCATATCAGTAAAACAGATTGGGAAAGAATGGAGTATATAAACTAGATGGCAGAGGGCTAAAGAGTAAATAGGAGGTGCTAACAGACAGAGTCAAAGTGACATTGTCCTAGAAATTTGGCTGAGACTAGAATGAGGAATCATGCTGTAACCAAGAGGTTCAAGAGACTTTGTCTGATTAGCATGGAGAAGACTTGAATGTGTTTATGAAGTGAGGCAATGACGCCAATGGAGGGAAGAATTTGAAGACATGTGTTATCAATGATCACAGAATATTCTAGGGAATAGAAGCAATTATCAGGAGACCGGGTAGTAAATCTTTATCTTTCTTGTTTTCTCCCAAATATGACAGAATGTTGATCTTTCAGAAAGAATTATAGGCAAGTTGTAAAGACTCAAAAATTCAGCAATAAGCAACAAATTATTTCTGTGGTTACTAAACGAAATATGAGTAACTTCTCTACAGTTAGTGACATGGGGTGAGAAACAAGAAATAAATGCTCCAACAGAGAGACAGACATACACACGCGTGGGTACGCGCTCGCGCGCGCGCGCACACACACACACGCACACACGATTTTGAATAGGAGACAGAAGGAGAAAAGATGGTTAGGAAGAATAGCAAAGATTTCTTTACCCCACCCACGGGGTTGAGATTATTCCCTGCTTCATAGGAAGGAGTGGTTAGCAACGCTACCAATGCACTTCTGCTGAGTGAACTGCACGCAGACTTCTCATTATGGAGAGCAGCTGTGTTTTTTTTCAACTAATCCTTTTATTGTCCTCAAAAAGAATTGAAATAAAGAATAAACTCCTTAGGGAACTTTTTCTGAATGGTGCTCCCTGAAACACGAGTGTCCTTTGAAATGTTAATAAATCATCCAAAATAAAAGGGGGTGGTAGTCTCTAAGTGACTTAGTTTGGGAAACACTGAGTTAAACAAAGCTGAGCAAAGCTTTCTTAAACAGAAGGACTTCTCAGAATCATTACTATGATTACAGGCATTGGGAATTATTCAAGTGGGTGATAGAGTAGGCACTATTTCCCAAACTTACTTAATCACTGTTTTCATTGAACACTTACAGAGTTCTTGCCAGAAACTGGTGTATCCAGGAATGTAGTTTGGAAAACACTGCTCTATGGAATTGTTCAGCTCAGTAGTGCCTACCTGATTCATCAGGGTCAAGATCCTTGTGTTTAGAAGAGTTAAATTAGCAAGATCCGTCCCCCCCCGCCCACAACACACATGTGTGCTTGAAGAACTTAAAGTTTATTTGAAAAAAAAAAAAAATACACCCCACATCATATTAGCCCGTCAGACTGACTTCTAGTTTTGGTGTTTTAATGTTCTGTTTTTGATTTTATAACACATACTCACTTCTGAAAAAATAGTCCATAAACACAATAGTCTCTCAATAACAATGCTGATTGATCACTTTATACGTAGGTGAATTTTTAAGTAGTTGTTTTTGAGCTCAGTGGTAGTACCCAATGGTAAGGAAAATCAGAGGAAGGCATCACCCATGTTTGTGTCCCAGGAAGAAGCATTCTGTGCCCAGCACATCTGTGAGAACGATGTAGAGACCAACAATGGCATTGCCCATCCAATAGGATTTTGTCATTTGTTTCCAATAACAAGATAAGCTTCTGGGAAATGTTTTATCTTGATTTTTTTTTTTAAAGTTCATGATGTTCCTTCATAAGACGAATATTACACGGATTTATTTTGTATTTTTGTATTTTTTAATTTTTTTACAAGTTTTATTTTTTTTTTTCATTTTATTTTTTCCATGTTCCAAGATTCATTGTTTATGCACCATACCCAGTGCTCCATGTAATCCGTGCCCTCCTTAATACCCACCACCAGGCTCAGCCATCTCCCATGCCCCTTCCTTCCAAAACCCTCAGTTTGTTTCTCAGAGTCCATAGTCTCTCATGCTTCATCTCCCCCTCCAATTTCCCCCAACTCACTTCTCCTCTCCTTCTCCTAATGTCCTCTATGTTATTCCTTATTCTCCACAAGTAAGTGAAACCATATGATAATTGACTGTCTCTGATTGACTTATTTCATTCCGCATAATCTCCTCCGGTCCCGTCCACGTTGATACAAAAGTTGGGTATTCATCCTTTCTGAGGGAGGCATAATACTCCATAGTATATATGGACCATATCTTCTTTATCCATTCATCTGTTGAAGGGCATCTTGTCTCTTTCCACAGTTTGGCGACTGTAGCCATTGCTGCTATGAACATTGGAGTACAGATGGTCCTTCTTTTCACTACATCTGTGTCTTTGGGGTAAATACCCAGTAATGCAATTGCACGGTCATAGGGTATCTCTATTTTTAATTTCTTAAGGAATCTCCACACTGTTTTCCAAAGTGGCTGCACCAACTTGCATTCCCACCAACAATATAAGAGGGTTCCTCTTTCTCCACATCCTCTCCAACACTTGTTGTTTACTGTCTTGTTGATTTTGGCCATTCTAACTGGTGTAAGGTGGGGTATCTCAATGTGGTTTTGGTTTCAATCTCCCTGATGGCTAGTGATGATGAACATTTTTTCATGTGTCTGTTAGCCATTTGTATGTCTTCATGGGAGAAGTGTCTGTTCATGTCTTCTACCCATGTTTTGATGTGATTATCTGTTTTGTGTGTGTTGATTTTGAGGAGTTCTTTATAGATCTTCGATATCAGCCCATTGTCTGTACTGTCATTTGCTAATATCTTCTCTCATTCCATGGGTTGCCCTTGTTTTGCTGTGCAGAAGTTTTTTTTATCTTGATGAAGTCCCAGAAGTTCATTTTCACTTTTCTTTCCTTTGTCTTTGGAGACTTATCTTGAAAGAAGTTGCTGTAGCCAATGTCGAAGAGGTTGCTGCCTATGTTCTCCTCTAGGATTTTGATAGATTCCTGCCTCACATTGAGGTCTTTTATCCATTTCAAGTTTATCTTTGTGAATGGTGTAAAGAGAATAGTCAAGTTTCATTCTTCTATACATAGTTGTCCAATTTTCCCAGCACCATTTATTGAAGAGACTGTCTTTTTTCCACTGGATATTTTTTTCTGCTTTGTTGAAGCTTTTTGACCATAGAGTTGTGGTTCCATGTCTGGGCTCTGTACTCAGTTCCACTGGTCTATGTGTCTGTTTTTGTGCCAGTACCATGCTGTCTTGGTGATCACAGCTTTGTAGTAAAGCTTGAAATCAGGCAACATGATGCCCCCAATTTTGTTTTTTCTTTTTCAACGTTTCCTTAGCAATTCAGGGTCTCTTTTGGTTCCATACAAATTTTAGGATTTTTTGTTCCAGCACTTTGAAAAATGCCAGTGGAATTTTGATCAGTATGGCACTGAAAGTATAGATTGCTCTGGGCAGTATAGACATTTTAACAACATTTATTCTTCCAGTCTATGAGCATGGAATGCTTTTCCATCTTTTTGTGTCTTCTTCAATTTCTTTCATGAGTGGATTTTTTAATTCATTTAAAATTCAGAATGTGTTTGAATTACAAATCAATCGAGATGGGGATCACAAAAGAATAAAAAGCATGATCCCTGCTCTCAATGAGTTTATAGCTGGCTGTGGTAGTTAAGAGAACAAATGAAAAATCAAATGATATGAGTTTAAATTGTATTGGACATTAAATGTGAAACATCATAAGGCAGTAAGTGTATATGTGTATATGTAAGTGTATAAGTGTATACGTGTATACACTTATATGTAAGTCTATATGTGTATAAATTGAATTGCCACCCATGTGTGTATGTATTCTAGAAATGTGCTTACATTAAGTTAAAGTCCCACTAAGACAGGTGAGGCTGCTATTTGCAGAGAAGAGAACTGAGACAAATCTGCTTCTTACACAAGTCAGCTAACCACTAAGAACAGAGCATTATCCCCGTGTCCCTGGAACGCTCAATTCCATCTGGATATTGGCTGGGGTCTCAAGTTTAAGGTAAGATATTGTCTAAAGGAGGAACTCTGTTCCTCAACCTAGATCTCAAGAATCCAGTCTGACACCCAAACCAGCCATCTGGTAACAGCCAGGCATTCCTGACATGATTCCTGGATGAGTCATTTTCAGAACTCTCAGGTCTGTGAAGTGCACTGCTTTATTTTCATTCTCATTTTTTTTTTCCCAGCTAGAAGAGCTTCCTGGTGTTGCTCTTCCTGTAAAAACATGATTAATATTCAGTCCTTGATTAGATCCAAATTTCTATAGATGGCAATGAACAGGTTGTTTTGTTCTTTCTCTCCAGCTGAGAACTCAGGGAAAGAATGTCATTTAATCTCTTTTTGACCTCAGGGAAATTTTTGGTGGCTCTGTCCACTATATTATAGACGTCCCAGGGATGTGTCCTTGCTTTCAGTGCAAACATGCACACAAAATCCCTTTGAAAATAGGGCCAATAAGAATATATACCAAAGAGGGATGCCTGGATGGCTCAGTTGGTTAAGCCTCTACCTTCAGCTTAGGTCATGATTCCAGGATCCTGGGATGGAGCCCCACATTGTGTTCCCTGCTCAGCAGTGGTCTGCTTTTCCCTCTTAATCTGCCTGTGGCTTTCCCTACTTGTGTGCTCTCTTTGTCTCCAAGAAATAAATAAATAAAATATTAAAAAAAAAGAATATATAATAAAGAGGTGGTAGGCTAGGGAGAGTTGGAAGATCATGTTTCTCAACCAGCAGCCCAATTTGTTATACAGAAATTATTAACATTTATTTAAAGATATAAAAATATGAGAGAGAAGTTCTTCTAATTGGGTTAGAAATTCTATATATACTAGAACTACCATTGCATTGAGACCTATTCAGGACATGCTAGGTAGAGGCAAAAATGAATAAATAGAAAAGAACGGACCTATGGAGGGACACTATTCCTTGATGTATATTCCAGGCATCCAATTTCAATACAATATTATTAATTATGATTTTAGTAGATATCGCAGCCTGAACACAGTGAAGTGATGATTTTTCTATAAATATGCTTTCTATACTTTCTTAGGATTCATATTTTATTTATTGAATTTTTTTGTCTCATTCTTTCCAAAATGCCTTTAATTGTGCCATTTAGTTAACAAATGACATTCTCGGTAGTGTGACAAGAAAGTGACAAGCAAATCAATAAATGCATGTGATTGTAAGCAGCCAATAACCTTGGAAGGCTCAGATAGAGTTGACAGCTTTGGTAAGATAGAGTAACATAAATAAATATTTAATATATTTTCATAATTAGATATAAATATGTAATATTAATTTATAGTGGTCAAAACATATGTCTACATAGTTATATAAACATAACTTTTTAAATATACTGTAAACATGTATATTAATAAATAAACACAGGGAAAAAGAAGAACATAATTTATTAGAACTGTAGGAAAATAAGAACATATATTTCAATTTTAGTTCACGTTGAATTCAGTTGTGCAAAAAGGAGTTCTGTGGAGTTTTGAGGACACTTTATTTCCCTAATTAACTTTTCCTGAGGATAGAATATGAAGTGATCTTAATTTTAAAGAGCATGAAGCAGGGGTGCCTGAGTGGCTCCGTGGGTTAAGTGTCTGATTCTTGGTTTTGGTTTAGGTCATGATTTCAGGGTTGTGAGATTGTGCCCCCACACTGGCTGCATGTTGGTTACGGAACCTGCTTAAGATTCTGTCTATCCCTCTCCCTCTGCCTCTCTGTAGCCCACACTCTCTCACTCTTAAAAAAACAAACAAACAAACAAACAAACAAACAAACAAACCATGAAGCAAAGTGAAGAGTTAGCAATTATCCTAAATGTGGGCAATGAACCACTTACTTCTAGTGATCATTCCAGAATGTTCATCTTAGATCAGGGACTGGCAAACTAGAGCTTGTAGGCCAAATTTATGGCTGTTTTTGTATAATCCATGAGCTAAAAATGGTTTTAACATTTTTGAGGTGGTGTCAAAAATAGAAAGTCAAAATAAAAAAAAATATGTGACAGAGATTATATATGATTCATAAAGCCTAAATTATTTACTATCTGGTCCTTTACAGAAAATGTTTGCCAAACCTAGGCTAACCCTTTGCAGTGATTTTGTAAAGGTGAATACTCTGTTCCAAATCCTTTTCTTTATAAATTGGCTGAAGTGATTTACATTATCAACATTAATACACTTATTGTTTTCTCAGTTGTTTATGATTTTAAGTTACTGATTCAATATCTTCAGTGGCTAGTTTATTTCAACTTTGTAAAACATTTTTATTGAGTCAGTTTCAACAACATATTTTTTGAACTGTATTTTTTTTTTCTTGATCAGTTCAGCCCAGATGCTGTTAATTTTATTAGTATTTACATGGAATGAAATTTTGGCTTGTTAATCCTCTATTATCTCTACCTTGTATGTTACAAATTTAGCTTTATCATTCCTTTCTTTTATGCTTTTTCTGCTGTGTGTCCTTAATTTCTTAAGTTGGATGCTTATTATTTTAAAATTCAGCTTTTAACATTTTCTAATACAAAGATTTAAGCTCTATCCTTCTAAGTATTGCTTTTTCAGTATCACTCATGTTTTGATATGTGGTATTTTTGGGTATTGGGTAGTTCTCATTTTTTCCTTTCATTATTATTTCTTTTGTGACTCAGATTTTGAGCTCTGTTTTCCTTTTTTAAAAATTCCAGATATGAGGGGCACCTGGATGGCTCAGCCGATTGAGCGTCTGACTCTTGAGCTCAGCTCAGGTCTTGATCTCAGGGTCGTAAGTTCCCACCCTGCATTGGGCTCTATGCTGGATGTGGAGCCTACTTTAAAAAAAAAATTATCCAGATATGTGGAATATT
The DNA here is from genome assembly GCF_902655055.1 of Lutra lutra. Taxonomy (NCBI): domain Eukaryota; kingdom Metazoa; phylum Chordata; class Mammalia; order Carnivora; family Mustelidae; genus Lutra; species Lutra lutra. Next base: position 15,069,374 of record NC_062283.1, read on the forward strand.
GCCAATTATATTTTTATTTAATTTGTAATCTTGCTATATTGTGGGCAGAGAAATATGTCTGTATGATACCAGATTTTGAGATTTGTTGTTTTTATGATATAAGCATATCATGGGCCAGATTTTTAAAAATGGTGTTTTTGTTTGTTTGCTTGCTTTTTTATGTTTAAAAAGTATGTTTTGGGTGCAATGTTCTAAATATCTCTCTTATACTGAACGTGTTAATTGTGTTATTCAAAATCTATATGCTTATCCAGTGGAAAGAAGGAGGCTGGTGAATTTCTCTACTTCTTGTGGTTCTGTTGATTTTTACTTTATATGTTAGTGATATGCTACATATGTCATCCTCCTGGTGAACTAAACATTTTATCTTATTTTATCCTATTTTAAACATTTTATCACTATTATATAGTGACTGTATCTCCAATATTTCTTGCTGTAAAGCATATTGGATTTGATATAAATATAGTGATGCTGGGTTTCTTTTGGCTAATATTTGTCTTTAACTCTCAAATTTTCTGCATTATAGTTTATGTGTATCTCTTATTAATAGCACATAAGTGAATCTCTTAAATATAATGTAACTATCTTTGCTATTTGGTGGCTAAATTTAGTTCATACATATTTATTGTGATTATTTGTATATATGGAATTATTTCTACCATACTTATTTCTTCCCCCTTTTCTAAATTTCTGAGTAAATTTATCTCTTCTCCTTTTTGTCTTTGAAATTATTTAAAAATTTTCCTTTCATCCCATCTTTTACATCTCTACTGATTTTAAATTATAAACTCAGTTTCTTTTTCATTAGTAGTTACCATAAATTTTTTAATTAACATATAATGTATTGTTTCATGGGTACAGTTCTGTGAATCATCAGGCTTACACAATTCACAACACTCACCATAGCACATAACCTCCCCAATGTCCATAACCCAGCCACCCTATCCCTACCCTCCCCCCACACCACAGCAACCCTCAGTTTGTTTCCTGAAATTAAGAGTCTCTTGTGGTTTGTCTCCCTCCGTGGCCCCATCATGTTTCATTTTTTCCTTCCCTACCTACATGAACCCCCAACCTGCCTCTCCAATTTCTCATATCAGAGAGATCATATGATAATTGTCTTTCTCTGATTAACTTATTTCACTTAGCATAATACCCTCTAGCTTCCATCCATGTTGTTGCAAATGGCAAGAGTTCGGGTTTTTTGATGGCTGCATAGTATTTCATTGTATATGTATATAGGACATCTTTATCCATTCATCTGTTGATGGACCTCTAAGTTCTTTCCATAGTTTGGCTATTGTGGACATTGCTGCTATGAACATTTGGGTGCAAGTGCCTCTTCGGATCACTACATTTGTATCTTTAGGGTAAAACCCAGTAGTGCGATTGCTGGGTCCTAGGGTAACTCTATTTTCAACTTTTTGAGGAACCTCCATACTGTTTTCCAGAGTGGCTGCACCCACTTGGATTCCCACCAATGGTAAGTGTAGGAGGGTTCCCCTTTCTCTACAACCTTGCCAACATCTGTCGTTTTCTGACTTGTTAATTTTAGCTACTCTGACTGGTGTGAGGTGATATCTCACTGTGGTTTTGATTTGTATTTCCCTGATGCCAAGTGATGTTGAGCACTTTTTCATGTGTCTGTTGGCCATTTGGATGTCTTCTTTGCAGAAATGTCTGTTCATGTGTTCTGCCCATTTCTTGATTGGATTATTTGTTCTTTGGGTGTTGAGTTTGAGAAGTTTTTTTTAGACTTTGGATACTAGCCTTTTATCAAATATGTCATTTGCAAATCTCTTCTCCCATCTGTCAGTTGTCTTTGGTTTTGTTGACTGTTTCCTTTGCTGTACAAAAGATTTTTATCTTGATGAAGTCCCAATAGTTCATTTTGCCCTTGTTTCCCTTGCCTTTGGCGATGTTTCTAGCAAGAAGTTGCTATGGTTGAGATAAAAGAGGTTGCTGAATGTGTTGTCCTCAAGGGTTTTGATGGATTCCTGTCTCAGGCTGGTCTTTCATCCATTTTTTTTTTGAAGATTTTATTTATGTATTTGACAGAGAGAGAGATCCCAAGTAGGCAGAGAGGCAGGCAGAGAGAGAGAGAGGAGGAAGCAGGCTCCCCGCCGAGCAGAGAGCCTGATGTGGGGCTCAAACCCAGGACCCTGGAACCATAACCCTAGACAAAGGCAGAGGCTTTAACCCACTGAGCCACCCAGGTGCCCCTCTTTCATCCATTTTGAGTCTATTTTTGTGTGTGGTGTTAAGGAAATGGTCCAGTTTCATTCTTCTGCTTGTGGCTGTCCAATGTTTCCCAACACCATTTGTTGGTGTTTTTTTTTTTTTTCCATTGGACATTTTTTTTCCATTGGACATTCTTTCCTGCTTTGTCAAATATTAGTTGACCATAGAGTTGAGGATTCATTTCTGGGCTCTCTGTTCTGTTCCATTGATCTATATGTCTGTTTTTGTGCCAGTACCATACTGTCTTGATGATTACAGCTTTGTAATAAAGCTTAAAGTCTGGAATTGTGATGCCACCAACTTTGGTTTTCTTTTTCAACATTCCTCTGGCTATTCGGGGTCTTTTCTGGTTCCATATAAATTTTAGGATTATTTGTTCCATTTCTTTGAAAAAAATGGATGGTACTTTGATAGGAATTGCATTAAATGTGTAGATTGCTTTAGGTAGCATAGACATTTTCACAATATTTGTTCTTCCAATCCATGAGCATGGAATGTTTTTCCATTTCTTTGTGTCTTCCTCAATTTCTCTCATGAGTACTTTATAGTTTTCTGAGTACAGATTCTTTGCCCCTTTGGTTAGGTTTATTCCTAGGTATCTTATGGTTTGGGGTGCAATTATAAATGGGATTGACTCCTTAATTTCTCTTTCTTTTGTCTTGATGTTGGTGTGTAGAAATGCAACTAATTTCTGTGCATTGATTTTATATCCTGACAGTTTACTGAATTCCTGTATGAGTTCTAGAAGTTTTGGAGTGGAGTCTTTTGGGTTTTCCACATAAAGTATCATATCATCTGCAAAGAGTGATAGTTTGACTTCTTTGCCAATTTGGATGCCTTTAATTTCTTTTTGTTGTCTGATTGCTGAGGCTAGGACTTCTAGTACTATATTGAATAGCAGTGGTGATAGTGGACATCCCTGCCGTGTTCCTGACCTTAGGGGAAAAGCTCTCAGTTTTTCCCCATTGAGAATGATATTCACAGTGGGTTTTTCACAGATGGCTTTTATGATATTGAGGTATGTACCCTCTATCCCTACACTGTGAAGAGTTTTTTTTGATCAAGAAAGGATGCTGTACTTTATCAAATGTTTTTTCAGCATCTATTGAGAGTATAATGTGGTTCTTTTTCTTTCTTTTATTAATGTATTGTATCACATTGATTGATTTGTGGATGTTGAACCAAACTTGCAGCCCAGGAATAAATCCCACTTCGTCGTGGTGAATAATTCTTTTAATGAACTGTTGGATCCTATTGGCTAGTATTTTGATGAGAATTTTTGCATCCATGTTCATCAAGGATATTGGTCTGTAATACTCCTTTTTGATGGGGTCTTTGTCTGGTTTTGGGATCAAGGTAATGCTGGCCTCATAAAATGAGTTTGGAAGCTTTCCTTCGATTTCTATTTTTTGGAACAGTTTCAGGAGAATAGGTATTAATTCTTCTTTAAATGTTTGGTAGAATTCCTCTGGGAAGCCGTCTGGGCCTGGGCTCTTGTTTGTTGGGAGATTTTTGATGACTGCTTCAATCTCGTTACTAGGTATAGGTCTGTTCAGGTTTTCTATTTTTTTTTGGTTCAGTTTTGGTAATTTATATGTCTCTAGGAATGCATCCATTTCTTCCAGATTGTCAAATTTGCTGGTGTATAGTTGCTTATCTTATGTTCTTATAATTGTTTGTATTTCTTTGGTGTTGGTTGTGATTTCTCCTCTTTCATTCATGATTTTGTTAATTTGGGTCCTTTCTCTTTTCTTTTGGATAAGTCTGGCCAAGGGTTTATCAATCTTATTAATTCTTTCAAAGAACTGTCTCTTAGTTTCATTGATTTTTTTTCCTACTGTTCTTTTGGTTTCTATTTCATTGTTTTCTGCTCTGATCTTTTTAATTTCCCTTCTTCTGGGTGTAGACTTTCTTTGTTGTCCTTTCTCCATCTCCTTTAGGTGTAGGGTTAGGTTGTGTACTTGAGACCTTTCTTATTTCTTGAGAAAGGCTTGTATTGCTATATACTTTCCTCTGAGGACCACTTTTGCTGTGTTCCAAAGATTTTGAACAGTTGTGTTTTCATTTTCACTTGTTTCCATGAATTTTTAAAATTCTTCTTTAATTTTCTGGTTGACCCATTCATTCTTTAGTAGGATGCTCTTTAGCCTCCATGTATTTGAGTACTTTCCAACTTTCTTCTTGTGGTTGAGTTTTAGTTTCAAAGCACTGTGGTCTGAAAATATGCAGAAAATGATCCCAATCTTTTGATACCAGTTGAGACCTGATTTGTGACCCAGGATGTGATCTATTCTGGAGACTGTTCCGTGTGCACTAGAGAAGAGTGTGTATTCTGTTGCTTTGGATGGAATGTTCTAAACGTATCTGTGATGTCCATCTGGCCCATTGTGTCTATTAAAGCCTTTATTTCCTTTTTGATTTTTTGCTTAGATGACCTGTCCATTTCAGTGAAGCAGGTGTTGAAGTCCTGTACTATTATTCTGTTATTTATTGTCCATGTGTTTTTTTGATTTTGTTATTAAATCGTTTATATAATTGGCTGCTCCCATGTTAGGGGCATAGATATTTAAAATTGTTTGATGTTCTTGTTGGACAGACCCTTTGAGTATGATATAGTGTCATTCCTCATCTCTTATTATAGTCTTTTGCTTAAAATCTAATTGATCAGATCTAAGGATTGCCACCCCAGCTTTCTCTTGATGTCCATTAGCATGGTAAATTGTTTTCCACCCCATCACTTTAAATCTGGAGGTGTCTTTGGGTCTAAAATGAGTTTCTTGCAGACAGCATATCAATGGGTCTTACTATTTTTTTTAAAATCAATTATGATACCCTGTGTCTTTTAATTGGGGGCATTTAGTCCATTTACATTCAAGGTAACTATTGAAAGGTATGAATTTAGTGCCATTGTATTGCCTGTAAGGTGACTATTACTGTATATTGTCTCTGTTCCTTTCTGGTCTGTTACTTTTAGGCTTTCTGCTTAGAGGACCCCTTTCAATATTTCCTGTAGGGCTGGTTTGCTGTTTGCAAATTCTTTTAGTTTCTGTTCATCATGGAAGCTTTTTCTCTCCTTCTATTTTCAATGACTGCCTAGTTGGATATAGTGTTCTTGACTGCATATTTTTCTTGTTTAGTGCTCTGAGTATATCATGCCAGTCCTTTCTGGCTTGCCAGGTCTCTGTGGATAGGTCTGCTGCCAATCTAATATTTCTACTGTTGTATGTTACAGACCTCTTGTCTCAAGCTGCTTTCAGGATTTTCTCTTTGTCACTGAGACTCGTACATTTTACTATTAGATGACAAGGTTTGGATGGATTTTTATTGATTTTGAGGTTTCTGTGCTTCCTGGATTTTGATGTTTGCTCCCTTTGTCAAATTAGGGAGATTCTCTGCTATAATTTGCTCCAATATACCTTCTGCCTCTCTCTCACTTTTTTTTTAAATTAACTAATTTATTTGACAGAGAGAGAGATCACAAATAGGCAGACACACACACACACACAGAGAGAGAGAGAGAGAGAGAGAGAGGAGAGAAAGGGAGAAGCAGGCTCCCTGCTGAGCAGAGAGCCTGATTTGTGGCTTGATCCCAGGACCCTGAGATCATGACCTGAGCTGAAGGCAGAGGCTTAACCTACTGAGCCACCCAGGCACCCCCATCCCTCTCTTTCTTCTTCTTACAGGATCCCAATTATTCTAATATTGTTTTGTCTTATGGTATCACCTATCTCTTGAATTCTCCCCTCATGGTCCAGTAGTTGTTTATCTCTCTTTTTCTCAGCTTCTTTATTCCCCATCATTTGGTCTTCTATATCACTAATTCTCTCTTCTGCCTCATTTATTCTAGCAGTAAGAACCTTCATTTTTGATTATACCTCATTAATAGCTTTTTAAATTTCAACTTGGTTAGATTTTAGTTCTTTTATTTCTCCAGAAAGGGATTTTATTTTCCCAAGAAGGGATTCTCTGGTATATTCCATGCTTTTTTCTAGCCCAGCTAGCATCTTGATAATTGTCATTCTGAACTCTAGTTCTGACATCTTACTAATGTCCATACTGATTAGGTTCCTAGTTGTAGGTACCTAGTTGAAGGTACAGGCCTTCTGTTTTTTTTTAATTTGAGGTGAGTTTTTCTTCCTTGTCATTTTATCCAGGTAAGAATAGATGAATGAGAGAACAAAATACTAAAAGGGTAGCAATGAACCCAGAAAAATATGCACTAACCAAATTGGAAGAGACCCAAAACTGGGGGAGAAGAAAGAAGAAGAAGAAGAGAAGGAGGAGGAGGAAGAAGGAGAAGGAGAAAGAGAGGAGAAGGAGAAATATATAGGGCTGATGAATTGAACAGAGCCACATACTTGATTTTGGGTGTATTTTGGTCTAATAGAAGAAACTGCCTCCCCAAATTTTAAAGAACAACAACAACAAATATATATGTATACACACACACACACACACATATACACACACACAACAATAAAGGTAAACATGATGAAGGGATAGAATATGACTGTAAGGATGAAAATTAAAGGCAATTCTAAAAGAAGAATAACATAAGAAGTTGGTTGAAAAAAGAAAAATAAAAAGAGGAAAGAATGTGACCAGGCTGGAGACTAGAACAAAGCCATGTGCTAGATTTCAGGTATATTTTGATCTATTAGAAGAAACTGTATCCTGAAATTTTAAAGAAAGAAAAACCTGTATGTATATAAAAAAAAATGGTAAATACAATAAAGGGACAGAATATGACTTTAAAAATGAAAATTAAAAAAGATTTTTAAATAAAAAGGTATTGATAAGATAAAATAGTTAAAAATGTTAAAATAGGAAAGAAAAATTTAAAAAATAGAATAATAAAAAAATTTAAAAAATTTAACTTTGAAAGACTAAAGAATTATGGGAAAAAAGCCATGAATTCTTTATGCTGTACTGCCATAGCTCTGACGTTTTGCAGTTCTCATTGATCAGTGAACTTGGTCTTGGCTGGATGTTCTTAGTGATATTCTGGGGCAGGGGCCTGTTGCTGTGATTCTCAAATGTCTTTGCCTGAGGTGGAATCGCACCACCCTTGCCAGGGGCCAGGCTAATTTATCTGCTCTGGTTCACTGTCAGAGCTTTTGTTCCCTGAATGCTCTCCCTCTCTGTAGAGGTTTGCAGAACAGGAATGAAGATGGCAGCCTCCCAATCTCTGGCCCAGAGGAGCCGAGAGCTCAGGGCCCCCTCCTCAGTGTGTCCTCAGAGAAAAGCAGTCAATCCCTCTTGTCTCCCTGGTCTCCGGCCATGTCCATGCTCACCCAGCCTGTGACTGAGCGTTTCTATCTCTGGTGCATGGCCCTGTTTGAAGTCTCAGCAGATTCCTGCAGCTTGCTCCCATAAGTCTCTTGAGATCTGCCACTTGAGAGGTCCTTGCTCAAAGAAGAGAGGATTGACTTGCCACAGATCATGGTTTAAGGTAATCCCAAGCTGAGATCCCAGTCCTTGGCTCCATCTCTGAGGCCAGTTTCCCCACTTTGATATCTGAGAGCTCTGCTACACTCAGACATCCCCGTCTTTCTGTGACTCCATGGGTCCTGAGACCACACTGTCCCTGTGAGTGCTCCATCCCCTGCTTAGCCTCTGGAGTGATGTCCCTCAGTGGAGCAGACTTCTAAATGTTCTGATTTTGTGCTCCACTGCTCCACCGCTTTCTGGCAGCCGACCCCCCCCCCCCCCCCACGGTCTCTTTTCATATATTGCCTTGGATTCACTTCGCCGCATGTCTTACCTTCCAGAAAGTGGTCGCTTTTCTGTTCCTAGAATTGCTTCTCTTCTTCTCTTCAATTTCCTGTTGAGTTTGTAGGTGTTCAGAATGGTTTGACAACTATCTAGCTGAACTCCTGGGACCCCACAATATTTAGGTCTCCTACTACTCCATTTTGCTTCTCTCCTTCTTATCACAAAATTTTTACCATGCTACTTAACTTACATTTTATTTAACTTACATTTTACCATGCTACCTAACTTACATTTTAAAGTGTGATGGTTAATTTTATATGTCAATTTGATGGGGCTTAGAGATACCCAGAGAGCTGGCACAACATTATATCTGAGTGTGTCTATAAGGATCTTTTCAAAAGAGATTAGTTTTTGAATTGATGAACTGAATAAGGTAGATTTTTCTTCCCAGTGTGGGTGGGCAGCATTGAGGGCTCAAACAAAACAAAAAGGCAGAGAAAGGATGTATTTGCTCTCCCCATTGGAGTTGGGACATCCATCTTCTGCTCTAGGACATCAGTGCTCTCCAGTTCTCAAGCCTTCAGACTAATTTGAGACAGACATCATTGGCTTCTCCGATTTTTAGGACTTTGGACTTGGACTGAATGATACCACCAGGTTTCCTGATCTCCCACTTGCAGACAGCAGACTGAGGCATATCTCAGCTTCCATAATTATGTGAATCAATGCCTATAATAAATATCCTATTTGCTCATTTCTCAGGAGAACCCTGACTAATACATAAAGTTGATCATTACCTTTACCCTGCTACTCAACATTATAGACTCTAATAGCACCTTAATCCCAAACGATTTCTCCTTTCTTATATACCATTGGTGCACGGTGTTTTTGTTCTCTCATGTATTTTAACCAAATTAGAAAATATTAGTTATTTTATACAATTGCTGTTTATATAAGTTGTTCATATACTTTACCAATATTTTTACTCATCCATTCCTTCTTGCATTGCAGACATTTCATATGAGATTATTCTGACTTTCTTGATACTTTTCTTTAGTAAAGGTTATTGGTGGAAAATCTTTTATGATATACTTCCCTAAAAATATCATTATGAATGAAATGTTTTTCTCATTTTAGTTTCTTCTAAAAATATCATTATTAAATAATTTTTCTGGGCATATAGTCTTAGGTAAGTAATTATTGCTGTTGAGATATCAGTTAGTCAGATCATTGCTAATTTGTCAGTAATATGTTTTCTTTCAGATAAATTTTAGATCATTACTTAGTCTTCAGTCTTTTTCAGTTTTACTAGGATAAGTCTGATTGTAGATGTATTTTATTTATCTTGCATAGGATTTCTTAACTCTAAAATCTTAACTTTCTACATTTTGAAAAATTCTGTTATTCCCTATTCAAATATTTCCTTTCCATTCCTCTTTTTTTTTTCTCATTTCTTTCCATTTTTACAATGCTTGTTTGGTATTAGACTTCTCTTCTCTGTGTCTCTTAAACTCTCTTTCATATTTTCTCTCTTCCACCCAATATGCTGAATTCTGGGTAAATTCTTTAAGTCTATTTTCCAGTCCATTAATTCTTTCTTCCATTTGGTATAATATGCTCTTTAACTCATCCTCTCAGTTCAAATTTCAATTGTTATAGTTTTTGCTTCTCAGAGATTTTTTTTTCTTTTTCAAATTTGGGTAATTTATAGACATTTATTTGTTAATATTTATATTATTTTTAAAACTTACTAGGTATTTTTATTGAAAAATTCCAATATCAGAAATATTGGCTCATCTGCTTCTTCTATATATTGTTTCTGCTGGCTTCCATTGAAGACATCTTTTTCCTTATGTGGGTATTTTGTGCTTTTTAACTGCGAATTCATGTTCTGTAGAATGTTATCTAGGGAAATAGTTTATGCTCAATGTTGGAAGTGGATTTCTGCTTAGATTATTTTCACTTGATTTTGTGAAGTGACTGAAGCACTGGTGACCTAGAGGTATCCTAAAATACATTTTGAATTTAGATGCTTTGGATCCAAACTCAAGTCTGAACTTGGGGAGCAAATCCACATTAAAGACCGATTTTCTTTGAATTCCCCAAGAAATATTTTTGCCCTTCACACAGCAAGGTTAAGACAGGCAAATGTTTGATGTTCCCTTCTGTGAGTGTGTTTCTATCAGCCCATGCCATCCAAGAGCAATTTCCTATTAGACTCTTCCCTTTGGATAAGTCCTAGATTTTTTTCTTCAGCTCCTTCTATTCTTTTTTTTTTTTTTTAAAGATTTTATTTATTTATTTGACAGAGAGAGATCACAAGTAGACGGAGAGGCAGGCAGAGAGAGAGAGGGAAGCAGGCTTCTTACTGAGCAGAGAGCCCGATGTGGGACTCGATCCCAGGACCCTGAGATCATGACCTGAGCCGAAGGCAGCGGCTTAACCCACTGAGCCACCCAGGCGCCCAGCTCCTTCCATTCTGCAGTAAAAACCACACTAGTCATTCTTGCAGGCAAGATTCAACAAGGTATGTTAAAATCAGTAGACACAACGTTGAGATACAATAGGACATTTTCACGGTTTTAAAAAATCTCTGCTAAGTCAAGATGGCGGAGAAGTAGCAGGCTGAGACTACTTCGGGTAGCGGGAGATCAGCTAAATAGCTTATCTAAAGATTGCAAACACCTACAAATCCAACGGGAGATTGAAGAGAAGAAGAACAGCAATTCTAGAAACAGAAAATCAACCACTTTCTGCAAGGTAGGACTGGCGGAGAAGTGAATCCAAAGCGACGGGAAGATAGACCGCGGGGGGAGGGGCCGGCTCCCGGCGAGCGGCAGAGCAACGGAGCAAAATCAGGACTTTTAAAAGTCTGTTCCGCTGAGGGACATCGCTCCAGAGGCTTAACTGGGGTGAAGCCCAGGCGGGGTAAGCGCGGCCTCAGGTCCCGCAGGGTCGCAGAAGGATCGGGGGTGTCTGAGTGTCGCAGAGCTTACCGGTATTAGAACGGGGAAGCCGGCTGCAGAGACAGAGCTGAGGAGTGACTCTCAGCTCAGGGTTGCCTTGAACCAGTCGCAGGCTCGGTCAGCTCGGAGCGCGGCCGGAGGCCAGGGTGACGGGAGTCATTTGGCGCTGTTCTCTGAGGGCGCACTGAGGAGTGGGGCCCCGGGCTCTCGGCTCCTCCGGGCTGGAGACCGGGAGGCCGCCATCTTTATTCCCGTCCTCCAGACTCTACGGAAAGCGCTCAGGGAACAAAAGCTCCCGAAAGCGAACCCGAGCGGATGACTCAGCGCGGCCCCGGGTAAGGGTGGTGCAACTCCGCCTGGGGCAAAGACGCTTGAGAATCACTACAACGGCCCCTCCCCCAGAAGATCTACGGGAAACCCAGCCAGGACCAAGTTCACCTACCAAGGAGAACGGCGGAATTCCAGAGGAGAAGAAAGCAAAGCACGGAACTCATGGCTTTCTCCCCATGATTTTTTAGCCTTGCAGTTAATTTAATTTTTTTTTCTTTTTCAATTTTTTTTTCTTTTTCTCTTCTTCTGCTAAATTTTTTTTCACTTTTACCGTTTTCTTTTTTTAACGTTTTTTAAATAGTTTATCTAATATATATATATATTTTTTCCTCTTTTTATATTTTTTCTTTATCGGCTTTCTTTTTTTTAATAGTTTTTTTTTTCTTTCTTTCTTTCTGAACCCCCTTTATCCCCTTTCTCCCCCCTCACAATTCGGGATCTCTTCTGATTTGGCTAAAGCATATTTTCCTGGGGTTGTTGCCACCCTTTTAGTATTTTACTTGCTCCTTCATAAACTCTTATCTGGACAAAATGACAAGGCGGAAAAATTCACAACAAAAAAAAGAACAAGAGGCAGTACCAAAGGCTAGGGACCTAATCAATACAGACATTGGTAATATGTCAGATATAGAGTTCAGAATGATGATTCTCAAGGTTCTAGCCGGGCTTGAAAAAGGCATGGAAGATATTAAAGCAACCCTCTCGGGAGATATAAAAGCCCTTTCTGGAGAAATAAAAGAATTAAAATCTAACCAAGTTGAAATCAAAAAAGCTATTAATGAGGTGCAATCAAAAATGGAGGCTCTCACTGCTAGGATAAATGAGGCAGAAGAAAGAATTAGCGATATAGAAGACCAAATGACAGAGAATAAAGAAGCTGAGCAAAAGAGGGACAAACAGCTACTGGACCACGAGGGGAGAATTCGAGAGATAAGTGACACCATAAGACGAAACAACATTAGAATAATTGGGATTCCAGAAGAAGAGGAAACAGAGAGGGGAGCAGAAGGTATATTGGAGAGAATTACTGGAGAGAATTTCCCCAATATGGCAAAGGGAACAAGCATCAAAATCCAGGAGGTTCAGAGAACCCCCCTCAAAATCAATAAGAATAGGTCTACACCCCGTCACCTAATAGTAAAATTGACAAGTCTTAGTGACAAAGAAAAGATCCTGAAAGCAGCCCGGGAAAAGAAGTCTGTAACGTACAATGGTAAAAATATTAGATTGGCAGCAGACTTATCCACAGAGACCTGGCAGGCCAGAAAGAGCTGGCATGATATATTCAGAGTACTAAATGAGAAAAACATGCAGCCAAGAATACTATATCCAGCTAGGCTATCATTGAAAATAGAAGGAGAGATTAAAAGCTTCCAGGACAAACAAAAACTGAAAGAATTTGCAAATAACAAACCAGCTCTACAGGAAATATTGAAAGGGGTCCTCTAAGCAAAGAGAGACCCTAAAAGTAGTAGACCAGAAAGAAACAGAGACAATATACAATAACAGTCACCTTACAGGCAATACAATGGCACTAAATTCATATCTCTCAATACTTACCCTGAATGTTAATGGGCTAAATGCCCCAATCAAAAGACACAGGGTATCAGAATGGATCAAAAAACAAAAACCATCTATATGTTGCCTACAAGAAACTCATCTTACACCCGAAGACACCTCCAGGTTTAAAGTGAGGGGGTGGAAAAGAATTTACCATGCTAATGGACATCAGAAGAAAGCAGGAGTGGCAATCCTTATATCAGATCAATTAGATTTTAAGCCAAAGATTATAATAAGAGATGAGGAAGGACACTATATCATACTCAAAGGAACTGTCCAACAAGAAGATCTAACAATTTTAAATATCTATGCCCCTAACGTGGGAGCAGCCAACTATATAAACCAATTAATAACAAAATCAAAGAAACACATCGACAAGAATACAATAATAGTAGGGGATTTTAACACTCCCCTCACTGAAAAGGACAGATCATCCAAGCAAAAGATCAACAAGGAAATCAAGGCCTTAAATGACACACTGGACCAGATGGACATCACAGATATATTCAGAACATTTCATCCCAAAGCAACAGAATACACATTCTTCTCTAGTGCACATGGAACATTCTCCAGAATAGATCACATTCTTGGTCCTAAATCAAGTCTCAACCGGTATCAAAAGATTGGGATCATTCCCTGCATATTTTCAGACCACAATGCTCTAAAGCTAGAACTCAATCACAAGAGGAAATTTGGAAAGAACCCAAATACATGGAGACTAAACAGCATCCTTCTAAAGAATGAATGGGTCAACCAGGAAATTAAAGAAGAATGGAAAAAATTCATGGAAACAAATGATAATGAAAACACAACGGTTCAGAATCTGTGGGACACAACAAAGGCAGTCCTGAGAGGAAAATATATAGCGGTACAAGCCTTTCTCAAGAAACAAGAAAGGTCTCAGGTACACAACCTAACCCTACACCTAAAGGAGCTGGAGAAAGAACAAGAAAGAAACCCTAAACCCAGCAGGAGAAGAGAAATCATAAAGATCAGAGCAGAAATCAATGAAATAGAAACCAAAAAAACAATAGAACAAATCAACGAAACTAGGAGCTGGTTCTTTGAAAGAATTAATAAGATCGATAAACCCCTGGCCAGACTTATCAAAAAGAAAAGAGAAAGGACCCAAATAAATAAAATCATGAATGAAAGAGGAGAGATCACAACGAACACCAAAGAAATACAGACAATTATAAGAACATACTATGAGCAACTCTACGCCAACAAATTTGACAGTCTGGAAGAAATGGATGCATTCCTAGAGACATATAAACTACCACAACTGAACCAGGAAGAAATAGAAAGCCTGAACAGACCCATAACCAGTAAGGAGATTGAAACAGTCATCAAAAATCTCCAAACAAACCAAAGCCCAGGGCCAGACGGCTTCCCGGGGGAATTCTACCAAACATTTAAAGAAGAACTAATTCCTATTCTCCTGAAACTGTTCCAAAAAATAGCAATAGAAGGAAAACTTCCAAACTCATTTTATGAGGCCAGCATCACCTTGATCCCAAAACCAGACAAGGATCCCAACAAAAAAGAGAACTACAGACCAATATCCTTGATGAACACAGATGCAAAAATTCTCGCCAAAATACTAGCCAATAGGATTCAACAGTACATTAAAAGGATTATTCACCACGACCAAGTGGGATTTATTCCAGGGCTGCAAGGCTGGTTCAACATCCGCAAATCAATCAATGTGATACAACACATTAATAAAAGAAAGAACAAGAACCATATGATACTCTCCATAGATGCTGAAAAAGCATTTGACAAAGTACAGCATCCCTTCCTGATCAAAACTCTTCAAAGTGTAGGGATAGACGGCACATACCTCAATATTATCAAAGCCATCTATGAAAAACCCACCGCAAATATCATTCTCAATGGAGAAAAACTGAAAGCTTTTCCGCTAAGGTCAGGAACACGGCAGGGATGTCCGTTATCACCACTGCTATTCAACATAGTACTAGAAGTCCTAGCCTCAGCAATCAGACAACAAAAGGAAATTAAAGGCATCCAAATCGGCAAAGAAGAAGTCAAACTATCACTCTTCGCAGATGATATGATACTCTATGTGGAAAACCCAAAAGACTCCACTCCAAAACTGCTAGAACTTGTACAGGAATTCAGTAAAGTGTCAGGATATAAAATCAATGCACAGAAATCAGTTGCATTTCTCTACACCAACAACAAGACAGAAGAAAGAGAAATTAAGGAGTCCATCCCATTTACAATTGCACCCAAAACTATAAGATACCTAGGAATAAACCTAACCAAAGAGACTAAGAATCTATACTCAGAAAACTATAAAGTACTCATGAAAGAAATTGAGGAAGACACAAAGAAATGGAAAAATGTTCCATGCTCCTGGATTGGAAGAATAAATATTGTGAAAATGTCTATGCTACCTAAAGCAATCTACACATTTAATGCAATTCCTATCAAAGTACCATCCATTTTTTTCAAAGAAATGGAACAAATAATCCTAAAATTTATATGGAACCAGAAAAGACCTCGAATAGCCAAAGGAATATTGAAAAAGAAAGCCAAAGTTGGTGGCATCACAATTCCGGACTACAAGCTCTATCACAAAGCTGTCATCATCAAGACAGCATGGTACTGGCACAAAAACAGACACATAGATCAATGGAACAGAATAGAGAGCCCAGAAATGGACCCTCAACTCTATGGTCAACTCATCTTCGACAAAGCAGGAAAGAATGTCCAATGGAACAAAGACAGCCTCTTCAATAAATGGTGTTGGGAAAATTGGACAGCCACATGCAGAAAAATGAAATTGGATCATTTCCTTACACCACACACGAAAATAGACTCAAAATGGATGAAGGATCTCAATGTGAGAAAGGAATCCATCAAAATCCTCGAGGAGAACACAGGCAGCAACCTCTTCGACGTCAGCCGCAGCAACATCTTCCTAGGACCATCACCAAAGGCAAGGGAAGCAAGGGCAAAAATGAACTTTTGGGATTTTATCAAGATCAAAAGCTTTTGCACAGCAAAGGAAATAGTTAAAAAAACCAAAAGACAACTGACAGAATGGGAGAAGATATTTGCAAATGACATATCAGATAAAGGGCTAGTGTCCAAAATCTATAAAGAACTTAGCAAACTCAACACCCAAAGAACAAAGAATCCAATCAAGAAATGGGCAGAGGACATGAACAGACATTTCTGCAAAGAAGACATCCAGATGGCCAACAGACACATGAAAAAGTGCTCCATATCACTCGGCATCAGGGAAATACAAATCAAAACCACCATGAGATATCACCTCCCACCAGTCAGAATGGCTAAAATTAACAAGTCAGGAAATGACAGATGCTGGCGAGGATGCGGAGAAAGGGGAACCCTCCTACACTGTTGGTGGGAATGCAAGCTGGTGCAACCACTCTGGAAAACAGCATGGAGGTTCCTCAAAATGTTGAAAATAGAACTACCCTATGACCCTGCAATTGCACTGCTGGGTATTTACCCTAAAGATACAAACATAGTGATCCGAAGGGGCACGTGCACCCGAATGTTTATAGCAGCAATGTCTACAATAGCCAAACTATGGAAAGAACCTAGATGTCCATCTACAGACGAATGGATAAAGAAGAGGTGGTATATATACACAATGGAATACTATGCAGCCATCAAAAGAAATGAAATCTTGCCATTTGCGACGACGTGGATGGAACTAGAGGGTATCATGCTTAGCGAAATAAGTCAATCGGAGAAAGACAACTATCATATGATCTCCCTGATATGAGGGAGAGGAGATGCAACATGGGGGGTCGAGGACGTAGGAGAAGAGTAAATGAAACAAGATGGGATTGGGAGGGAGACAAACCATAAGTGACTCTTAATCTCACAAAACAAACTGAGGGTTGATGGGGGGAGGGGGTTGGGAGAGGGGGTGGGGTTATGGATATCGGGGAGGGTATGTGCTATGGTGAGTGTTGTGAAGTGTGTAAACCTGGCGATTAGCAGACCTGTACCCCTGGGGATAAAAATATATGTTTATAAAGCTGTAAAAAAAAAAAAAAAAAAAGAAAGAAAGGATGAATCCCCAAGTTTTGTAGCAACATGGACGGGACTGGAAGAGATTATGCTGAGTGAAATAAGTCAAGCAGAGAGAGTCAATTATCATATGGTTTCAGTTATTTGTGGAGCATAACAAATAGCATGGAGGACAAGGGGAGATGGAGAGGAGAAGGGAGTTGAGGGAAATTGGAAGGGGAGGTGAACCATGAGAGACTATGGACTCTGAAAAACGATCTGAGAATTTTGAAGGGGTGGGGGGTGGGAGGTTGGGGGCACCAGGTGGTGGGTATTGTAGAGGGCACGGATTGCATGGAGCACTGGGTGTGGTGCAAAAATAATGAATACTGTTATGCTGAAAAAATAAAAAAATTAAATTACAAAAAAAAAAAAAATCTCTGCTAAGATATCATTAATTATGAAGGGAAAATTAGTAACTTTATAATGGAGAAACCCAATAGGCAGTACGTTAACCAAATTATAAGGTTAACATCACTTTGTAATAGTCTTATATTCCCTCTGATATGGTGATGTCCAGAGAAGAGAATCACTTCTGTGGTATTCTTTCCAAAAACATATAATCCCAATCTAATCGTGAGAAAACATCAAACAGATTCGAATTGAGAAAAACTCTGCAGAAGTAGCTGACCATTTTCCTTCAAAATATCAAGGTTGTGAAAGAAAAGGAAAGATTAAACAACTATCATAGCTTGAAGGAGACAAAGGAGGCATAACAGCTAAGTGCAATGTGGAATCCTGAAAGAGAAAAAGAACACAAATGAGTCTGTAGTTCAGTTAATTTCTTCATTTCAGCCATTGTACTGTGATTAAATAAGATGTTCACATTGGAGGAAGCTAGGTGAAGGATATTTGGGAACTCCCTGTACTGCTTTTGCAACCCTGTTCTTCAAACAGTAGTTTGAGTGATGTGATAAAATCTTCTAGTAGTTTCCAGCTAATGACAAGGCCTCACATGATCTAGAACCATGCACTGCTCTGAAATCATCCAACCACTCTGTCTTTCATGTAGACTCCAGGACACATATGTGTATAATATATATATATATATATATATATATATATATATATATATATATATAATATGAAGGACATGTTATTAACTATAGAACAGAAAACTGGTTCTGATTTTTAAATTCTTGCATAAAAATAGAATGTGTGTACTGGAAATATTGGAATGAGGCAGTATGTACAGTACAGTAGTAAAGTAAAGCATTCGGGCTTATCATGGATTGAATCCTACTTTGCCAATTGCCATCATTTACTTCTCATGACTTTGGGCAAGTTAGTTAGTGCTTCAGTTTCCTCACCTATAACTTAACAATACTCTTGATAGTGATAATAAGCACAATATAGCATTTTATGGGAAATAAAATCATTTTAATAGGGACACCTGGTGGCTTAGTCAGTTAAGCGTCTGCCTTCAGCTCAGGTCATGACCCCAGGGTCCTGGGATTGAATCCCACATCCAGCTCCCTGTTTAGTGTGGAGCCTGCTTCTCCCTCTACCCCCTCCCCTGCTTGTGCTCTCTCTCTCTCTCTCTGACAAATAAACAAATAAAATCTTTAAAAATATATCGTTTTAGTCGAGTAGACAGTTGGCTCAAACATATTAATTCCATTTACTTTTCATTCCTTAACTTGTTTCAATCTTCTAGAAATGGTGAATTCTGAGACTCAAGAGTTAAGTGCTTTAGCTATGTAAATAGTTAAGAATAGAACTACAATGGATATCTGGATAATAATATCTTCATGTGTCACTGCTTTCTGGAAATATTTATATTATATAATAAATTTGAGTGTCAAGAAAAGTGATAAGATTATTCGTGATCAGATTCAGAGTTTGATCACTGGGAAATAGAAGGAATTTGGACGTCAAGGCTTATTCCCCAAGGGACTGGACTGGATTCAGATTTCTTTGCAACAAACAGGAAGTGCAAAATTGGGAAGCAAACCTACATATGTTCCAAAGTGTGGTTATAGATTCTTTAGGGAGAATTCTTTCCCCTTCCATCCAATGCCAAATCTAAGACAGGCACCTCTCCTCAGTGTGTCCTACAGGTGGGTGGATTTCTAGTTTGCTTTGATATGTCAGGTTTCAGTACTTGTCAACTATTAGCTATGCAATTCATGTATAAAAACCATGTTTTTCTTAAATGTTGATACATGCACTCCAGTGTCAGAGATTATTATTTTATCATTAGCAGCAAGCTCCTTGACAATTAGAGCATAAAACCCTTGAAAGTTGATCTGAGGCATATGTAGAGCAGGAAAAGTATTAGTTGTGCTGGACAACATTCTGTCATATCCTTCCCCATGGCAATGACCTTCCTTTTCTTCATTGGATATTTTATGAAACATAAAACAGCCAGATCACAAGGACAGTTCTAGAGAGCATTGTCATCAGTTTGAGCTATCATTATTGAAACAGCTTCCAACTACCAACATCTTTGAGGTGAGACGTGTGAGGGAGAGTGGGCCAGGCTTTCCTTTTTTCCTGCTGGTATTTGTTTTTGCCTCTGATGGTATTCCCTGCTCAGTAATATATGCTTTGACTTTGTGACCCGTCTTCCTGCAATAATTCTTTGGTGGAAAAATCCACTAATACATTCAAGAGTTAGTTCTTCCTCTGGCCCCACGTGCCTGGCCCAGAGATCACAGCTTTTTGGGTTAGCAAACACGTCTAGCCAGGTTACTGTATTAGTCATTCGGGACTCTTTCCCTAATGCTAGGCCAATGGGGCATCATGCTGATTCCAAGTTCAAGATTTCAATTAATTTATGTGTAATGGAGGATGACTATAACCTGCTTAAATAACAACCAATGAAGCAGTATACTCATCTTCTATATCAAGTGCTGCTGGGGGGACCAGTAGCAGAATTGAGGAACAAAGGGGAAGCTTATTCTTTCAAAGGGTAGAAAAATCTTTTGGCTAAAATTATTACAGATACTCTAACAAAGATGATCAAGCTTACTGATGACAGAAAATAACATTTGCATTTTTGCTTCACTTGGAATTTTAATACAATATAGGATAATACAGGACCCTGGGCTATGTCAAGAGGTTCTGTAGGCATGTTCCCCATTGGAGTTGTATTGTCTGTGAAGCTGCAGCTTGTCTTGGTTTCTGCATATATAATATACCATCTTTAGATGTTTAATGTTTAAGCATTAAACTTGGCCCTTGTGCACCACTGGTGGGGATGTAAAATTGTGCAACCACTATGGAAAACAATATGGTGGTCCTTCAGAAATTTAAAAATAGAATCATCATATGATCCAGCAATCTCACTTCTGGGTATATAACCAAAATAATTGAAAGCAGGGTCTTGAAGAGATCTTTGCACACTCATGTTCATAGCAGCAGTATTTACAATAACTATGAATGGAAGTAGCCCAGGGTCTATCAATGGATGAATGGATAAGCAAAATGTAGTATATACACAATAGAATCCTATGCAGCCTTAAAAAGAAAGGAAATCCTGTCACAGGCTATAACCTGGATGAACCTGGAGGACATTCTACTAAGGGAAACAACCCAGTTATAAAAACACAAAAACTGTAAGATCTCACGTACATGCAGGATCTAAAGTATAGTTAAATTTATAAAAATAGAAAGTAGAAGTAGTTACCGGAGGCTGGGGTCAGGGGCAAATGAAGGGTTTTGAAGGGGCGGGGGGTGGGAGATTGGGGGAACCAGGTGGTGGGTATTAGAGAGGGCACGGATTGCATGGAGCACTGGGTGTGGTGCAAAAACAATGAATACTGTTATGCTGAAAAGAAATAAAAAAATTAAAAATAAATAAATAAATAAATAAAGAAGGGAACTTAGTGTTTAATAGATACAGAGTGTCAGTTCTGCAAGATGAAAAATTTCTAGAGATCTGTTTCACAATAATGAATAATATATTGTGAATAATATGAATAATATGTGAATAATATATTGTGAATAATAATGAATAATATATTCAACACTCCTGAACTGTATACTTAAATATGGTTAAGATTGTGCATTTTGTTTTTTCTTACCACACACAGAAGAGGAATAAAGTCTGATGTTGGGATTAGATGAAGGTAGTGCAAAGAGCAATGCATGCCTCAGGATAATTACTGCAGCATTGCATGCAACAGAAAATAATTGGAAACAATCCAGGACTTCATTAATAGGGAACTATTTACACAAATGGTGCCGTATCCATGTATGGAAGACAATATAGGTATAAGAAACAAATGATGAGAAAGTTCTCTGTATGGAAATCTCCAAGAGGTTAAGTGGAAAAAAATTAAAAAACTGCAGAACAGAATTGTAGCATGGTATTTTTTGTGTAAGGAACAGGAAAATATGAATATATATTTGTATATTCTTGTATTTTCATGACAAAATTCTCAAAGGACATCAAAGAAACTAAAAAATCGTTATCTACAGTGAGGAAGAAATGAGTGGAAGGGACAAGGGTAGAGATAAGATTTTTCACACTTATCCTTTTTAGATTGTTTTGATTTTTGAAACATCAGAATGTATTGCCAATTTTTGGAAAAGGTCATATGTGAAAAGGATCTTAAAAGCTGTGTATGTGTAAAGGACATTGTTTTTTCATAACTGATTATTAATAATGTATCAGTGATAATTATGTACTTTTTAGACTCTTGGTCAATCAATAAATCATCAGTTAAATTCCTTTCTGCTGTATGATATAACTAAACAGGAAAGATTCAATTTAGACACTCTTCTCCAAGCTCTTATAAAATTGGACCATTTTGATTTTTCATACTCTGATTTGCCTCCCCTCTTTCTCTCAAGATCTCTCCTTTGCTCAAATAGTTTGATTCATAGATTTCATTTGGTGGTGTCCTCTGTCACCCCATTGACAACCAGAGCTGGTATAGCCAACAAGATTGTTGGGCAATTGTCATCCTGCTTCTTAATTGGTCAGTCACTTCTCTTTTAGCTGCACAGTAACTATGTTGCGGGGAGGAAGTCTCTTCGATCATGAGAAGGAGAATAAAGCTGACCCCAGCCTAAAGAGTTACACTTTCTAGAACAGTGGTCTTCAATGGGAGGTGGTGGTGTCTCCCAGGGGACATTTGGCCATGCCTGGAGATACATTTTAATTGTCACGATTAAGGAGTGGGCTGCCACTGACATTTAGGGGGTAGAGATCAGAGATACTGCTAAACATCCTACAATGTATTAGAAAGTCCCTCACAGCCAAGAATTATCTAGCTCAAAATGTCCATAGTGTCACCAAGGTTGAGAGAGACTCTTAGGAGAAATGGCATTTTATCTGAGGACTTAGAAAATGTTTAAGATGTATGGGAATGGCTTTTTAATAGTGGAATGTCAGGACCATGGCAATTGGTGGCAGGGTATCTCTGGCTCCTCTCAAAACATGCCACTGTGTGTGTCACCTCTGTCCTGTACTTCATGCCTCCCTTGGTCACAGTTGATTGATGGGTTAATTTGCTCGCTTCATCTCTTATAGTAAAAGACATGCCAATTCCTAACAGTATGCGTCCTGTTTTCCTAAAACGTTCTGCTACCCTCCGTATGCTTTCTGCCACCTCAGTCAGAGATGATAAGCTTCTACATCCACACTCTGCCACCTCTAAGCTGATTATTTTCTTTGCTGCCCCAGCCTACTTCATGTGCACCTCTAGTCTTGTATGGGTCATATTGATGGGTTATGTGTCTGTGCTCCCTACTGTGATGTGAGCTCCTTAAGAGCACACTCTTTGCTTTTACTTTATACATAGAAAATGTTCAGGCTATTTGTTGAATCGATGAATGAACTTAGCTTTAAAATACAGGGAAAAAAATCCTATTTCAGAGGGAATAACCATACCATGAATTTTTCACACTGTCAATCAAATCACATTTTTTTTAATATACATTTTTTTTTCCTCCCCGCAGTGGAATATAGTCAATCTACAAGAGTCCTTCTTTATGACAAAGAAGGTATGCTAGGGTTGCTGAGGAGAATCTCCTCGGGTGACATGAGTTGTAAGATTCCCTGGTTTCATATAGTTTTCTTTTTAAGCATTTTGTTCAGCACGCTGATAACTGAGTGCCCATTTTACAAGCACTATATCTTCTGATGTAGAGATACAAGGAAACATTTGACATGGCTGATAGAATTTGAGGAATCTCAGTCTTAAAAAGTTGATGAATAATGGATGAATGATGAAAGGGGTGCATGGAAAGAATGAGTAATAGAGGTGCAAAAGTTTCTTAAGAGGCAGCCTTCAATCAGAAAAGATTGTTCTTGTGATCGCTGACACATGATGGTTGTGTTCCTACAGGCAGAGATCTTTCTACTCTGGGTTGCAGAGCAATTTGATGAGTAAGGAAGAAATCTGTAAGTTTGTTGAGAGCTCCAGTGAATAAACCAACAGGACTGTTCTGCATTAAGGAATGATATGGTGGGGCACCTGGGTAGCTCAGTCTGTTAAGTGTCTGCCTTCGGCTCAGGTCATGATCTCAGGGTTCCTGCAACGGAGCCTTGCATTGGGCTCCCTGCCCTGTGGGGGATCTTCTTCTCCCTCTCCTTCTGCCTGCTGCTCTCCCTGCTTGTGCTCTCTCTCTCTCTCTCTCTTAAATAAATAAATAAATAAAGGAATGATATAGAAAATATACTAACTGATAAATAGTATGGCCATTACCTCTCTTCACTGGTACCTCCCCTTGTGGGCTGGACCTGCAGAGGGAACGTGTCTGGACTTCCTTGCCCTAATCCCAGGTAACTGCTCAATTAAGCATTGTTATCAGTCTCTATGGAAAGAGGCCTCAGGAAGAGGACCTGGCAAATTTGGCCTTGTGCCAACAGCAGTGGTTTTCATAATGTGGTTCTGGACCAGCAGCATGGCTATCACCCAGGAGGATAACAAAAATACAAATGCTTGGGCCCCACTTCAGGTGTACTGCACCGGAAACTTGGAGAGTGGTACTGGAAATCCGTGTTTTATGTCTTCCAGTTGATTCTGATGAGCTCTGAAGTTTGAAAACCACTGGTCTATGGCAAGTGTGTCATTAGGGATGTTATTTATTATTTACCCAGTGTTACCCTTATGAGGACTTAGGAGACAAATTTCTATCTGGTGTGCTTTCCTGAGCATTTAAAAAAAAATCTTAGAGAGACAACGAGTTATATAATTGATCGGTTCTCTTTTTCTCACAGACTGCTAAAAAGGGAGGACTCAACAACCACATCTCCTGTAATAATATACATTATGGTACATTTTGTTGGGTTAGCTTCTCTCTCTGTGTTTCTATTCCTATCCCTTTTCTCATGTACATTTGATTTCTCTATTTTGTTGTACTGTATGTCAGAGTGTTAGTAATTTTTATGTGTCAGTCAAAGTTAGCCAGGGCTAGGGCATTTGACGTTCCAGTAAGGGTTAAAGTGTTCTCTTCCTATTCTTCTTATCTCTCATCTCTAGACTTAGCTGGCTGTGAACAAGAAGGTTCAAGTATGGTAGTTTTTAGGTTTTCTCTGATCTCCAGAGCTTGAAAGAGTCCACATGCTTTATAGGGCTTTGGGAACTCTGGCTCCTAATGCCCTTGTCAGTCCTAAAACACGCCACCTCAGTTGGCTACTTTGTCTATCCTGTGGTTGTATCCGTAGTTACCTCTCTTGCACAATAGATATGTTCCTAAAAAGTTGCATGTAATCTGAACCACGTTTACACCCTAGGCCAGTATTTAAAGGACTCTTATGGTAAATCTTTCAGTACTACAAAGAATTGGCCTCCCATGTAATTCATCTGTTTTGAAATCAGCTTTTCTTTTTTTCAAAAATTTTAATTTAAATTCAGTTTAGTGAACATATAATGTATTATTAGTTACAGGGTAGAACTTAGTGGAAATCAGATTTTCTAATACCGGTATTTATATCGTGAGATTTACTTACATACGGCTTATAGTACTCTACTTACTTCTACCATAAACTAAGGTAAAAGAATTCCCTCAGTTGTAAAGAGTAGGAGAAAGTTCGAGAATCAAAACAGCTAATATTTAATATTTTAATATTTCACCAGTTTTTCATTGGTGAAAATTTGAGTCTGGTGATAACAATGGGGCATTTGTGAAAGGCTCACTTAGCCACACTTTCTTTTGTGAAAACAGAATTAAGTCAAACCACACTACAGCATACTAAGAATTTTTGGAAACAAAGTGGAACATTCCAAGATAAAATATTAGGTCATTTCAGGGCTTGAGGTGGGGTGAAATGAGCTAAATTGGTCCTCAAAAAGCTTTTTGGCTTTTTTTTTTTTTTTTAGGACCAAAATGTGTGTTTGAATGAGAAGAACACGAGAAAGGGCATCAGAAATCATTCATGTATTCATTCAATAAATACATGTTGAGTTTCTACTATATGCGTGGCTATAGTTCTAAGTTCTATAGTGCCAAGCTCTGAGCATATGACAGGAAGCAGTGGATGAATGTTCTGATCCCAAGAAGCCCACAGTCTTGGGGTACTTGGGTGGCTCAGTCAGTTAAACGTCTGCTTTCAGCTCAGGTCATGATCTCTGGGTCTTGGGATCGAGTCCTGCATCGGGCTCCCAGCTCTGTGGGGAGTCTGCTTCTCTCTCTCTCACTCTGCCCCTCCCTACCACTCATTCTCTCTCTCTCAAATAAACAAATAAAGTATTAAAAAAAGAGAGAGAGAGAGAGAAACCACAATCTTGACTGTAAACCAGGGGAGGGTGGTTTTGATCTCGTCATTTCCGCCCCTTCCGGGTCTTCATTTGCTAATTTGTAAAATAAAGTTATTAGACTAGATACTCTTCCTCTAAAGTCTCTTATAACTCAAGATGACTTTGATTCTTTAATCAGAGACCACTTCTTCAATAAGGCAAAGAACTAGAAGGTGCAGAGTTTCTAGTGTTAGGGTAGCAAGTGAATGGGAAGGGAGAGACTGAGGAATTTGCATTGAAGCTACATTTCCAGAGTCAAGATAGCATTCTAACTGATGTTGAGTGCTGTTCAAGATGATGTGCAAATGGAAATTAAACCAAGGCTCACATCCCCAGCCATCCTCTTGGCACTGTCGGTGCTTTCTCTTCTTTTATCCCTCTCTTTTTGTTGCCTCTTCATCTCAGTCTGGTATGTGAGACAACTAAATTCGAGAACATGAGCTAGCAAAGTCAGAGCTGGTTCAGGGCAGGAGAAAATGAACTCATCCATTTCCATTTTGGGGGATAGAGTGGGAAGAAACAGGGATGTGCTCCAACTTCAGAGTCAATTAATAGAGAGAGATGAAAAGCCAGCACAGCCTAAACCTGATTATCCTGAGAGCTTTCTGGGTCCAGGATGAGAGCAGGAGCCCCAGGGAAGTTGTTTTTTTTTTTTTTTTTTTTTTTTTTTTTTTATTTCACAGAGAGAGATCACAAGTAGGCAGAGAGGCAGGCAGAGAGAGAGATAGAGGAGGAAGCAGGCTCTCCGCTGAGCAGAGAGCCCGACATGGGACTCGATCCCAGGACCCTGAGATCATGACCCAAGCTGAAGGCAGAGGCTTAACCCACTGAGCCACCCAGACGCCCCCCAGGGAAGTTTTGAACAGCCTGCACTTTCCTCTCCTGATGTCCATGGAAGCAACAGACCAAGGGAGCCTAAATTGCATCTACCTAGATGCAATTTGTGTTGGTCGTCCTAACACCATGCACCTTGTCCTGGTTGCACAAGAAATTCTCTGATTTTTAAAGACCTCAAGAAAGTGATAATAAGGATGATAATTACATCTTTAACCAGATATTCTGGTATTGAACGGTTCGCTTTATTGCAAATCTCATTTCCTTTGTTGACCTGAATCACCCATTCTGTAGTTCTCTATTTTCTCCTTTTGTCACTTGCTTTACTGACTAGAGAAAAGGGGACCCACTGTATATTCCTTTTTCAGTTAACTATTGTACATCCTACATGCTTCTTTGGAAATATTACTGTAGTTGTGTACTGGTAACTTAGAGATAACATAGAGGTCATTGTAAACCCCAAACATCTCTCTCCTGCCATGTTATTTTCTGTAATGTTTGCATTGTCCTGAAAATATCCTTATATTTTTCACCAAGTTTCTCCCCCTTCTTGAATAAAGGCATTCTGAATTTTAATTTTCTCTGGGTCAGCCTGGGGTCACCTATCAACTTATCGAACACAAATATGTTCTTGGTGCCATCACTGAGTTGTTGCTGAAAATATGAAACCCCTACAGACTTAGGACCTACCCAATAGATAATCACTCCCCCACATTATCACATTTCCTTCCTGGACTCATTTGCACTTTATAGCTTTCTTGCTCAGGAATTGCATTGCTAGTCCCTAAGGCTCTGGACATCTGTTTTCTTAACATTAATTTTATGTTCTTTTTCATATCCCTCAGCTCCTTCTTGCAAAGGATACGCCTTGACACCAGGGAGCACTGTCCTTTGGATGGAAGTGATTGTTCAAAAATGCTTATTTTTAATTCTTTCAAAGCTTTGTGCAAACCTCTTTAAATCTCTACAAACATGCCTGATTTTCAGACATTCACTTGGGACTTGTTACATAGCTGCAAATAGCTTCTGCATAGGAAAAGCACATTGCGTTGTTTGTGTCTTCTATAATCCAAGAAGATGAATCAGCTCTACAAAATATTTAATAAAAACAGCAACTCATTAGAGAACGGTTACTTTTAGGCAAGAGTGTCTGGGAGATCATGTTTGCCTTTTGCCAGTTGGAACAGAACGCTTTATTTTAGATAGTAGCTTCACTAGGGCCCTTTGGTCAGAATTTAGCAAGCTGATAAGTAGGATACAAAGTCCAAAGGCAACAGTAACTTATCAGATGGTTCAGGGGAATAGTTCCTCGAACTACTGCTATAATGGGCTCCTTCATTTGTGAACCACTGCTGCCATTTTGATATGGAAAGATTTCAAATACGTTCCTCCCAATTTCACACCAGATGTAGAATCCAAGTAGGAACCCTGTACGTAACTTCAACAGACTCTATTTGACCAGATAACAGAAAAGTTGTCTGCAGACTGGAAGATACAGAAACCAAGGCACAAGGGAACCTAAACACAGATCTAAATACACACAATGAGTTATCAGACAACCTAGGAAGTGAATCTTAAGTTCTTGCCCCGTAATCCAAAGCTTACTGTCTCACGAACATAGGATATACTAGAAAGAGATGTGCTAGGGTTCAGACTCCAGGTGTCACTGCTAGATGACACGACCTTCAATAAGCCACTTTTCTAAGCTTTTGTTTCCTTATAAATAAAATTGTAATAAAACCTCTCTCAGAGAGGTTATGAGCAGGAGGCTAATGTGAGGAACATAGCTGATGCCCAGCTAATGGCAGCGATTCCAACACATCTCCTACTTATTTTCCATAAAGATTTCTATTTTAAAAATAAACACATTAATGACAAAACTTCACGTAATGCTAATTAGCTTCCAGGTGTCTAATATTACCCACATAAAAGAGAGGGGCTATTGAGTGGAGCACTGTCATGAGAACAGGGGACCTTGATCTTGGATACAAGTCCAAGACTAATTTAGAGCAGATGTGAGAAAACAGACTTTTCTGAAAATCAATCTCTCTCTCAGTATCTCTGTCTTTGTGTCTGTATTTTTTTCCTCATATTCTCATATCCTAAGTTTCTAATCACTCTTTATTTCTGAATATTGTTGTGCTTAACTTTCTCTTTCTCTTTTTATATTCTTATTGTCTAAAAAGATTTTATTTATTTATTTGACACACAGAGAGAGAGATCACAAGCAGGCAGAGAGGCAGGCAGAGAGAGAGGGGGAAGCAGGCTCCCTGCTGAGCAGAGAGCCTGATGCGGGGCTTGATCCCAGGACCCTGAGGTCATAACCTGAGCCCAGGATAGAGGCTTAACCCACTGAGCCACCCAGGAGCCCCTCATTTATTTTCTTTAAATATATATTTTAATATCTGAGTTCTTTTCCAGTTTTCCTTGTTCACTCCCTGTGAATATATTAAGCCATGAAAACTGTGACATCTTTAGTTGGTGAGGTCATAATTTACTTATTAACAATCTATATTCTTGGGCTCCAATCTGTATCTAATGAGACAATCTGACGTGAGGGGTAGGTGGGTAAAGTGTGAAGGGAATTTATATTTTTAA
Source organism: Lutra lutra (assembly GCF_902655055.1). Lineage (NCBI taxonomy): Eukaryota > Metazoa > Chordata > Mammalia > Carnivora > Mustelidae > Lutra > Lutra lutra. The sequence continues at coordinate 15,098,385 of NC_062283.1, forward strand.
CAAATGCCCCAAGTAATATTTCTGATCTGACAAATTTGAGAAGCACTTCTCCCTGTGGCCAGGTGGCTTTAAATGGTTTTCTGGATCCAGGAAGCCACTTCTAAAATTGTGAGACTAGGAGAGCTAGGTGAGAGAATGTGGATGAATTTATACCAATTCATGCCCCTTTTGGGAAAGTGTATTCTCTAATGTATATTCTACAGGTGTTGGATTGGAGGAATCATCTTATCTATCAGTGTGTTATGGAAGCTTTAGAATTTATACACAATAATATTCAAATGATTCTATTTTTTACATTGGAGATGTATAAGGATTTTTATTAAGGAAGGCAAGTTTAAACAATAGAAATCAACAAACTTTTCTTAAGTTCTATTTGGTCCCTGTCTTGTTGCTGTGGTTGTAACACTAGGTGGTTTATATTGTTATTTCCAATTGCTGGCTTTTATCTTGGACCCCATTCTCATCCAGGCAAAACAACAACAACGACAAAAACAAAAACAAAAAAATCCAAGCCCTTCGCCCCCCAAAACTAGTTAAAACATGGTGGGCACAAGGAGAATGAACAACTTCAGTATTTTGAGGGTTGTGTGGCTATTACCCACAGGTTTAGTGACATGATTTGAGGCCTGTCCTACCCACACTCAACCTTAAAAGAGATAATACCTCCTTGGGGGTGTCATCAGAGATCTTCAGGGGATTTGTCCATCGCAGTTTCTTCAGGCACTTAAAAGATCCTGAACATTTTGTGAAGTTAGCCTTCTTGCTACAATCCAAACATTTTAACACCTAACTCTGAGGAAAAAAAAGAAAAGAACTACTGTTTAAATAGGTCAAAGTGGCTTTTGAGAGATGTCCTGCCTCATGTGAAATACACTAGGCCATTAAGTAAGCTTACCTCAATGGTTCATTCGAAGTCATCATACCAATGAGGGTTATTGAACCTCAAAACAGAAGCCCACCACCCACCCTCCTGCATTTGGTGGTGGGTAATTAACAAGGGGGGATTAAAGGGCCATCAGCAATTTGATAAGAGTTAATGCAGAGAAGAAGCAGCACATGGAGGCAAGCCAGTTCATTCAGCCAAGACAAGCTATGCTAACCAAATCATGTTCTGCTGAAAGAGCCGGAACAATAGAGGAACTCACCCTGCGGGGCAGACCACACACACCTGGTATGCTGTCTGTGCCACTCAAGGAGATTCCATTCCCATGTGTCACCAAAAAAGAGCTTTAATTTCTGAGCACTTCTAGAAATCAACTTAGGCCGTTTACTCCAGCGGGAATGGCAGTCAGCCATACTGGAGAATGTTAAACAGTTCTACCCAGTCTCAACAGTGGCTTTATTGTCTCCACATAAAAACATTTGTTTAAATATTAAACAGTGAAATCTCGCCTGGTCATTAAAACCCATAAAAAAAAAACCAGGACGGAAATTGGTTAATAATCTTTGACGTTGGCCAACTGAGTGGCTGGAATGCCATTTGTCTTGGTGGTGTGTCACCCACCCAGAGGAAGCCCCATGCATCACAATCCCCGAGTCACCGTCACACTATGTTTACAGTGCTCTCATGATACGTGCTTTTTGTCTCCTTAAACGTGCGGAGACTCAGTAAAATCATTTTCAGTTTTCGCAAGGGCTGTTTTGAATAACCGTGAGGGTCTGAATTCTTAATTTCTATTTATCACATAAAAGCATTGTGATCTGGGAGAGACATATTGAATAAAAAACACTTCTTAAACCAAAAGCAACTCAGCTACACTCTACCAGGACTTTTTCCCCCCCCAATTTCGTTCCATTCCAAAGTACCCACAATGAGCTTATCTTCTATTTCACAGGGAGTGGGTAGGCAGAGAAGGTTTCGCTACTATGTGTCACATATTATCTGACCAGATAATGCGTCATCCTGATCCTAATGATCTCCTCAAATGGTCTTGCTGACATGGCTCTCCAACACTGTATCCATCACTGATATATCCTCAAGGGTCTTCTTACAACTTCTGTAAAACACAATGGTAAGTAAGGAAGAAAGATGTCAGGCCATGCCTTTCAGTCAATGATCTACTCATATTTATAACTCTTTCCCCAAAATGGGCAGTATTCTCAGAAGAATAAAATACTGTCATTGCCCTATCAATAAAAAATTTTATAGTTTCTTTAAACACCTTAAAGGAAGTCAGTCTATAGATAACATAGAGAGATAGATGAAGAATAGCTATTTTGTTAACAGTACTTGAAATTTTTGCACTGGAATGTGATCATTTGGATTTTGGATAAACATTTTTTTTTTTTTAAAAAGATTTCAAACAATGTTTGGTAGTGTCCTGTAAGCAGTGGTGTGAATTTATTTTGTGATGCAGATGACTTGAAATGTCCCATTCTCCTTTATTTAAACATGTATTTACTGGGCACCAATGATGTGTCAGGCTCAGTTCTAGGTATGAACCAGGGCAAAACTCAAGATCCCAACAAAGTCTGATTCCTGGAAGCCAAGGACAGAAGGTATATCAGGAGGAATAGAGCAAGCAAGTACATCAGCTGCTGTCCGTTATTAAGTCAGGTGGCACGAAGATTGAGAGCTGAGTAGCGATTTAACAACAAGGTCATTGCTGACTGCTGGTAGTTGGAGTGGGAGTGGGGAGCACAAAAGCCTGCTTGGAGGAGGTTGAAAGGGAAGAAAGAGGAGAAATTGAAGAAAGTTCTGAAAGAGTTATACTTTAAGGAAACGTTAGCAAGTAGGACCATAGAGAAGAAGTTTAGTCAAGAGACGGATTTTTTCTTTTTTTTTTTAAGATGAGAGAAAATAAAAGCATATTTGGAAGCTAATGCAAATGAATCAGTAGAAAAAGAAAAAAATAGAAAAGATAGGAACAATTGTCTTTTACTCATTGTATGCTTGTTTGAAGATCATGATGTAGAAGAATGCAAACGCTCATAAGGTAAGAAGGAAAGATATATGGCTTATAAAACCACAGCAAATGACAGAAATCAAATTGTGCAAGTGGTGGGTGGTAAAGCAAAACTAAAGTCTAAACCATGTTTTCATATGAGTAAATTTGCTGAGTCCACAACCAGCATGTACCTTTTACTGTAGCAATTTGAGCTATAGACTAGAGACTGTAGAGTACCTTCATGTCAAGATTTTATTTATCCAGTTTGGGGAGTAGGATGTTTTGCCCAAGAGAATTATACTAAGTTTACCTGACATGGATTTGAGTGGTATAAAATATACTTAACCTGTAGGGAGTCAAGATGGCGGAGAAGTAGCAGGCTGAGACTAATTCGGGTAGCGGGAGATCAGCTAAATAGCTTATCTAAAGATTGCAAACACCTACAAATCCAACGGGAGATTGAAGAGAAGAAGAACAGCAATTCCAGAAACAGAAAATCAACCACTTTCTGCAAGGTAGGACTGGCGGAGAAGTGAATCCAAAGCGACGGGAAGATAGACCGCGGGGGGAGGGGCCGGCTCCCGGCGAGCAGTGGAGCAACGGAGCAAAATCAGGACTTTTAAAAGTCTGTTCCGCTGAGGGACATCGCTCCAGAGGCTTAACTGGGGTGAAGCCCAGGCGGGGTCAGCGCGGCCTCAGGTCCCGCAGGGTCGCAGAAGGATCGGGGGTGTCTGAGTGTCGCAGAGCTTACGGGTATTAGAACGGGGAAGCCGGCTGCAGAGACAGAGCCGAGGAGTGACTCTCAGCTCAGGGTTGCCTTGAACCGGTCGCAGGCTCGGTCAGCTCGGAGCGTGGCCGGAGGCCAGGGTGATGGGAGTCATTGGGCGCTGTTCTCTGAGGGCGCACTGGGGAGTGGGGCCCTGGGCTCTCCTCCGGGCCGGAGACCCGGAGGCCGCCATCTTTATTCCCGTCCTCCGGACTCTACGGAAAGCGCTCAGGGAACAAAAGCTCCCGAAAGCGAACCCGAGTGGATGACTCAGCGCGGCCCCGGGTAAGGGCGGTGCAACTCCGCCTGGGGCAAAGACGCTTGAGAATCACTACAACAGGCCCCTCCCCCAGAAGATCAACGGGAAACCCAGCCAGGACCAAGTTCACCTACCAAGGAGAGCGGCGGAATTCCAGAGGAGAAGAAAGCAAAGCACGGAACTCATGGCTTTCTCCCCATGATTGTTTAGCCTTGCAGTTAATTTAATTTTTTTCTTTTTCAATTTTTTTTTCTTTTTCTCTTCTTCTGCTAATTTTTTTTAACTTTTACCGTTTTCTTTTTTTAACGTTTTTTAAATAGTTTATCTAATATATATATATTTTTTCAACCTTTTTATATTTTTTCTATATCGGCTTTCTTTTTTTTAATAGTTCCTTTTTTTTTTCTTTCTTTCTGAACCCCTTTTTATCCCCTTTCTCCCCCCTCACAATTCGGGATCTCTTCTGATTTGGCTAAAGCATATTTTCCTGGGGTTGTTGCCACCCTTTTAGTATTTTACTTGCTCCTTCATAAACTCTTATCTGGACAAAATGACAAGGCGGAAAAATTCACAACAAAAAAAAGAACAAGAAGCAGTACCAAAGGCTAGGGACCTAATCAATATAGACATTGGTAATATGTCAGATATAGAGTTCAGAATGATGATTCTCAAGGTTCTAGCCAGCCTTGAAAAAGGCATGGAAGATATTAAAGCAACCCTCTCAGGAGATATAAAAGCCCTTTCTGGAGAAATAAAAGAACTAAAATCTAACCAAGTTGAAATCAAAAAAGCTATTAATGAGGTGCAATAAAAAATGGAGGCTCTCACTGCTAAGATAAATGAGGCAGAAGAAAGAATTAGCGATATAGAAGACCAAATGACAGAGAATAAAGAAGCTGAGCAAAAGAGGGACAAACAGCTACTGGACCACGAGGGGAGAATTCGAGAGATAAGTGACACCATAAGACGAAACAACATTAGAATAATTGGGATTCCAGAAGAAGAGGAAACAGAGAGGGGAGCAGAAGGTATATTGGAGAGAATTATTGGAGAGAATTTCCCCAATATGGCAAAGGGAACAAGGATCAAAATCCAGGAGGTTCAGAGAACCCCCCTCAAAATCAATAAGAATAGGTCCACACCCTGTCACCTAATAGTAAAATTGACAAGTCTTAGTGACAAAGAAAAGATTCTGAAAGCAGCCCGGGAAAAGAAGTCTGTAATGTACAATGGTAAAAATATTAGATTGGCAGCAGACTTATCCACAGAGACCTGGCAGGCCAGAAAGAGCTGGCATGATATATTCAGAGTACTAAATGAGAAAAACATGCAGCCAAGAATACTATATCCAGCTAGGCTATCATTGAAAATAGAAGGAGAGATTAAAAGCTTCCAGGACAAACAAAAACTGAAAGAATTTGCAAATACCAAACCAGCTCTACAGGAAATATTGAAAGGGGTCCTCTAAGCAAAGAGAGACCCTCAAAGTAGTAGATCAGAAAGAAACAGAGACAATATACAATAACAGTCACCTTACAGGCAATACAATGGCACTAAATTCATATCTCTCAATACTTACCCTGAATGTTAATGGGCTAAATGCCCCAATCAAAAGACACAGGGTATCAGAATGGATCAAAAAACAACACCCATCTATATGTTGCCTACAAGAAACTCATCTTAAACCCGAAGACACCTCCAGGTTTAAAGTGAGGGGGTGGGAAAGAATTTACCATGCTAATGGACATCAGAAGAAAGCAGGAGTGGCAATCCTTATATCAGATCAATTAGATTTTAAGCCAAAGACTATAATAAGAGATGAGGAAGGACACTATATCATACTCAAAGGAACTGTCCAACAAGAAGTTCTAACAATTTTAAATATCTCTGCCCCTAACGTGGGAGCAGCCAACTATATAAACCAATTAATAACAAAATCAAAGAAACACATCGACAAGAATACAATAATAGTAGGGGATTTTAACACTCCCCTCACTGAAAGGGACAGATCATCCAAGCAAAAGATCAACAAGGAAATCAAGGCCTTAAATGACACACTGGACCAGATGGACATCACAGATATATTCAGAACATTTCATCCCAAAGCAACAGAATACACATTCTTCTCTAGTGCACATGGAACATTCTCCAGAATAGATCACATTCTTGGTCCTAAATCAAGTCTCAACCGGTATCAAAAGATTGGGATCATTCCCTGCATATTTTCAGACCACAATGCTCTAAAGCTAGAACTCAATCACAAGAGGAAATTTGGAAAGAACCCAAATACATGGAGACTAAACAGCATCCTTCTAAAGAATGAATGGGTCAACCAGGAAATTAAAGAAGAATGGAAAAAATTCATGGAAACAAATGATAATGAAAACACAACGGTTCAGAATCTGTGGGACACAACAAAGGCAGTCCTGAGAGGAAAATATATAGCGGTACAAGCCTTTCTCAAGAAACAAGAAAGGTCTCAGGTACACAACCTAACCCTACACCTAAAGGAGCTGGAGAAAGAACAAGAAAGAAACCCTAAACCCAGCAGGAGAAGAGAAATCATAAAGATCAGAGCAGAAATCAATGAAATAGAAACCAAAAAAACAATAGAACAAATCAACGAAACTAGGAGCTGGTTCTTTGAAAGAATTAATAAGATCGATAAACCCCTGGCCAGACTTATCAAAAAGAAAAGAGAAAGGACCCAAATAAATAAAATCATGAATGAAAGAGGAGAGATCACAACGAACACCAAAGAAATACAGACAATTATAAGAACATACTATGAGCAACTCTACGCCAACAAATTTGACAGTCTGGAAGAAATGGATGCATTCCTAGAGACATATAAACTACCACAACTGAACCAGGAAGAAATAGAAAGCCTGAACAGACCCATAACCAGTAAGGAGATTGAAACAGTCATCAAAAATCTCCAAACAAACCAAAGCCCAGGGCCAGACGGCTTCCCGGGGGAATTCTACCAAACATTTAAAGAAGAACTAATTCCTATTCTCCTGAAACTGTTCCAAAAAATAGCAATAGAAGGAAAACTTCCAAACTCATTTTATGAGGCCAGCATCACCTTGATCCCAAAACCAGACAAGGATCCCAACAAAAAAGAGAACTACAGACCAATATCCTTGATGAACACAGATGCAAAAATTCTCGCCAAAATACTAGCCAATAGGATTCAACAGTACATTAAAAGGATTATTCACCACGACCAAGTGGGATTTATTCCAGGGCTGCAAGGCTGGTTCAACATCCGCAAATCAATCAATGTGATACAACACATTAATAAAAGAAAGAACAAGAACCATATGATACTCTCCATAGATGCTGAAAAAGCATTTGACAAAGTACAGCATCCCTTCCTGATCAAAACTCTTCAAAGTGTAGGGATAGACGGCACATACCTCAATATTATCAAAGCCATCTATGAAAAACCCACCGCAAATATCATTCTCAATGGAGAAAAACTGAAAGCTTTTCCGCTAAGGTCAGGAACACGGCAGGGATGTCCGTTATCACCACTGCTATTCAACATAGTACTAGAAGTCCTAGCCTCAGCAATCAGACAACAAAAGGAAATTAAAGGCATCCAAATCGGCAAAGAAGAAGTCAAACTATCACTCTTCGCAGATGATATGATACTCTATGTGGAAAACCCAAAAGACTCCACTCCAAAACTGTAGAACTTGTACAGGAATTCAGTAAAGTGTCAGGATATAAAATCAATGCACAGAAATCAGTTGCATTTCTCTACACCAACAACAAGACAGAAGAAAGAGAAATTAAGGAGTCCATCCCATTTACAATTGCACCCAAAACTATAAGATACCTAGGAATAAACCTAACCAAAGAGACTAAGAATCTATACTCAGAAAACTATAAAGTACTCATGAAAGAAATTGAGGAAGACACAAAGAAATGGAAAAATGTTCCATGCTCCTGGATTGGAAGAATAAATATTGTGAAAATGTCTATGCTACCTAAAGCAATCTACACATTTAATGCAATTCCTATCAAAGTACCATCCATTTTTTTCAAAGAAATGGAACAAATAATCCTAAAATTTATATGGAACCAGAAAAGACCTCGAATAGCCAAAGGAATATTGAAAAAGAAAGCCAAAGTTGGTGGCATCACAATTCCGGACTACAAGCTCTATCACAAAGCTGTCATCATCAAGACAGCATGGTACTGGCACAAAAACAGACACATAGATCAATGGAACAGAATAGAGAGTCCAGAAATGGACTCTCAACTCTATGGTCAACTCATCTTAGACAAAGCAGGAAAGAATGTCCAATGGAACAAAGACAGCCTCTTCAATAAATGGTGTTGGAAAAATTGGACAGCTACATGCAGAAAAATGAAATTGGATCATTTCCTTACACCACACACGAAAGTAGACTCAAAATGGATGAAGGATCTCAATGTGAGAAAGGAATCCATCAAAATCCTCGAGGAGAACACAGGCAGCAACCTCTTCGACGTCAGCCGCAGCAACATCTTCCTAGGAACATCACCAAAGGCAAGGGAAGCAGGAGCAAAAATGAACTTTTGGGATTTTATCAAGATCAAAAGCTTTTGCACAGCAAAGGAAACAGTGAACAAAACCAAAAGACAACTGACAGAATGGGAGAAGATATTTGCAAATGACATATCAGATAAAGGGCTGGTGTCCAAAATCTATAAAGAACTTAGCAACTCAACACCCAAAGAACAAATAATCCAATCAAGAAATGGGCAGAGGACATGAACAGACATTTCTGCAAAGAAGACATCCAGATGGCCAACAGACACATGAAAAAGTGCTCCATATCACTCGGCATCAGGGAAATACAAATCAAAACCACCATGAGATATCACCTCCCACCAGTCAGAATGGCTAAAATTAACAAGTCAGGAAATGACAGATGCTGGCGAGGATGCGGAGAAAGGGGAACCCTCCTACACTGTTGGTGGGAATGCAAGCTGGTGCAACCACTCTGGAAAACAGCATGGAGGTTCCTCAAAAGGTTGAAAATAGAACTACCCTATGACCCTGCAATTGCACTGCTGGGTATTTACCCTAAAGATACAAACGTAGTGATCCGAAGGGGCACATGCACCCGAATGTTTATAGCAGCAATGTCTACAATAGCCAAACTATGGAAAGAACCTAGATGTCCATCTACAGATGAATGGATAAAGAAGAGGTGGTATATATACACAATGGAATACTATGCAGCCATCAAAAGAAATGAAATCTTGCCATTTGCGACGACGTGGATGGAACTAGAGGGTATCATGCTTAGCGAAATAAGTCAATCGGAGAAAGACAACTATCATATGATCTCCCTGATATGAGGGAGAGGAGATGCAACATGGGGGGTTGAGGGGGTAGGAGAAGAGTAAATGAAACAAGATGGGATTGGGAGGGAGACAAACCATAAGTGACTCTTAATCTCACAAAACAAACTGAGGGTTGATGGGGGGAGGTGGTTGGGAGAGGGGGTGGGGTTATGGATATCGGGGAGGGTATGTGCTATGGTGAGTGTTGTGAAGTGTGTAAACCTGGCGATTCGCAGACCTGTACCCCTGGGGATAAAAATATATGTTTATAAAGTGTAAAAAAAAAAAAATAAAGAAAGGAAAAAAAAATACTTAACCCTAAAACTGCATCAAGTAGCCTTGAGTTATGATTTATTTGACACTTTAAGAAGTTGGAAGAAATCTCAGTTAAGATTATAAGCACTGGAAAATATTAAGTATAATACGTAGGGAGATGGATTGATTTCATATTAACCCTTTTATACACATCTGTAAAGGGCCAGACAGTAGGTATTTTCCGTTTTTCAGAGGATAGGGTTTCTGCTGTAGCTACTTCCTCCACCATTGTAGCTTGAACATACCCATGGACAACACATAAAGGCATGAGTGCCAATAAAATTTTATTTGCGAAGGAAGACAGAAGACTGGATTTGGACTATGGGCTACAGTTTTGCAGTCTTTGCCCTAGACATTAGACATCCGTAGACATCCCTTGACATTAGGTAATATTATATTATGATTTAGGCTGCAGAACCAAAAGTAGCCTTGGATGTGTCCCCTTTTTGGAAGTGGTGCATTTGACGTAAGTAATCTTTGACGTGAAGGAATATCACAGGATTGAGTGTCTGGGTTGTAAAGCCAGAGAAAGGTGATTTGGGATGACCTTGTGCAAACATCGTCGTCTTTTTAGGCCTGAGTTTGCTCATCTGTAAGACAGGGATAACATCTATTTCAGAGGTGATTATGAAGAGTGATGAGTTTCCTTTGCATTTGTGTGCATGCTTATTTTAGTTATATTACCTTGTTTCCCTCGATTTTGGCTCTTTGGTATCACTTTGAGTATGAACTTTTTCACTTAAGAGTTTCTTTAGTGTTTGTAATGTCACCGAAGTGGAGATATGTTGTAAATCTGTCTCTTAGATAAGAGGCATTACCCATTACCAAATTCCACCTTCCCAAACCTCTTCATCCTACCGTGATCTTCCAGGTCAAGTGATAATTTTTGTCTCAGTATGGCAGTTTCTCACAGCTAGTGATAATGTCTTTAAAAGAGTTTAACCAGCTTCAATTCTTTGTTTTATTAAGATGGCAACAACTAAGACCCAACTAAGACCCAGTCCTCATCCAGAGATCTTCCTCCATGTAAGCTACTCTGTTGAGACATAGTGACTTGGGTTGGAGCCATGGGATAGAGCATCCTCTTTGCCCAAGGGATCCTGGCTCTTGTTGGTTGTGTGAATTACAGCTGCTCTCTGTGCCATTGAGTCTGCCCGGACATCAAGCACTATACAGTTGAATGGTTACATTCTTATGCCTTCTAAAATGTCTGGAGGTTTGATGAGCCACACTTTGCCCAAGGTCTGGGTGATGGAAGTTTGTATCTATCCAGCTGGGCAGGACTTGCCACATCCATGTCTAACATAACCCTATAAAGTGATGGAAGCTGTAGAGAGAGTCAGTCCTAACAAATGAAGAAAACCTAACTTCCCTTTCCTCCCCATTCAGCATTGGGAGTGATTGCAACTCAGTGAGCAAATGGGTCATCTCCTTTAAATTCCTGGGCCAGGGATGAGTTACAAGTAAAAGACCGTTACTTGAAACCCAGACCTAATTCATTGGACACCTCCATGGGAAATACTAGTTTTGTCCCCCTGTTACAGATGGGAAACCTGAAACACAAAGGGGTTAATAATTTGACCAGGTTGAGTGTCCTTTGGTTACCTTGTGCTCAGGATCATCCCTTGGAGGCCATTACGCTGGAATGTCCATCTGATGTGGCAGTTACTTCCTCTTGTGTTCCACAGCTCTGACAGATGGCATCACAATGGCACCTTTGCCTGTCGCATGGCTTTGCACAGTGTCTCCTGCTTAGCAGGGATTCTATAGACTTCTGGCGAATGCATGCAAGAATGAATAGCCTCAGTGACATTAGGTAAAAGCACTCATGCAAGAAAGAACTAGCTGAGACAATATTTAAAACAAAGGGAATTTTTATCTTAAACTCATCAAGATGTATACATTGAATGAGCACAGCTTCACTGTTGGCCCATCATACTTCAATACGTAAAATAAAACAAGGGGCCATCATTGCTATGAGGAGACTCCTTGGTAAATGCTGCACTTTATTTCAATTATATTAAGCAATCCCCGATCGCACTGTGGCATACCTTACCGCAGAGCATAAAACAGATAAATTCAGCAGGATGGTAAAGAAACAGCAGCAGGGGCCAAGCAGGACAGAAGAAAGAAACTAGCCTGAACATTTTTGTATCATTACAGTTCTCTTTCATTTACTCCTTTTTCCCCAAGTCACTTCCATTCTAAGGAAAGGAGTGGAGATGCACCCTGCTTTTCCCTTCTGTTGTTACTTATCTAGATGGGTGGTAAGCGCATTGGGCAGAGGTCATGTCTACACTCTATGAGCCTTTAAAAAATATTTACACTACAGGTGGGGCCGAGTCTTGTTCACAAATCCGACCCACCAGAGAAAAGAATGCAGAGTCTGTAGGAGCCAACCAGCCTCCACTTGTGTTCAGGTGAAACTTTCCATCCCGATGCCAGACCACAAAGAACAGAGTGCTCCAGAAATTTCCTGGAAATTGGGCAGCACCGAGATGACCTTAGATCAGTGTTGTCTTGGAGACGGTTGCAGTGTGTTGGAATCAGCCATGGGGCTGTGTGTGTGCTGCTGCTGACCACACCGAAGGGAAGGGCAAGGTCAGGAGGCCTTGGAAGAACCAATTCTGTGTGGCATATTGATTCAGGCAAATACGTTTACACATGAAACCTCTTCGTTTCAGTGCTCCCATTAGCCAACTACCTGATCTCCTCTTTTGAATTACAGCATAGTCTTTTCGGTTCTCAGAGAAGGCGTCTCTTATGCCAAATGGGAAAGGCTGCTGTGATTAAAACTGTGTGTCAGACAGACCCGACTGTCTGTAACTACAAGCTAGCCATTAGCAAGGTGATCAAATGCCAATGGGAGAACCTTGGCATGAAATCTTTGTTTCATGAGGAGCCAACACTCGTGTCCTCCATCCCATTGGTCCTTCTATACCATTAAAAGAAGACTGGGTCTCGGCACAAAGATACTGCTCTTAGATCTGAAGGTCTACTTCCATTCCACCTGCTTCCAATGGAAGTTTAGACATCTCAGCCCTGCTGGCTACAACCTGGACTCTTAGGTCCTGGTTGTGTATTCTTAAGGAATAAAGAACTTGCCATTGACTAGGTTTTCAAGAACACCCAAATTCCTCAAACAACATTTTTACACTAACAGAAACACTTCTCAGACTTCAGTCATTTCAGATAGGATTCCTGAAAAAGACATTCTTTCATTCTTCTCTCCCTACAGGCATAAACATTCTGCATTTTAAACTCTAGAAACATACAATGTTATCTACTTCTGGTGTCTTATGTAACTTTTCAGGAATGCTGCAAGACTTTCCGGGCTCCGTGAGCTTGGGAATGGGGAATGGAGAGAAGGGGGCTGGAGGTCCAGTGGGGAGGATAGGGAGGAGAGAAAAAAAAATCCAGTGTTTCCATACATCAACTGAGTTGGCTGTGTGTGACAAGAAGTTATTGCAATTAAGATATAGGCCGGATGTGTGGGCTAAGCAATCTCAGCTGATATCACAGGCATTTATTGATAATGAAAACTTCGAGGAAGGGAGCTGGAAAATTGTTGCCTTTAGTGGTTTCCGAAGCAAGAGGACAAACCATATGGATTAATCAAAAAAAATTATTGCACCTTATCTAGGAGAAGAGAAAACTGTTTATTTTACTGCAAAAGGAATGTTTCTGTCAAGTTTTAAAGTCAGTCTTCTAGGTTACAGCTTTACACCATCTACTCTGCCACACAGGCCTATTGTCTTGCTTTAAACAATCATTTTGGAGCTGCTGAATGACCAGGCAAATGGCCCCAGCTATGAGAATACGGGATATATGTTCAGAAGAGGTCACATCCTAAATGTCTAGGTTACATGGGCTACCTGAATCCAACTGAACCTGAATTTGCCTATCAGGGGAAGTGAAGGCCTCCTTCAGACTTAATGAAGTCAAATGCATTTCATTTGAAATGATGCTATTTTTCAAGTAAGACACTATCAAGAGAAAAACTAAAAACAAACAAACAAAAATCCTGGAATTTTCTTTGGAATTGCAGTGGTAAGTTAGTGGGAATAATTAGGAAAAATCAGAATTCTTGAGGGACTAGTTTAAAAATAAAATGTAAGGATAGAATATCTTACATAAATGCTATGAGTAAAAAAATCTGGAAATATTACTAGCACACATAAGGAAACACAAGGACAATATAAAGAAAAGGCATGGAGCTTTCCTAGGAGTAAAATTTCAAGATCTTTTACTTTAAAACTACATGTTGCATATGAAATGAGCCTTCATAATTAGACAGTCCCCACATCTTTGTTACCCTCCTAAAGAAGACACTTTGAAAATTACCCCATTTCAGATTTCTCTTGGATGAGTGTATTAACATGTTTGCTCTATCATCCTCCGTAGAATAAATAAGAAAGTCATCACTTCTCTTCAATAAAATTGATGCAAACAAAAATTGAAACAAACAAAAAGAAAAAAAAAGTTGGATAGAGATGGTTCTCCGAGGCATATCTGCATGGAAAATATTGGCCTGCTGGATTATTGAGTCAATATATGTAGGGACTCAAGATTATACAAATGGGTTAATATCTCATTTGGATTTTTATCAAGCTCAAAATAGCCCAAACATAGTTGGCATCACTCCACATAGTTCCTAGAAATAATTCAGGTAAGTTGTTTGAGTTGGAACGAACCTGAAATAACAGTAAGAAGTTAGGCTGCTTCTGGAAGACCTTCCAGTAAGGGCTAAATGCCAGGGAATTCAGATGAGTGGTCTCAACTTTAAATATTTAGATAATGTTAGTGTCAGGTCTAGTTGGAAAGTCTGCTCATGTTGAATTTACCCATCTCATAGACTATCACAATGCCCTCATGGAAGATGGAATGCCTGGTTATCTGAAACAAATATTCAAGCTCTGTTGGTCTCTGCAGAACTCATAGGAAAGTGGAGTAGAGAGGACCCTTGGTACCACCTGCTCTTTGTGTGGATGTAGGATGGAACAGCCCATCCTCTGACATTGCGTTCCCTCTCTCCATGAGCAAGGTCTCAACAGGCAAGCCGATACAGTATTCTGCCTGGACCCAGGTGACAGATATGTTTGTGCAATGGATGCAGATGAAGAAATTGACTTTCTTAGAAAGAGATTCATGTGTGTCCACCAATCAAAAGAACCAGTAACTGGGGCACTGAGACTTCAAACAGCTGCATTCTGACGAGGCTCTGTTTCCCTGGCAACAGCAGCTCTGCAGAAAGGAACCTGGAATTTCTTTTAATGTTATAGAGGAGAACACATAAGCGACTACAGAGGGGCTTTTATCCAGGTGCATTTACAAAACCTGCCTGCAGTTTCCCTTATAGGGGAGAAAGGAGAATCGTAAAAATTTCCAGATAGGGGACAAATAAGTTTAGAGGCTCTTATCCCAAGGGTGTCTATTCTCTGATTTCTGGAGTATTTTTGAGGGTTGGTATCGAAGTTTCATAAAACAAATTAACCATTTAATGGACCAACCCATTAGCATGACTCATGCCACCCGTCTTTGGTGTGTGTATGTACACACATATATTTATATGTGATCATACTCTTTGGGAAATCCAGGGGAAGGAGGATTCTGCTGCTGTCAGTATCTTATGTCATCCCATGCACTTAATACAATTTCCAGAAAAGAAACAAAGTCAATAAAACACCACTCCTCATTTCTTCCTGTCCATCTCGCTCATTATTGACCAAGGACCACTATTCAGAATTACAGACATTTCACATGCTTTGCTTGCTTTCTTTAGCCCCTACTCTGGGAAAACATGTCATCCTGACTTTAATTTATTCTCTACAGCGCTCATTATACTTGTGGTTACTTTTCTGTAGCATCATGAGATATCAAACTTGCAGGTAATCTTAGATACTGTCTACTCCAATGTTCTAACCTAACTGAAGTATCACTTTCTTCCACCAGTCATCACTCTGGGGAGGCAGGGAATTGCAGCATGATCCTACCAATGACTC
This sequence comes from Lutra lutra, assembly GCF_902655055.1. Taxonomy (NCBI): domain Eukaryota; kingdom Metazoa; phylum Chordata; class Mammalia; order Carnivora; family Mustelidae; genus Lutra; species Lutra lutra. The sequence continues at coordinate 15,113,961 of NC_062283.1, forward strand.
CTACCAATGAAAAATACCCACTCTCATATTTATCAACTTTGATTTTAAGCAAGGTCTTCCTTATGCCTAAGTTTGATCCTTGGAGAGGTATGGAATTAGTCTGCTCTTTCTTTTTTTTTTTCCCCCCTCCCGTGCTTTATGTTTTAGAACAGTTTTACGTTTAGAGAAAAATTGAACAGAAAGCACAGATGGATCCCATAAATCCCTCTCCTGCATTCATTTTATTACCAACATGTTATATGGTTGTGATATATTGGTTATCATAGGTAATCCAATAAACCAATATGGATACATTATTATTAGCTAGAGTCCACTGTTTACTTTAGGGTCACTATTGGTGTTGCACATTCTCTGGGTTTTGACAAGTGCATAATGACACCTGTCTACCATTACAGTATCATATAGAGTCATTTCCCTGCTCTGAAGATCCTTCCTGTTCTGACCATTCATGTCTCTCTCCCCTACCCCTCAAACCCTGGCAACCACTCATCTCCTCACTGTCCCCACAGTGTTTCTTCTTTAGAAGGTTGTACTGTCTTAAACATATGGTATGGAGCCTTTTTACCTTGGTTTCTCTCACTTAGCAATATATGTATACAGTTCCTCCATGTCTTTCCATGTTTCATGGCTTGATAGCTTATTTCTATTAAATATAATACTAAATAATAATCTGCTGTATGTATGTAATATGGTATTTTTTTTATCCACTTACCTGCTGCAGGACACCTTGGTTATCTCCGATTTTTAGCAACTATGAATAAAGTTGCTATAAACATTTGTGTGCGGTTTTTTTTTTTTTAAGACTTCATTTATTTGACAGAGAGAGAGATCACAAGTAGGCAGAGAGGCAGGCAGAGAGAGAAGGGGAAGCAGGCTCCCTGCTGAGCAGAGAGCCTGATGTAGGGCTTGATCCCAGGACCCTGAGACCATGACCTGAGCTGAAGGCAGAGGCTTTAACCCATTGAGCCACCCAGGCGCCCCTGTGTGCGGGTTTTTTATGTGGGCGTACATTTTCAATTCATTTGAGGAGATATTTAGAGGTATGATTGCTGGCTTGTTGGATTATATGGTAAGACTGTGTTTAGCTTGGGCAAGACACTGCCAAACTATTTTCCACAGTGGAACTATGAAGGAATATTTTGAAACTGTTTTTGGAAGGAGCAAAAAGTGTGTGTGTGTGTGTGTGTGTTTTAAAAATTAAGCTTAATGGGGCGCCTGGGTGGCTCAGTTGGTTAAGCCGCTGCCTTCGGCTCAGGTCATGATCTCAGGGTCCTGGGATCGAGTCCCGCATCGGGCTCTCTGCTCAGCAGGGAGCCTGCTTCCCTTCCTCTCTCTCTGACTGCCTCTCTGCCTACTTGTGATCTGTTTGTCAAATAAATAAATAAAATCTTTTAAAAAAATTAAGCTTAATGCCCAACATGGGGCTTGAACTCACAACCCCGAGATCAAGAGTCTCATGCTGTACTGAGTGACCCAGCCAGGTGCCCCACAAAAAGACATATTGTATGAATCCATTTGTCATTTGTATATTGCTAGATACTGAAGATAAATTAAAGAGTCTCTCTCTCTCCTTCCTTCCTTCCTTTCTTCTTCTTTCTTATATTAAAGGAAAGCCTAATGCTAGCCACACATGACAAAGACACAAATATATATTATTTTAATTTATTACATAACTCTCAGTTCAACCAACCAATTCCATTGTATATTTAACTCTAGAAAGAGTGTCTGGCATATAGTGTGCCAATGATGAGTAACTCTATTTTCAAATATTATTCTGGACTTTGCTTTTATCTCATCCCATATCCTTCCTGAGTCTCAAAGTCCTTCAGGCCTCAAATAACCTCCCGCTGCCCCCATCCCCGCCATTGTCATCGCATCAGCATCCTCTCTGCCAAAGAGCCATAAGAACCACAAGGGCACAGGCAATGCATTCCGCCTTCCTCCTCTCTTGCTGGGCTGGATCCATGTCCTTGACCCATGGCAAAACAATTCAAGTGGCTGATTCCATTGTTGTCAATGTGAGACCCAAGCTTTTGCTATGTCACAGTAGGTAGCAGCCCCCACTGCTTTCCCCAACCACACAAAATCCATCCCCCCTTCTCTACAATCAATGGTATGTATGTCCTGAGAACAGAACATTCTCTCTTCCTCCTTCTTCCCATCTTGCTTTCTTTCCTTCATTTATTGAGGGTGGCTTTGTAGGGCAAGAGGCACAACTAAGATACTGCTCTGTCTAGAGGAGCCTGAGTTTCATAGAGAGGGAAGAACATGGAACCAGAAAAGGGCAGGGCCATGTGTTAAGTGAGATATTTGATCATAATGCTCCCAGACCACAGAGAGGTGCTGGGAGTCCCTCTATGTGTCACGGGAGTGGGGGTGTGAGCTTTTAGTGAGCCCTGAAGTGTGGGTAGGAGTCTGTTTAAAACAGATGGGGATGTGGAGGGTAAGACCAAATGAGAAGTGAGTCCTCCTGATTAACATATCTCTGCAGAAGAAGTTTAAAAAAAGCAGCTGGCTAGAAAGAGGTAGTGATGTAGAGGAAGAAAAGAACACATTAGAGCATTTTTCACAAACCTTCCCAAAGGGGGAGAGTCCCAGCATAGGCAGAGGCCACCGAGACTAGGCAGATGCCTGCTGCTCCCCTGATACACCTAGAGATGTGTCTTTGTTTACGTGAGGGTCACTTACTCTCTAATTTTGCATAAGGCAAGCCCTGCTATCCACGAAGACAAAGCCTTGGTAGTCTGCATTGCTCAGAATATGGTAGTAAGGTGATCACTTGCTGGAAATCACTGAAAATGAAATATCCTTGGTTCTTCAGCTGAAAGAACCAAATCAATGTTTTGCATTCCAGGACCAGCAGCATCAGCATCAGCATCAGCATGAACAGGGACTCGTCAGAAATGCACATTTCTGGGCCCCAATCCAGATCACCTGGATCAAAGCTTCTGGAGGTGGGTCCCAGAAAGCTATGTTTTAACGAGTTCTCCAGGGAATTCTGAAGTCGGCTGAAGTTTTGCAACCACTGTTTAGACAACTGTAGTTGTCAATGAGAGGAAGACTGAAATTTTAATCAAGCCTTTCTCTCTGTCATTAATAAACCAGATTCTAATGAAAAAAAAAAAAAAAGCACATAACTCTAGGAGGGGGACAGCTCCAGATTTTTAAGCACAACTGGTACTGAGTAACATAGTGAAACTAATCTAATCTGTTGCTTCACTTTGTTGAGATAACGCAAATCTTCTAGACCTATGCGAAAGTATGAAAAGCACAATAAAGATGACTGAACTATAAAAATGTACAGTGTTTTATTTATTCACGTTGACAGTTTGGCTGTAAATGTTTATAACAGTTCATAAATCACATGAGAAAACACGTCGATCCACGTGAAAGACATAACAGTAATCAAGGCTTGGGAAGTGTTGGCAAGGGCTGGGGGCTCCCCGTCATAAAGTCAGAGAAAGGGGGCTAAGGGCCAAGTCGTATTGATAAATATTTACAAGCAAATCACCGAAGAATGAGAGAGCCTCTATTATAGTTGAAAGGCAGCAGGTCAGTTTTGAATAGTGGCATCTGAAACTGGAAACAAATTTGTTGCTGAAATACAAATTGGAGGAAATTGCTTTTGTGGGAAAACATTTCCTCTCCTCAGTGGGTTTCTCTTTTGTGTTCTGCCTGTTCTGATCATGGAATTTTAGAGGCGACTGGGACCTCCTGATAGGGGCCTGGCTTCTGTTCCAAGCTCTCCACAGTGGCCTTAGGCATGGTGCCTTCTCCCTGTGTTTGCTTTTTCCCATCAACGAGGGTTACCTCACTCCCGAACTCCATGTCAAGTGCAGTTACAGCTCCAGATGGTTGTTTCTAAATACAGAGATCTAAAATAAAATAAAACAAAATAAAATAATAAAACAAAACAGCCCGAGGAGCTCGATAGTCATGCTAAGCTTCCTCTTCTCCCTTCACTGTGAGTTCCCAATTCTAAAGATTTTAGATCTGGTCTGAAGCTCAATGCTGTCACAAATTTTTAGCATAGTGAGGACTTTGTATCTCTGGAAAATGTGAACAACAGGAAATGAGAGCTGCCATCTTTTTCTTCCAATAATAAAGATTGCCAAAAGATGGCATCATACACAGACTTTTCTTTAATAGTGCCTACTGAGTCCACCACCTCGATGTCATTGTGCAGTGGTCATTTGAGCAGAGAGCTTGAAGAGTGGTATCACAGGGTGAGGAGGAACGGAAAGAGGGGAGTGCCATTTCCCAAGCACAGTTAGGCTGGGAGTTCAGAGAAGAGGAGCAAATACAGACCTGGTTGGTGTGGGATAAGGCATTAACCATATGGGAACAAAGTATTAAGTTGAACTCCATCAACTTTTAAAAAACTCTGCTCTTCAAAAGACACCATTAAAAGAAAAGACAGCTTAGCTCTTCCTCTCAGCGGCCTGGGGTGACCTCTGAACATGGTTCGCTATTCGCTTGACCCCAAAAACCCTACGAAATCATGCAAGTCAAGAGGTTCAAATCTCCGTGTTCACTTTAAGAACACACGTGAAACTGCCCAGGCCATCAAGGGTTTGCATATCCGAAAAGCCACCAAGTATCTGAAAGACGTCACTTTGCAGAAGCAGTGTGTGCCATTCCGTCGCTACAATGGTGGAGTTGGTAGGTGTGCCCAGGCCAAACAGTGGGGCTGGACACAAGGTCGGTGGCCCAAGAAGAGTGCTGAATTTTTACTGCACATGCTTAAAAACGCAGAGAGTAACGCTGAACTTAAGGGTTTAGATGTCGATTCTCTGGTCATTGAGCACATTCAGGTGAACAAAGCCCCCAAGATGCGGCGTAGGACTTACAGGGCTCATGGTCGGATTAACCCATACATGAGCTCTCCCTGCCACATTGAGATGATCCCTACTGAAAAAGAGCAGATTGTTCCTAAACCAGAAGAGGAGGTTGCACAGAAGAAAAAGATATCCCAGAAGAAACTGAAGAAACAAAAACTTATGGCCTGGGAGTAAATTTGCACAGAATAAATGCAAATAAAAAAAAAAAGAAAAGACAGCTTAGAATGGAAGAAATGATTTGTAAGATGTATCTGATGAAGAATATCCAGCATCGTGCATATATAAAGAACTACAACTCAATAATAAAGCAGACAGAGGACCTAATTCAAAATATGGCAAAAGATTGAAATGGACACTTTATGAAAGAAGATGCATGAATGGCCAATTAGTGTCTGCAAATAGTACTCCAAATCAATGGTCATCGGGAAAATGGAAGTTACAACCACAATGAGATATCACTAAATACTGACCAGAATGGTTAAAATTAAGTTTAATGGATTGACGACACTGAATGTCGGTGAGGTTGAGAAGCAATTGGCACTCTCAAACTCTGTTCGTGAGAGTCTAAATTAGTACAACCACTACGTGTAAAAGAGTGGGCATTTTCTTGTCAAACTAAATCTACACTCCACTCTACCACCTAACAGTTCCACTTCTAAGTATTCACCCAAGAAAGGTAAGAATCTACATCCACAAAAAGGCTTGTCCAAAACCGTTCATGGCAACTTTATTCATAATAGCTTTAAACTGGAAGCAGCACTTGTATCTACCAGTAGGATAATGAATGAATAAAGGGTAGTGTATTCACATAATGAAAGGAATTCATATAATTTCTGTAGTGTTCAGCAAGAAGAAGGGACAAACGCCTGATACATACAACATTGTGGTTGGATCTCAGAAACATGCTGAATAAAAGAAACTTTACAGAAAAGTGTAGTAATAAGTGATTCCCTTATGTGAAGTTCTGAAACAGGCAAAGAAATTTATGTTGGAAAGAAATGTAAATAGTGATTACCTCTGGGAGGCTGAGCATGTCTCTCTACTGGGAAGGGGCAGGTGGAAGCTTACTGGAGTGATGGTAATATCCTGTCTTAGTTCAGTCTACTGTCATAAAAATACCACAGACGGGGTGGCTTAAACACTGGTAAATAAGACAAATTCAACCAAGTAAATTTGAAGACCTAATTGGCTTTATGAAGTGAATCATGAATGAGGCAGCATCCCTACTGGCAAGTAGAGAGATGCTCCAAAAAGTTGTACAAAATGGGAAGGTTTTGTTTTTTTGTTTGTTTGATTATTCTTTTACCCCAGAAAGAGGATGGGACAAGAAGTTCTTGGCAAAAGAAAAGAAAGGATTATTTCAGCAAGGTCGTCTTCTCTTAGCAGGAAGGAGACGAGGTTTCCTTATCTTCCTCTGGAGCATTGGGGAGAACCCATGTGACAGATTACCTCACTGGAACTGACCAGAAAATTCCAGATTGATTGGTTCAAAATGCCACTGCTGGGAAAGTGGAAATTGCAATGGAGTCCTGGTTTCCTGTCCTAGGGGCAAGTGGCTTGGGCTTTCTTTTCAACACAAGGAATATTTACTTCTCAGAATTCTGGAGGCTGAGAAGTCCAAGATCGAAGCCCTGGCAGACCTGGTCCCACTGAGGGCCAGATTCCTGGCTTTCAGAGAGCCACCTTCCTGTGTTTTCACGGGGACAAGAGAGACATGATTTCTCTTGTATGTTCTCTTCCCAGGAAGTTAATACCATTGAAGGAGGCTCTCCCTTATAACCTAATTACTTCTCAATGCGTCCACTTCCAAATACCAACACTTGGGGATTGTGGCTTCAAAATATGAATCTGGGGAGAACACAAACATTCAGTCCATGGCATATTCTATATCCCGATAGGGGTTCAGACTGCATTGGATCAATCGATCTGTCAAGTTGGTGAATGTGCATTTAAGATCTACCCATTCCATATATGTAAGTTTACCTTGAAAGGGAGAAAACACCATAAGAAAATACAGAGAAAAAATTCTGTGTGTATATGAATCAACTGGAAGATTTGCAAAAAACATATATTCCTGGATCTTATCTCCAGGTATTCTGATGGTGGAGCTCAAGAAATAGAATTATTTAAGAATCTGAGGACGATCAGGAGCAGCTCTGAGGTGTATGTGTGGTGGACTACAATAGGAAATTATCCTGTGGCCATATCCTCCACTTCGTAATCAAACCCAAAAGGGTTAAGGACTAAGAAAAGGATTAGTGATGAAAAAGGCTAATGACTCTGTAAACTCTGAAACATTTTAAGCATTACTAAAAAGAGTCCTTTAAAAAATTGTACTGTGTCCTTCCAAAGAGGAGATCTTGAACTTCCCATAAACGTATCCAAGTGCCATGCTCTGAGCTCTGGGGACATTACTTCTTTAAGGCTTACAAAAATCTGATGAGGTAGGTTTTATCACGTCAATTTCCAGGTGAAAACACTGAGGCTCAGAATTTAGGTGAACTCTTAGGTCACAGACTCAGGGCCAGCTTTCTGGGCTTGTAACCAACATGCAGGAGCCCCTTCTCCCTGAGTCAAAGTTCTACTGTATCGTCTTGACATTTTTATTATCTTATCTTTGAATTTCTGTTTTTATCTTATTTTTTAAAATTTTTATTAAGTTTCTTTCCAGAATTCCAGAATTCATTATTTATGTACCACACCCAGTGCTCCATGCAATACGTGTCCTCCATAAATTTCTGTTTTTAAAGTGAGGTCCAAGGAGACAATGGAGTCCGCACCGGGAGTTGGAGCTTTAGCTTAGAAATGATCTCCCTTGGGGGGAGGAGTCAAGATGGCAGAGAAGTAGCAGGCTGAGACTACTTCGGGTAGTGGGAGATCAGCTAAATAGCTTATCTAAAGATTGCAAACACCTACAAATCCAACGGGAGATTGAAGAGTAGAAGAACAGCAATTCCAGAAAAAGAAAATCAACCACTTTCTGCAAGGTAGGACTGGCGGAGAAGTGAATCCAAAGCGACGGGAAGATAGACCGCGGGGGGAGGGGCCGGCTCCCGGCGAGCGGCGGAGCAATGGAGCAAAATCAGGACTTTTAAAAGTCTGTTCCGCTGAGGGACATCGCTCCAGAGGCTTAACTGGGGTGAAGCCCAGGCGGGGTCAGCGCGGCCTCAGGTCCCGCAGGGTCGCAGAAGGATCGGGGGTGTCTGAGTGTCGCAGAGCTTACCGGTATTAGAACGGGGAAGCCGGCTGCAGAGACAGAGCCGAGGAGTGACTCTCAGCTCGGGGTTGCCTTGAACCGGTCGCAGGCTCAGTCAGCTTGGAGCACGGCCGGAGGCCAGGGTGACGGGAGTCATTGGGCACTGTTCTCTGAGGGCGCGCTGAGGAGTGGGGCCCCGGGCTCTCGGCTCCTCCGGGCCGGAGACCGGGAGGCCGCCATCTTTATTCCCGTCCTCCGGACTCTACGGAAAGCGCTCAGGGAACAAAAGCTCCTGAAAGCAAACCCGAGCGGATTACTCAGCGCGGCCCCGGGTAAGGGCGGTGCAACTCCGCCTGGGGCAAAGATGCTTGAGAATCACTACAACAGGCCCCTCCCCCAGAAGATCAACGGGAAACTCAGCCAGGACCAAGTTCACCTACCAAGGAGAGCGGTGGAATTCCAGAGGAGAAGAAAGCAAAGCACGGAACTCATGGCTTTCTCCCCATGATTTTTTAGCCTTGCAGTTAATTTAATTTTTTTTATTTTTATTTTCTTTTTCAATTTTTTTTCTTTTTCTCTTCTTCTGCTAAATTTTTTTTAATTTTACCGTTTTCTTTTTTTAACGTTTTTTAAATAGTTTAATATATATATATTTTTTCCTCTTTTTATATTTTTTCTTTATCGGCTTTCTTTCTTTTAATAGATTCTTTTTTTTTTCTTTCTTTCTTTCTGAACCCCTTTTTATCCCCTTTCTCCCCCCTCACAATTCGGGATCTCTTCTGATTTGGCTAAAGCATATTTTCCTGGGGTTGTTGCCACCCTTTTATATTTTACTTGCTCCTTCATAAACTCTTATCTGGACAAAATGACAAGGCGGAAAAATTCACAACAAAAAAAAGAGCAAGAGGCAGTACCAAAGGCTAGGGACCTAATCAATACAGACATTGGTAATATGTCAGATATAGAGTTCAGAATGACAATTCTCAAGGTTCTAGCCGGGCTTGAAAAAGGCATGGAAGATATTAAAGCAACCCTCTCGGGAGATATAAAAGCCCTTTCTGGAGAAATAAAAGAACTAAAATCTAACCAAGTTGAAATCAAAAAAGCTATTAATGAGGTGCAATCAAAAATGGAGGCTCTCACTGCTAGGATAAATGAGGCAGAAGAAAGAATTAGCGATATAGAAGACCAAATGACAGAGAATAAAGAAGCTGAGCAAAAGAGGGACAAACAGCTACTGGACCACGAGGGGAGAATTCGAGAGATAAGTGACACCATAAGACGAAACAACATTAGAATAATTGGGATTCCAGAAGAAGAGGAAACAGAGAGGGGAGCAGAAGGTATATTGGAGAGAATTATTGGAGAGAATTTCCCCAATATGGCAAAGGGAACAAGCATCAAAATCCAGGAGGTTCAGAGAACCCCCCTCAAAATCAATAAGAATAGGTCTACACCCCATCACCTAATAGTAAAATTGACAAGTCTTAGTGACAAAGAAAAGATCCTGAAAGCAGCCCGGGAAAAGAAGTCTGTAATGTACAATGGTAAAAATATTAGATTGGCAGCAGACTTATCCACAGAGACCTGGCAGGCCAGAAAGAGCTGGCATGATATATTCAGAGTACTAAATGAGAAAAACATGCAGCCAAGAATACTATATCCAGCTAGGCTATCATTGAAAATAGAAGGAGAGATTAAAAGCTTCCAGGACAAACAAAAACTGAAAGAATTTGCAAATACCAAACCAGCTCTACAGGAAATATTGAAAGGGGTCCTCTAAGCAAAGAGAGACCCTCAAAGTAGTAGATCAGAAAGAAACAGAGACAATATACAATAACAGTCACCTTACAGGCAATACAATGGCACTAAATTCATATCTCTCAATACTTACCCTGAATGTTAATGGGCTAAATGCCCCAATCAAAAGACACAGGGTATCAGAATGGATCAAAAAACAACACCCATCTATATGTTGCCTACAAGAAACTCATCTTAAACCCGAAGACACCTCCAGGTTTAAAGTGAGGGGGTGGGAAAGAATTTACCATGCTAATGGACATCAGAAGAAAGCAGGAGTGGCAATCCTTATATCAGATCAATTAGATTTTAAGCCAAAGACTATAATAAGAGATGAGGAAGGACACTATATCATACTCAAAGGAACTGTCCAACAAGAAGTTCTAACAATTTTAAATATCTCTGCCCCTAACGTGGGAGCAGCCAACTATATAAACCAATTAATAACAAAATCAAAGAAACACATCGACAAGAATACAATAATAGTAGGGGATTTTAACACTCCCCTCACTGAAAAGGACAGATCATCCAAGCAAAAGATCAACAAGGAAATCAAGGCCTTAAATGACACACTGGACCAGATGGACATCACAGATATATTCAGAACATTTCATCCCAAAGCAACAGAATACACATTCTTCTCTAGTGCACATGGAACATTCTCCAGAATAGATCACATTCTTGGTCCTAAATCAAGTCTCAACCGGTATCAAAAGATTGGGATCATTCCCTGCATATTTTCAGACCACAATGCTCTAAAGCTAGAACTCAATCACAAGAGGAAATTTGGAAAGAACCCAAATACATGGAGACTAAACAGCATCCTTCTAAAGAATGAATGGGTCAACCAGGAAATTAAAGAAGAATTGAAAAAATTTATGGAAACAAATGATAATGAAAACACAACGGTTCAGAATCTGTGGGACACAACAAAGGCAGTCCTGAGAGGAAAATATATAGCGGTACAAGCCTTTCTCAAGAAACAAGAAAGGTCTCAGGTACACAACCTAACCCTACACCTAAAGGAGCTGGAGAAAGAACAAGAAAGAAACCCTAAACCCAGCAGGAGAAGAGAAATCATAAAGATCAGAGCAGAAATCAATGAAATAGAAACCAAAAAAACAATAGAACAAATCAACGAAACTAGGAGCTGGTTCTTTGAAAGAATTAATAAGATCGATAAACCCCTGGCCAGACTTATCAAAAAGAAAAGAGAAAGGACCCAAATAAATAAAATCATGAATGAAAGAGGAGAGATCACAACGAACACCAAAGAAATACAGACAATTATAAGAACATACTATGAGCAACTCTACGCCAACAAATTTGACAATCTGGAAGAAATGGATGCATTCCTAGAGACATATAAACTACCACAACTGAACCAGGAAGAAATAGAAAGCCTCAACAGACCCATAAGCAGTAAGGAGATTGAAACAGTCATCAAAAATCTCCAAACAAACAAAAGCCCAGGGCCAGATGGCTTCCCGGGGGAATTCTACCAAACATTTAAAGAAGAATTAACTCCTATTCTCCTGAAACTGTTCCAAAAAATAGCAATAGAAGGAAAACTTCCAAACTCATTTTATGAGGCCAGCATCACCTTGATCCCAAAACCAGACAAGGATCCCAACAAAAAAGAGAACTACAGACCAATATCCTTGATGAACACAGATGCAAAAATTCTCGCCAAAATACTAGCCAATAGGATTCAACAGTACATTAAAAGGATTATTCACCACGACCAAGTGGGATTTATTCCAGGGCTGCAAGGCTGGTTCAACATCCGCAAATCAATCAATGTGATACAACACATTAATAAAAGAAAGAACAAGAACCATATGATACTCTCCATAGATGCTGAAAAAGCATTTGACAAAGTACAGCAACCCTTCCTGATCAAAATTCTACAAAGAGTAGGGATAGACGGCACATACCTCAATATTATCAAAGCCATCTATGAAAAACCCACCGCAAATATCATTCTCAATGGAGAAAAACTGAAAGCTTTTCCGCTAAGGTCAGGAACACGGCAGGGATGTCCGTTATCACCACTGCTATTCAACATAGTACTAGAAGTCCTAGCCTCAGCAATCAGACAACAAAAGGAAATTAAAGGCATCCAAATCGGCAAAGAAGAAGTCAAACTATCACTCTTCGCAGATGATATGATACTCTATGTGGAAAACCCAAAAGACTCCACTCCAAAACTGCTAGAACTTGTACAGGAATTCAGTAAAGTGTCAGGATATAAAATCAATGCACAGAAATCAGTTGCACTTCTCTACACCAACAACAAGACAGAAGAAAGAGAAATTAAGGAGTCCATCCCCTTACAATTGCACCCAAAACTATAAGATACCTAGGAATAAACCTAACCAAAGAGACTAAGAATCTATTCTCAGAAAACTATAAAGTACTCATGAAAGAAATTGAGGAAGACACAAAGAAATGGAAAAATGTTCCATGCTCCTGGATTGGAAGAATAAATATTGTGAAAATGTCTATGCTACCTAAAGCAATCTACACATTTAATGCAATTCCTATCAAAGTAACATCCATTTTTTTCAAAGAAATGGAACAAATAATCCTAAAATTTATATGGAACCAGAAAAGACCTCGAATAGCCAAAGGAATATTGAAAAAGAAAGCCAAAGTTAGTGGCATCACAATTCTGGACTTCAAGCTCTATCACAAAGCTGTCATCATCAAGACAGCATGGTACTGGCACAAAAACAGACACATAGATCAATGGAACAGAATAGAGAGCCCAGAAATGGACCCTCAACTCTATGGTCAACTCATCTTCGACAAAGCAGGAAAGAATGTCCAATGGAACAAAGACAGCCTCTTCAATAAATGGTGTTGGGAAAATTGGACAGCCACATGCAGAAAAATGAAATTGGATCATTTCCTTACACCACACACGAAAATAGACTCAAAATGGATGAAGGATCTCAATGTGAGAAAGGAATCCATCAAAATCCTCGAGGAGAACACAGGCAGCAACCTCTTCGACGTCAGCCGCAGCAACATCTTCCTAGGAACATCACCAAAGGCAAGGGAAGCAAGGGCAAAAATAAACTTTTGGGATTTTATCAAGATCAAAAGCTTTTGCACAGCAAAGGAGACAGTTAACAAAACCAAAAGACAACTGACAGAATGGGAGAAGATATTTGCAAATGACATATCAGATAAAGGGCTAGTGTCCAAAATCTATAAAGAACTTAGCAAACTCAACACCCAAAGAACAAAGAATCCAATCAAGAAATGGGCAGAGGACATGAACAGACATTTCTGCAAAGAAGACATCCAGATGGCCAACAGACACATGAAAAAGTGCTCCATATCACTCGGCATCAGGGAAATACAAATCAAAACCACCATGAGATATCACCTCCCACCAGTCAGAATGGCTAAAATTAACAAGTCAGGAAATGACAGATGCTGGCGAGGATGCAGAGAAAGGGGAACCCTCCTACACTGTTGGTGGGAATGCAAGCTGGTGCAACCACTCTGGAAAACAGCATGGAGGTTCCTCAAAAGGTTGAAAATAGAACTACCCTATGACCCTGCAATTGCACTGCTGGGTATTTACCCTAAAGATACAAACGTAGTGATCCGAAGGGGCACATGCACCCGAATGTTTATAGCAGCAATGTCTACAATAGCCAAACTATGGAAAGAACCTAGATGTCCATCTACAGACGAATGGATAAAGAAGAGGTGGTATATATACACAATGGAATACTATGCAGCCATCAAAAGAAATGAAATCTTGCCATTTGCGACGACGTGGATGGAACTAGAGGGTATCATGCTTAGCGAAATAAGTCAATCGGAGAAAGACAACTATCATATGATCTCCCTGATATGAGGGAGAGGAGATGCAACATGGGGGGTTGAGGGGTTAGGAGAAGAGTAAATGAAACAAGATGGGATTGGGAGGGAGACAAACCATAAGTGACTCTTAATCTCACAAAACAAACTGAGGGTTGATGGGGGGAGGGGGTTGGGAGAGGGGGGTGGGGTTATGGATATTGGGGAGGGTATGTGCTATGGTGAGTGCTGTGAAGTGTGTAAACCTGGCGATTCGCAGACCTGTACCCCTGGGGATAAAAATATATGTTTATAAATCTGTAAAAAAAAAAAAAAAAAAAAAAAGAAAGGATGAATCCCCAAGTTTTGTAGCAACATGGGCGGGACTGGAAGAGATTATGCTGAGTGAAATAAGTCAAGCAGAGAGAGTCAATTATCATATGGTTTCACTTATTTGTGGAGCATAACAAATAGCATGGAGGACAAGGGGAGATGGAGAGGAGAAGGGATTTGAGGGAAGTTGGAAGGGGAGGTGAACCACGAGAGACTATGGACTCTGAAAAACGATCTGAGAATTTTGAAGGGGTGGGGGGTGGGAGGTTGTGGGCACCAGGTGGTGGGTATTGTAGAGGGCACGGATTGCATGGAGCACTGGGTGTGGTGCAAAAATAATGAATACTGTTATGCTGAAAAAAATAAAAAAATTAAAAAAAAAAAAAGAAATGGTCTCCCTTGTTATCTCCTATCACAAAGCCACTGGCCTTCTTCTCTCCTCCCATCCCTGCCATTGGCTCCACATTATGACAAAGCAGTGACCGTCTGCAGGAGAAGACCCACACTCCACCATGGCTGTTAGCCTCCGGGGGGTTAGGCCTGTGCATAGGGAGGGTCAGAGTCCTTGAAACAGGCAAGGCAAGAGTGGTCTCTGTCCTGGGCTGACAACTATCACCTACAAAAAGTGACAGTTTGCCACATTTTGTAGGTGATAGCAAGAGCCACTGACCTGCCCCCAGTCCAGGTTCCAATTTTATCCCAACAAGGAGGCTGTAATTCCTTGGAGATTGCCCATCAGCTGTGGGTTGGGGAGTTCGGCCTGTGGGAAGAGAGACTGATTTCTTCACCCTGTCAAGGCTCACATTTTTTTTTTAAAGATTTATTTTATTTTATTTATTTCACAGAGAAAGATCACAAGTAGGCAGAGAGGCAGGCAGAGAGAGAGATAGAGGAGGAAGCAGGTTCTCCGCTGAGCGGAGAGCCCGAGGCGGGACTCGATCCCAGGACCCTGAGATCATGACCTGAGCCGAAGGCAGAGGCTTAACCCACTGAGCCACCCAGGTGCCCCAAGGCTCACATTTTTATTTTGTCCTGCCTCCCCCTTCCTCCACCCCAGTTATGTAACCAGCCCTGCACTGAACTAGTAATGACAGATTAGATTTGGAATCTAAGTCTGACTCACTCTGAAGCTCTTCCTTTTAACAATAGCTATGTTTAAGGCATAGTATTAAGTTGTAGAAATTCTGGAGGTAGCAATTGATGGCAGTTCCTTCCACCAGGTTGTTTATGGTGATGTGCAAATTGCTATCTCTGCCCCTCACATAAAACACAGGCTAAAGAGGTAGAGAATAAGTAAAAAGCAGATTGCCATACAGTGTGACAAATGCAGTGGCAGGAATAAGCAGAGGGTACCATGGAAGAAGAGATGTGGGACATCTAACCTAAGTTTGGAGGTCAAGAAGAGCCCTCTTAGTTCTGATCTAACTGACAAAATGGACAAAACTAATGAAGAGTGTGAGGGGTAACAGGCAGCCAGGACTGGTGAGAGAGGGTTTGGGGGACACAAGGATTTAGCATCTGTCCAGGTTGAAAATGAGATCTGGGATGGAGGGAAAAGATGATTAGAAAAGAGGCTGGACAGGTGGCATGCTCTGAATGATGGAGGGTCCTGAGAAGAAGAGGAGGGAGCTGAAGACTCACTGGAATGTTTTAGGGGGACAAAGGAAATGATGAATTTTACATCTGGAGGAAATCATTCTGGTGATCAGGAGAGTGAGCTTAATTCAACCTCTATTTATTACCAGTCAAAAAGATGACAACAGGAGAATAAATCAATAATAACATTAGAAAACAAGAAACAGTACCATTGGTGGACATGAGATTTTGGGGAATCTCTGGAAGATAGAAAAATTTAAAAAAACTAATGTACTCCCCTGTGTCCAGACTAGAGTTCAGAAGTTGGAATCACAGGACACTGAGAAGAGGCATCACGGAGCTCACATGGGAGCTGTAGTTGAAGGGGCTGGAGTGTGGTCTTCCCATCTCTTGCATCCTCATCTGGGCTGCACATGGATGGTCATGGTGTATACGCAACACTGGACCAGAGAGGGCGGGAACTCTATACTCAGGACTGTAGACTAGGAGCAACATTAGGAAGTAGAGCAACATTACAGGAAGGTACTGCCCCCTCATGGGAAGGACTCTCTTTCTCTTCCTGCCTTAATCTCACTTAACAAAAGGCCCTCAAGATTCACCCATGTAGTTGCAAATGGCAGGCTTTTCTTCCTTTTTATGGCTGAATAATATTCCACTGCAATATATTGTATAGTATACATAATATATATCCCATTTTTAAATAGATTCCTCCATGGAAGGACAGTTAGGTTGTTTCCATATCTTGGATAGTATGACTAATGCTGCAATGAACATGAGGGTACAGATATGTTTTTGAAATCCCGATTTCAATTATTCTGGGTATATACTCGGGAGTGGAATCGCTGGATCATATGGTAGTTCAGTTAAATTTATTTTTTCTTGAGAAAACACAATGGTGTTTCCCATAGTGACTACAGTTAACAATACAGTCCTGACTACAGTTAACAATACAGTCCTGACTACAGTTAACAATACAGTCCAGACTATCGAAAGTTGTTGAGAATAGATCCTAACCATTCTCATCACACACACACACACACACACACACACACACACACACACACACACAATCACCTTAGGTTAACTCTTGAGGTGACAGATATGTTAATTAGCTTGATTGGGTAATCATTCTACAATGTGTAGGTATATTAGATTGTCACATTGTGTGCTTTAAATGTATATAATTGCTTGTCAATATTCCTCAATATAGTTTACAAAAAACAAAAGGACAGGGCTCTCACAGTCAGTGGTTCACTATTGCCACCATCCTGCCCTCACCAGAGCCAGATAACTCAAAGGAGCCCAAACAAGAACTCTAAAATGAAAGCAGTTAGAAAAGGAATAACAAAAGTGTAACACTAGAAAGGAGATAGACTGAAAAATGAAAACATAAATTTAAAAATTTCCTCACTAGCAGAAATGACTGATTAAAAAATGTTTTGGAAAGAAACAAACAAACAAAAATCCAACTGCCATAGCAAAAATAAAACCAGAAGGCGTAACAAATCCAAGAAATATACAAGAATCCATATAAAACAAAACCATAAAAATGTAGTGAAAGATATTTAAAGACTGAAATAGTTACCCATGTTCTTGGGCAAGGAGATTCAGTGTTGCAAAATAACTATTTCTCCCCAAATTATCCCATGAAATTAATATAACCCCAATGGAAATCTCAACAGGATATTTCATGATACTTGATAAGCTCACAATTTCATATGACAAATAAAATTTGTGAAAATAATTAAGGCAGGCATGTGCTGTGATGAGCACTGGGTGTTACATGTAACTAGTGAATCACTGAATGCTACATCAAAACTAATGATGTACTATACAATGGCTACCTAAACATAATAAAAATAGTAATAAAAAAACAAGAGAATTTTTTTAAAGAAAAGGAGTCTTGCTGGCTCCTGGCATCATCGGGCTCTCTGCTCAGCAGGGAGTCTGCTTCCCTTCCTCTCTCTCTGCCTGCCTCTCTGCCTACTTGTGATCTCTGTCAAATAAATAAAATCCTTTAAAAAAAAGAAGCATGGAAGAACACTGGAGAAATGCATGATAAATCACTTCCAGTGTCTCTGTGGAGGGAAGTGGGATTTAGGATAGAGAATGTATAGGAAAGTGAAGAGGGGGGGAGACAGAAAAGAAATATTTGGTTAATTTGATATCTGAATTATCTACACTGAAAGTATATTTGTGCCAAAATGCAATCATATAATACCTAATCGTCAAATTCAAAGATTTTAAAAAGAATTGTGGCCAAGGCATTAGTATGGATTTAGTGTTGTAGCAGGATGGTATGTGTAAGCAAAACTAGAAGCAATTAAACAGTTTGGAAGAAGAGCTTGAAGCTGAAGTGGGAGATATTGGCTGCCTAAGCTGAGGAAGTTAAGGTGGGGACAGCCATTTCTTAAAATAGACAAATTCTAAAGATATGAAGAAGGCAATATGGAAAGAATGTGATGATGATGATGATCATATCCAGGTGGACAGAGAGTCCAAGATAATTGCAGCCTTCTTACACCCGCCTTTTTGCCCTAGACCCCCTCAGATATTTCCCATCCTAACCTCTCCTCCTAGAGATGTTACTATTAAATGTTTATTACGCATCCGTACAGTCTTTCAGTCTACTATTACATGTGTTACACAAACCTACACACATACACATAACAGCTGTTTGTTTGTTTGTTTGAATGGCATTATATCTTATGTATTATTCTACAAACTGATTTTTCACCTAGTAAGATGTGTTGGAAAATTGTCATCCATCTATCTATCTATCATCTATCTATCTATCTATTATCTCTCTGTGCTTTGAGTTCAGAGCAGAGGACACAAAACAACAACACTCTATTAACTGGTGTTGTGGTTATAGGCAGGGCTGTTGCTTTGAACCTTACCATAAAGCCAAGAAGGGAGGGACAGCAAAAACTCACGAACTTAATTTAGAGGCCACACTGGGTAGGCTATGTGAAAAAGTGGTGGGAACATTTTTCATGTGGCTCATAATTTATTGTCAAGTGATCATCTGTTTCTGAAAATTCAGGACATTCAACCAATGTGTCCTTATGCCACCTAATCTAAGCAAACTCCAGAAGTACTTCCATTATTTCCTATTTACTCAATTAGAGAATTATTACTCAGGCTCTTTGGTTTAAGTCCAGCTTCCATTGATGAATTACACATGGTGGGAAGGACACGCACTCGATTCTCTCTGTGAGTGTTCATTTGTTTCAAGGGTGACCCGTCCAAGTTTAAAGAACTTACCATGGTTCATTTACTTACACCATTTGTGTTGTAAGATGTCTTTATTTCATTGCATCATATGTTTTTAAGTTCCAGACTGATAACAGATTTTTATATTTTGTCTCTGAGCATAGTCTGTTTTGGTTTTTCTTTTTCTTTTTCTTTTTTGGCTGTCTCTGCCTTATAATTTGGATGATATTTGGGGCAATATGATCTCATATCTCCTTTCAACTTCTTTCTATTTCCTCTGTGATGCTTCCATCTTTTACTTGTTTGTGCTTGTCTTTATAAGTCTTTACTATATATTTCTAATTTCTACTCAATTTAGTGAGAAATGAAAAATGTCAGTTTCTTTGAATTTCACGTTATTTAGCAGTCAGTGATACTCTGAATGCTCATCAGATGAGGACCAATGAGAATTCTTCAGGCGCTTTGTTCAAAAGTCTCTTTCTTTTTTTAATCCCAGTATTAGAGGCCATTGTGAGGACAGTTGATGATGAGAAAGAGGTGACCTTTGAATAGTGAAATGGATGATATTTACCAATACAGATGTAATGTGTATAAGTTGTCTAAGTTGATAATGATGAAATGAAGGTTTATTTCCTAAAGGAGATATTCCCAAATTTTCTCTCTTGGATTCCTCGGGGTCACTGCATAAAAATGATGTGTATCAACCAGGTTTCAGTTACAGATAACAGAAGCACTCTAGCTATTTTAAGCAGTAAGAGATTCAAAACAGAAAATCAGATACTGGAAGAGCAGGTTCCATTTCTACCATAGTCAAAATGCTTGGGAATCAGAAAGCCATTTTCTTAAATTTTTTTTAAAAGATTTTATTTATTTATTTGACAGAGAGAGATCACAAGTAGACGGAGAGGCAGGCAGAGAGAGAGAGAGAGAGAGAGAGAGAGGGAAGCAGACCCCCTGCTGAGCAGAGAGCCCGATGCGGGACTCGATCCCAGGACCCTGAGATCATGACCTGAGCCGAAGGCAGCGGCTTAAACCACTGAGCCACCCAGGCGCCCCCATTTTCTTAAATTTATCTGCAATCCAGGGCTGAGACTGTCACCATCTCCAGGGTCACCTGTTCTGAGCTACCTGGGGGATGAAGGAGCCACCACTGGAATGCCTAGCTCCAGAACTGATATCCCCAATGAAAACTCTGTTAGAAAAGTAGATTCCTAACCTGATGCTTCCTGGCTCCCCACCTGGTCAGTGCTAGATTCAAGACTTTCTCCAGTGCAGAACTTAGATCGTATCCAGAAACTTCAGCTGCTAGGAGTGTGGGAAAGGTAGTGTTCACTTTCTCACCACTCTAGTGCAATAGGACACACCAGACAAGGGTGGGGATGGCTCTGAGGGGAACTTGCAATGTCATGGATTCCCATGCAGTCTTCCTTCTTCATTTTCTTCTGAGGCCTCTGTCTCAGATTTCCTTTTCTCCTGCCCAGGAGTTACTCTCCAACTCTTCCACTTTCCACAATCATTTCTTCTATCCCTTTCTCCTCCCTCCTTCTCCTACTCCTCTACTTCTTCTTCTCTTCCTCCTTCTTCCTTCACCTTTTCTACCCTGTCCCTTTCCTTTCTTTAAAAAAAAAAAAAAGCCCAGACATCTCCAAAGAATAGTTTGATTCTTGCTGAATGAACTAAAATTTCTCGTATCTAAATGTATCTGTATCCATATAAGTCTAAAAACTAAACCTAGACATAGGGAAAAATTGATTTCAAAGTGGAAGCTTGTTATCTTGCCTTATACTACATAATCACCCAATTCCATGGATTTTTAAAAAGATTTTATTTATTTATTTGAGAGAGGGAGACAGTGTGCACATGCAAGACAGAGTGCTTGAATCGGGGGGAAGGGCAGAGGGAGAACCAGGTTCCCCTCTGAGCAGGGACCCTGAGGTGGGGCTTGATCCCAGAATCCCGGGATCATGACCTGAGCCAAAGGCAGATGCTTAACTGACTGAACCACCCAGGTGCCCCCAATTTCATGAATTTTAAGACCAAGAATTGTGAGATACCGTACAAGGAGTTTTCTTCCTTCCTATAACCTTCTAATCATCCACAAAATGTCACCACACCTAAATTGTGTGTTGTGTGTGTTGTTTCTAATACAACTATAATGTAATCATTTATCAGTCAAGATAGTGTATTCAGTGAAGGCTGATTTGTGCTTACAGAAAAAGGTCTGGTTAAAAATGAGTGGATGGGGGTGCCTGGGGGGCTCAATGGGTTAAAGCCTCTGCCTTCAGCTCAGGTCATGATCTCAGGGTCCTGGGATCGAGCCCTGCATCGGGCTCTCTGCTCAGCGGGGAGCCTACTTCCCTTCCTCTCTCTCTCTCTCTGCCTGCCTCTCTGCCTACTTGTGATCTCTGTCAAATAAATAAAATCTTTGAAAAAAAAAAATGAATGGATCCTTTTGAATGAAAATTCCACTGAGTTGGATAAGGCTCTAAGAAAATTCAACTTTCAAGGTGTGGGCTATGAAGGCAATGTGTGGAGGACAAAATCATCTCATACATTCAGCAAAATTAAAATTAGAGTACTATATGAGGGTACCCTAGCATTTTTATATGCAAATACTCAAATTAAGTTTCATTGAATAAATAACCAAAGACACACACATTTCAACTCTCTAGTCTGTTGAGTTAGCCTTCAGATACCTTTCAGCAGCTTATGTGTGTTTATGACCTTCACTGAGGTCGACCTCATGGTAGCGATTATATCTATCTGGAGACCAGTGGAATCTGTCAATTAAAAGCATGGTCTGCCCATCTTCTCTGTTTATATCACTGTTCTGGGAGCTGTGTGTACGTATTAGGATGTTGGAGACGGTTAATAGGGGAGATACTAAAAAACAATTCAAGATATGTCAGAGGGGGCGCCTGGGTGGCTCAGTGGGTTAAAGCCTCTGCCTTCGGCTCAGGTCATGATCTCAGAGTCCTGGGATCGAGCCCCACATCGGACTCTCTGCTCAGCAGGGAGCCTGCTTCCTCCTCTCTCTCTGCCTGCCTCTCTGCCTACTTGTAATCTCTGTCTGTCAAATAAATAAATAAAATCTTAAAAAAAAAAGATATGTCAGAGGTGGAATACTTTTAAATGTAGTTGTAGAAAGAAAACTCCACTGAGTGACATAAAAGGACAACCTGGTGGTAAGATGAATGGCGCTGACAATCAGCGCGTTAGGATTTCAAGAAAGAGAGTGTTAGCCGCTTTCTAGCCTGGAGGATTGAAATAGTCTCCCATCTGGACTCTACAACCAATCTAGCCTTCCTTTGTCCTCTTGCTTCCTTCCGGAGATTTTTTTTTTTTTTGAATGTCCATCTTCTATCTTCTATCTTCTCATTTGCTCTCATTGAAAAATTTTCAATGGCTCTCCACTACCTTGGGGACCATGTCCAACTTCGTCGAATAAACAGAAAACCATGAGGATTTGACATCTCCTACTTATCCCAACTTACCTCTTGCCTCACCCCTCTGCGTCAGGCCCACTCACATTCCTATAGCTCCGTACAAGCCAGGATGCTTCATGCTTCTGTGCCTTCATTTATGAGGTCCCTCTCTGAGGCCTATCCCATCCATCATCATCCCCATCCGCTCTACTTGCTGAACACCTGCTTATGCCTACAAAATACTTGTGTATAAGGATCAGGCTCATGGCTCCAGCTACAGAAAGTATTTTCTGGAATGTACCACCTTGACCAAATTGAATTGGCCATTTGGGTCCCCTCTATGGCATCCAAATCCTCTCATCTAGCATCTACAGTATTAGATTTCCGACTCTTCATTTTAGGCTGTAAACCTATTGAAGGACTCATGTGTCTTCTTTGTCTCCATAGAAGGGTGCCCTGAATCTAGCAGTCCTTGCGTTCACCAAATATGATAACCAAAGAGTTGCAGAAGGAAATAGTACTGGATCTGGGTCTTGAGCTATTGATACATTTGCTCATACTTCTTCCTCTGCTCAGAATCCTGCCCAACTCCTACCAATGGATTTGGGAAAAGAGCCTATGTCTCATGCAAAGACAGAAGAATAAAATCACGATTTTATTTTGATTTTGAGTGAAGAAGCCTTACCATCTCTTACTTCTTGCTTATATGTCATATCCTTTTAGAAAATCTTCCTGTCATGGACTTAATATGTACATTAGAATTTGAGGAGGTGTTGGTTAATTACTGTATCTTTGGAAAAATAAAACGAATAAAGCATATTTAATCTAATGCCTTTGATATTATGGTTACAATAAGCAAACTTATATTCTGTCATGAACAATTTGCATACCAGGTTTTGATGATTGAATTCATTAATGATAAATACAGTTGATTACCATAGGACCAAAGAAGCCTAAAATCTAGTTGGAACTGAATGAATTATAGGGAGAGTTTATACTGAGGACTGACTGTAATCTAGAAACAAAGCAATGTATAGAGTTTATATAATTTAATTGTCATGACTACACTAGATGGTAGGAATCACTAACCTTGTTTGTAGACATGAGGAAACTAAACCTCAAAAAACTGAAACAACATCCCCAAGATTACTGAGCTATGAGTAGAAGCTTTTTGTTAGCCCAACGCCCACAGCACTTGAAAGAGAGAAAGAAAATGTCATTTATTTTTAGCATCTTAGCAAAATTATTAGGAATATTTCTTACATTAAAGCATCTTTTAGTGTCTTGGTTATCAGGAGAGTATTTCTTAAAGCAAAGTCTAGGGCACATGGGTGGCTCAATTGTTAAGCATCTGCCTTTAGTTCAGGTCACAATCACAGGGTCCTGGGATTGAGCCCCACGTCAGGCTCTCTGCTCAGTGGAGAGCCTGCTTCTCCCTCTCCCTCTGCCTGCTGCTCCCCCTGCTTGTGCACTCTCTCACTCTCTCTGTCAAAAAAATAAAATCTTAAAAAAAAATCCAATTCTTGGAATTGGAACATGCAACTTTTTGGTGAATGATGTGGAAATAAAGTCTTGGGGTGAGGGGAAGAAAGACCATTATCTGCCTAGAGATGTTGATTCAGTCAGTTTTCTGTAGCCCCCCAAATTTGTGAAATTTAGCTAATTCAATCACACACTCCCTCTATAAGCCTTATTTTAGCGTATTTAAGAGACTCAAATCTGAACGTCACATGGTGGCTTTTAAAATTAAAATCCTTCCTCAAATTTACAGGAAGACTGGGTGTGTGACATTCTTTAGCGAGAGGTCTTTCCCTCCTGCCTAATTCTTTCACCCTACTGCCTGTACATGACTAAAACCACCTGGGCTCTCAGTACCATAATCAGGCAAATAGCAGAGTTTAGCAAAGACAAACAGGAGAGCTCGTGGATGTTCTGTTGGTAATGCTGCTACTCTCTCAAGACCATCTGCAGTTCCCGCTTACTGCTCAAAGACATCATTAACTGAAATACAGGGCACTCTACTGATCTTAGTGCATGTATCTTTAATGGGAAGGGTTGGTTCTATAACCAGTTTTCCGTATCATATTGGGCAAGAAATTTACAGACCTTTGTAACTCAACTACAGTGTTTCTGATGCGGCCATATTTCTTGATTGTAGGAACTAAGGGCTTTTAAGTAGCAGCAACTCACAATTTGGACAACATCATAAAACAGCCTTGTGCATCTGTATGACTGAATGTGCATGTCTTGGGTAGACAACAAGCCATTTGGGTGAATTTAATCCAAGAAAACAACTTCTCAATATCCTACCACTTTATTGTGCATGCCCTTTTATAATATTCTTTCTCAAAGGGGTGTGTCCTTGAATAATTACAAAGTTGTGAACTATTTGGGTTTAAAATATAATTACGCTCCCCTGACATGTATTACTGTGTGTAATGATAAATGTTCTTTTAAATCCTCATGGTGGAATGGAGGAAGGAAGTTGGATTTTAGGAAATACCTTTTTATTTTCTTTCTTTTTTCTTAAACATGGGTGGATATTTTTTAATATTTCATCATCCCAGCAGGACAGAATTTAAAACGTTCGTAACATCCCTGAGTGAACTCATTTAATACAGATAAATTCCACAAGTAGCTAGGAAGTGGCAGCCCCATTGATAAGCTTCCCCAGTCCACAGAAACTGAGCCATAACATTCCCATTAACTTTGTTTGGGGCAGTGATTAATGATAAAGGGTAGAGACAAATCCAAGTTAATATAGATAGGGAACTGTTATTTTCCTCATCCTCCAAAATTTGGCTATCATTGGATAAACATTCCCTTGTGTGGAAGCTTTCCTTCTTCCTTCACACTGGTATGCTGGCAACGTCGTGGACACTCTATAGAAGGATATGGAATCTATCCTTGCCTGACCTCATGCTCCTGGCCTTCGAAGCAACTCTTCCCTCCCCATGATTATCACCCAAATTTCCCCAATGCCCACCTGCAATTTCACAAAGCTTTTGCTCCCACAGCTTCTAAGCTTTCCTAGAACGAAAGTACAAAGAGGACTGTAGGAATTTAGAACAGTTCCCACGTGGTACTATCTGAAAATTGCCTCCTGGGAAGCAGAACAGCAGCCCAAGAGAGCCTTGGAGAAATCATGCACTCTGGACCCAAATCTATGTTCAGCCGGTGGATTCTGACCAGATTGTGTTAATATAGTGAGAGCGGACAGACTATCATTTCTATTTGTCCCACGTTTTAGTTTGCAATGAGGACAAGAACTGTTGGAGAATTGGAATCTTCATGGTGGCGTCGTGAGCGAAAACGGCCCCGGTGGCCAGACCTCCATGGAGAGACAGATCACAGTCAGAATTTGCTTAAACTCAGAACATAAGGAGATAGAAGTAATAGGCTCTCAGTAAGGATGGACTGAGCTCAGCAAGGATTTCAGCATTTAATAAAGTATTTATTTGGGAGATTCTAGAAGATTTGCTGAGGCATAAAACTTGAGTTATACTTAACTGAGCAATTATTTTCTGGTTGGCAAGACACACAGAATGCTGTTTCAGAAGACAGTCCCTTGGCAAATAAAGGTTGATGGACAGATTAAAAAAAAAATCCCAAAGATAAAACAATTCTCTGAGGCACTGACAAACCAGAGGTTAACCTTGAAAGCTAAGTCCCGCCAGTTGACTAAGAGTTGCCCTAACAACAGGAGAGCCTCAAGAGTGTTCTATTTCCTAGCTTCGTGACTCCCTGTAATGGAGAGATGATATTATCTAATCTTCATTTGCCTATCCCCTAGAGACATGAAGTTCTAGAAATGCAACCTGCAAGTATCAGGTAAATATACTAATAAATAAATAATAATGATGATTTTCATGCTCTGTGACTTCTCTTCCCACCTGTTCATCCCATTGTGGAATCTGATAGATATTCTCAAATAAACATTTCCATTTGTGCCAATAACAGAGAAAGAACAAGAAACGTTTAGCCTAAAGGATGCTTTCCCTAGTAGGTTAATGACTTGAAAAATGAACACGGAAATATACATCTTCGAGGTAAACTTGAGCATTGCTCTTGTAGTTTACGTCATATAGAATTATATCACACACACACGCACACGCACACATGCACACACACGCATATACACATGCAGGGCTGGCTCTCTGAAGATGTTGTGTAGAACAAGCCAGCGCGTGTGGCCCCATTCCTGTTACTTCTTTCTAAGGTAGGATCAAGCACAAGAATTGTCAGAAGTTGGAAATGGGTTTTCATGCCCATTATCTCCACATGCTTATCCATACATATGGAAAATGCTCCTTAGCCATTGTTTTGTAATTCATCGTTGCTTGGAGACACTTTAATTTCAAAACAAATAGTTCCGCCTTGTCCAAAATGTGTACAAATTGCCCTAAACATAGATACTTGGCATCTTGCAAACCTCTAAGTTTGATGTCGCAAAGCCTGGTTCACATGCATTTTTGGCAAAGCCCAAATCCTTAATTATCTTTGAAAGAGTGACATTTTAGAGATGTGCATGCTATTATCCCAGAAAAACACCCCAGAATATAAAGAAGTCCTTTCTCCTGCAAATATTCTAGGGGTGCCAAGCTGGGTGTGAGGAGACAGAAGAGAACTTTGCTATAGACAGCGAGAGACAGCAGGTTCTTGCTGGGTGTCATCCCCTCTGCGCTGATAGGACTCAGCATACTGATTGAGGAGCAAAGTTTCATGTCCTTTCTTGTAATCGGCGTTGCCACCCATAATAACTTGACTTCTGTCACTGTGTCCCCGTACAGAAGCGAGCCTGAGGATCCCTGCTTCGATCTAACATGTCCACAATCTTAACAACCAGAAACAAATGATGAAGTAATCATACACAAGACGTCTTAAGAGGAGCCACGTCGGTCAGCTAGGGGCTGGGACAGGTACCTGCATCCATTTATCATGGCTCAGATTTTTAAAAAGTGATAATCTGACCTGTTCCTATTTTGGTGCAGTGAATTGAGGGACACTGTGGAACATACAAGGGACACAATATGCAAAACAAACTGAGCTAGATGGATATGTGGCCTAATCTTTAAGACGCCTCTTCCAGTCTTGTTTATCTCAGATAGCACGGATAGCACTCTAGATGAACGGCACATTAACGGTTTCCAGTGTATCCAAATTGAGATGATTGGTCCTGACACCAAGTGTAATTTATAACTGTGATGTTTCTCTGGCCTCTCAGCTCATCTAGGGTTTCCTGTCCCTTTTGCCCATCCTGACTTGCAAATCCTTTTCTGGGGGATTAATAATAAAGACATTAACTTCAAACACGATTTCCCTATTTACCACGAACTTTCTTCTTTTCACTTCCAATGAGCTATAAAATTTCCGACAACAGCAAAAACCTGAGTACTCTCTGTTCAACTCTGAGCCCCACCCCTCATTTTGTCAGGCTTTCAAAAGGCTCACTAGTTACATAATATGAAATTTCT
This sequence comes from Lutra lutra, assembly GCF_902655055.1. Lineage (NCBI taxonomy): Eukaryota > Metazoa > Chordata > Mammalia > Carnivora > Mustelidae > Lutra > Lutra lutra. The sequence continues at coordinate 15,141,661 of NC_062283.1, forward strand.
GGCTGATTCAGAAACCAAATAAGCACATCTTCCAAACAGACAAGCCACTATGTGTGAGCAAGCCTTCCTTCCTAGCTGGGATTTCTGTCTAAGAAGCTCACCCTGGTTAAGGAACAGCAGAGATCTATGGTTTTTTTTTTCTTTTCTTTTCTTTTTCTTTCTTTCTCTTTTTTTTTTTTTTTAAGTTTGGTGTTTCTTTTCTCATCCAGAGCTCTGAAAGTTTCCAGGGTTCTCTCTGACCAAAAAAAGAAAAAAAAAAAAGCTTCAGGGTTTCATTTTTTATCAATGTGTTTCTAATTCACTGATTTTAATTTGATTCTCTCTTTTTTAAAAAAATTTATTTACTTATTTATTTGACAGAGATCACAAGTAGGCAGAGAGGCAGGTAGAGAGAGAGGGAAGCAGACTCCACGAGGAGCAGAGAGCCCGATGTGGGACTCGATCCCAGGACCCTGGGATCATGACCTGGGCTGAAGGCAGAGGCTTATAACCCACTGAGCCACCCAGGTGCCCCTAATTTGATTCTCTTTTTAAACCTTTGTGGGTGAGGGGTGCCTGGATGGCTCAGTCAGTTAAGCGTCTGACTCTTGATTCTGGTTCAGGTCATGATCCGTGGGTCCTGGGATCGAGCCCCGAGTCAGGCTCTGTGGTGAGCATGGAGCCAGCTTGTTTGACATTTTCTCTCTCCAGAGGGACAGTGCTCCCTGCTTCCCTCACTCACTCACTCATAAATAAATAAATAAATAGAAATCTTTGTAGGCGAATTATACCATTTCTAGGTTTTAGATAATGGCCTTGCTTTTATTTGCCTATCTGCCTCATACATGTGAGAAAGAAAAAAAAATCATTGATAGCCCCAAGCCATGGCCGGGCACCTAGAGTTCATGTAATGTGTTTCTTTTGGGTTCACAAGATGCAATCATATCTCAAGTCCATTTTCCAGTTGTGTTTGAGTTTTCAACAATTCTGGAAGTGCAACTGTGTTGCTGTCTTGTCATCTCTACGTGCAATCGTCATAACCAAATTAGGTGACAGAGGGCTGTGTGGAGTGAGGTGATGATAAAGTCAGCCTCCTGAATAGGGTGGCGCAGGGTTAGGATCACTACACTTGTATTTGTTTTCTGTGTGACCTTGTGTAAGTTTTCATGCTTCTCCGAGGCTCAGCTCCCTTCTCTGTGAAGTGGAGAAAACTCATGCGTCCTCTAAGTTAGGAAAGGGCATTTACAGGCAACCCCATCTTAACACAGTGACAACATGTGTCATGTACAAACGCAAAGCATCTTTTGGGTAATGCTTGATTAAATGCAAATAAGAGATTAAAGCCAAAATAAAATTGAACAGTTTTCTCTATTGCAGACCTTCTCATTTATTAATGCATAATATATAGTAATATAATCTGAATCCCAATGGAGATAGGGATTACCTAGCATTATCCAGACTTATTTGGAGACTCTCAGAATACATATTTGGAGGAGTTTACTTACTTCCTATAGTGTTGTGATAATTGAGCATAACGATCATAATAAAAAACAAAAATTATGAAACAAGTTCTATGTAGGAAAAGGAACAGAGAGTGACCTTTGAGGGTAGGGGCTGGGGAGGGATGGTGGTGATTGCAATTCTAAGTAGGACCATGCAGGGAAGGCCAGCTGAGATTATATCATTTGAGCAAAGACCTTGAGGGGAAAGGAGGCAAAGAATTGATGATGTTATGGCGGGAGGGGGCTCCAGGCTAAAGAGAATAGCGGGTGAGAAGACTCAGTGGGGGGACATGCATGGCGTGTTCAGGATGCGGCGGTGATTTCTCATTCTCCCTCATTTCACTTCCCGGTGATGGAAAGGCCTGTAGGCATACAAACACACGAGTCAGCCTGCTTCATAGACCTGCTATCCTCCACCGGCTACTTGGAAGTGAAAGGACCAGGCCATAGAATTTATTCTTTACTTAGAGCAGAAATCATTCTTGGGAACTAAAATTTTAAGACAAATGAGAAAAATCCACTTTAAGTGCAAGACAATTTTGGGATATCTTTAAAATGTGGTTGCGCTTAAGGGTTTCTGCTAGGCCTGAATTATTTCAGTATTTGCCGAAGTTCGTGGGGGATTTATAAGGCACCACTTCTGAGAGTATTTGCAAAATGTCAAGCAGGTGGCAAATATCAGGGATTATTTTTATTCTTAAAAAGGAAACTTAAAAAATTGCCTATGATGTTGCCTCTGCTATAAATTCTGAATATATATTTTAAATTCCCGGTCTTTACCAGTAATTTAAAGATGTAAAGATGTCTTCCTCCTTTATTTTATCTTAAACAAAAATATCTTAGGAGTTTGTTCTTAATAAATGCTCTGTTTATCACAGTATACATTTTCATAGAACCATGACCAAATTGAAGAAAACGAAATACATTTTTCTTGCTTACTTCAATTTCCGTTGAGGGTATAAATTGATGCTACCTTTCTATTATTCCTACTTGGCAATATGTATCAAGAGTTCTAAACATTTATATCTTTGAACTTATAATTTTACTCCTAAGGATCTTGAGGAAATCCTAAGTAATAGGGAAAAGGGTATATTTCCAAAGATGTTTTACATAGAATTATTGATAATAAGAAACACTGCAAACAACTTTAGTGTGTCAGTTCTGACCTACCCATATAAAACGAACCCATTTATAAAGTTGATCTTTGCATAGAATTTTAAGAGCATAGGTGCTTGCTCATGACATGAAGGTGAGTGAGAGAAAAGCAGGTTGTGAAATTGTGGGTAGAAGTGATCCAGTAAAGGGGCACCTGGGTGGCTCAGTGGGTTGAAGCCTCTGCCTTCAGCTTGGGTCATGATCTCAGGGTCCTGGGATCGAGCCCCGAATCTTTGCTCGGCAAGGAGCCTGCTTCCCTTCCTCTCTCTCTGCCTGCCTCTCTGCCTACTTGTGATCTCTGTCTGTCAAATAAATAAAATCTTAAAAAAAAAAAAAAGAAGTGGTCTAGTAAAGACAGAAAGTAGGTGTATAGCAAAATACAGCAAAATGTAAGCAGTGACTGAATCTGAATTTGGGAATGGGATTTTGGTGCATTAAGTTATATTTTTACAGTTCTCAAGTGGTTGTAACAAATGGTCTCAGTAACATTTCACAACTGTTGATGTAACTGCATATTAAAAATCCTTTACTCTCTGCCTTGTCTACCATGGATGGTATCAATGATGTCTGAGCAAACAAGGAAACTGATCATCAGTTGTCATGATTAAGAAGCTGAAAACCATGACAAAAAAGAACTGTGTTATTACCTAAAAAAAAAAAAATCCCTCAATGTACATATTTTGATATCAATATATGCTCAGTGAGTGTGTTTTGGGAGATTTGTGTCTTAAATGACCCACTAGGTTTCTGACCTCACTTTCCTGTCTTTTTCAAAACCACTGGAGAAGATAAACTTTAAAATGAGACACGCATACCTCCCTAATTATGTTTGCTGTTGCAACATAACTTGAGAAAAGTTTGGGGAAGTAATATTGCAATAGACCAGCTGGCTATTGTACTCGAATTTTAAAATATGTAATAAGCAAATATGCCCTGGGCTGAACTGAAGAAAGGCCTCTCCTTGCATAGTCAAAGGAATGACCACGAGGCCACGAGGTGCCACTTTTTTCTTCTACTCTTAAAGAGCATCTGAACTGCAGTATCTTTGGAGTCCCTTAGAAATGACCTCCAACTGCTCCGTGAATTGGCTTTTGCCCTGTTTCAGATTCCCTATCTAGAATGTTCTCCGGGCAGAGTGGTTCTACCGGATGACCAGAGCTAACGCGGCTCTGCTCTCTTAGCAAAAATCTCTCTTCTGCCAACTTGTCATTTTTTACCATTTTCTGGAGTAATGACAAATGCCTGTGTCTTCCCCACCGGAAATAGAAGCTACAATGTAAGTCACCCAGCCAAGACCATGCAATAGACAGTAATTTATATGTCGTTAACAGTATTTGCCACATGCCTTCAAAAAAATCTACTATTCAGTTCTTATCTGACAAACTACAGAAATAGGAGTTTTGTTTCCTGTTATTGCTGTACCCGTGGAGTTGGAGAAACGCTCTTGATTTCCTTTCATAAAGTTTTCTTTCTGAAACAATCAGGATTGTAGTAAACACTGACCCAAAAAAGAGGGTTCATTTCATGAACTTCCAGTAATGCCGTGCTCCAAGCATTGTTTTTGTCGTAGAAGATATGAACATTTAATTATTAATGTCACAAGGATATTTCATTTGTTTCGATGGCTAATATTTTCACCAAAGATTTCCCATAGGCAGGGCACTGCTGTGTTCTGGGAGAAAGGGCTGGGTGGGGTCCCGCTTTCTGACCCCACTCCCCAGGGCCTCAGTGAATCTGTTTAGAGATGGCATGAGTAGATGTGAAGGAAACCTGAGGTATAGCTTCCTATCATCTCACAGCATGAAAGAATTTTAAGCATTTCCTACTGGGTTTAGTCTTGGTGGGGTTTATGCCCACTGGATTTGAAGGATCCTTGGGGCTCAGTCTGAGCTTTCCCTTTTAAAGTCTTTCAAAAAGTTAAATTATTCCTATTCCCAAGGTTTAGACTACCTCTTTTGGTTTTAGGCCTAATGTCCTTGGTGTCCCTTAGTACATATGGCAGGGTTCCATAGATCTACCGGATTTCAAATCTGAGAATTAGCTGCAAGGTTGAATGTCCATCCGGATTTCCATCACGCTTAATGATATCCTCCCTCCTCCCATGCTTTATGCTGGGTTTTTTTTTTTTTAGGAGCCCTTTGTGAAAATTTGCCTCTCTACTCTCTGCTCATTTCCAGCTCTCCTAAGGGCCACTCTTGGTCTTTCTCCATGGTTTCACCAAAATTCTCTCTTTTTCTTTCTAAATGGCCTGTGACTTCACGGTCTCATTCAAATGCCCCCCATCCACATGGGACCATGCCTTTTCTCACTCTGTGCTTGAAACGTGCTTCTCTTTGTCAACAATGGAGTTCAAGAGACAGGAAGATATTAAAGATAACAGCCATTTTACTGGGAAAACAATCCTACAGATTTCTTCCCTCCCCGCCCCCGCAATTGCACATTTACAACTGTAAAACATTCCTTCTGCTGTTAACATTCTAATCTTCATTTCAGAATTACCTTGTCCCACCCACCGGCCTGGCATTCTGAAGCCAATCAAATCTGTCTTGCTGTTGCTACAAGGACCCTTACCCTGACCTGTCCTTCAGGGTGCGCAAACTCCCATCTTGATAATCAGCCTTGGAATCCAGTGTTCCTGAGAGAAGTGTCTTGCTTAGACATCATGGGGTTTGCCTGGAAACTGCCAGGCCCAAAATATGGTCCACACCGTCTTCACTGCTACACCTCAGACGCAAGTCCCCAGATGGCCAGGCAGGGCTCCCTCCCTCCACAATATTCTCTTTTGCTGAAGTGCTCCACCTGCTGGTCCAGAATCCTCCCTGTTACCTGTGGTCATCACCCATTTTTTCCCCTGGGCCCACCCAGGATGTGTTCATCTTCAGGTTCCCACCCTTCTCCCTTCTCTTTGCCTTCAGTCTGAATGCCAACGGAGTCCTGGTTTGTACAAGTTCTACCTTAGCTAAGGGATTTATCTGTAGAGTGTGGTCTCAGCCAAGTCTCTGTTCCTCTTGAGCCTCAGTTTCCCCTTCTATGGAAAGAGCAGGTTGTGCTGAGTGATAAAAGGTCCTTTTCAAGGATGATTCTGTTATGTGTAAATTCTGCCAGAATCCAAGGCTTAAACCAAAGCCAGGTCTTGATAGATAGAGGAGTTATTTATTTTCCTGGTATGAGGGCATGGTGGCCATAAAATTCTCTCATGGATGAGCCATAGGCCCCAAACTCCCACCATTAACCTCTTTGGGATAACACTGAGGTTCTCAAATACTAATCTTTAGCAAGGACTGCTTTGGGATGAAGCACTAAGTAATTTCTGGCTAATTCAGGACATTTCAGTGAGTTTTCCCAAAAAGTTGTGATTTTTTAAATTTAAAGAATTTTCTTTGAATATGAAACTAAACCCTTTTCAAATTTCTTGGCATTAAAATATCCTTTCTTTTATTACATTTTGGTGACATCAAAGAGTAGTGTTATTATGGCTATTTTTAAAGTCCTTAACTTACCAAAATAAAATGCTTAAACATCCTAAACACATCCTTAATTTTTCCCATTCCCTTCCCTTCTTCTCCCTTCCCCTTTCCTCCCCACTTCTCTCCTTCTCCTCACCTCTGCTTTCTCAACAGTGCTCTTTCTCTCATTTTGTTTTTCTCTCATTTCTCTCATTTTGCTCTTTCTCTCATTTCTCAATCTACGAAAATCTCAAAGTCTGGAAGCCACAAGGTAAAGGGATAGCTTCTCTTGAAACATACCTGCTTTGTCTGGTAACAGCACTCATTTTAGTTCATATTAATCATCAATTTCCCTGAAGTTTTTCAGGGTTTAAATCATAGGGTGAGTCATTTAGAGAAAGAATGAGGGGTAACATGCTCATGTCATTACTCAGGTGTGGGAGATCAGGATCAGACGGTTTGGGAAGAATAAGTACTTAACATAACCTAGTTCACAGTTTTGTTTTTTTTTTTAATTTCTTGAGAGAGAGAGAGAGAGAGAGTACACAGGCCTAGGGAAGAGAGGCAGAGGGAGAGGGAGAGACTGAATCCTAAGCAGGCTCCATACACGTGGAGACTGACCCAGGGCTTGTTTTCACCATCCAGATCATGACCTGAGCTGAAATCAAGAGTCTGATGCTTAACCAACTGAGCCAGCCAGGCATGTCCTGAGTTCACAGTCTTATCCAGCAGAGTACATGAAATTGCTCGAAATTGAATCCACAGCTCCACCCTGTAACTGACATGATTTATGTAAGCCTCATCCAGAACCCTCAACTTCTCCCAGTGCTGAGAAGTACATGATGTCTTTCAATGAGTGCCCCATTGTGGTCTTCCCATATGTGCAGTGAATATATGTTTTTTTGTATTTCTAATACCTCCTCAGGGAACCAACTCTCCCTTGGTCTATAATAATACCTCTCAGTGCAAAGTGGTTCAGGTGATTCCTAAGTTCCCACCTTGGTCTGACTCCCCACGAGTCTTAGGAATGGACTCTTGATCAATTCTGGCCACCCACCTTGCAGGCCACAAAGACTGATTGGGGCAAAGGAAGGAGATCCAACCCAAGTTCATCTGAGCCCTCTCGTGACCCTTGCCAGAACTACTAGAAGAGAATGGTATCTTTTTCCTCTGAGATCACAATTTCACAGTTGTGTGTAGACTTGGGGTTGCGAGGGACTTGTGAGTGTAGGAGTAGATCAGGCATGAGCACGGCTGAGGACAGCCTTCAAATCCAAGATCCAATCGTATCTTGATTTCCTAGAAGTTTTTTCCTCTCTTTGCTTTGCTTTCTTTTGCTAAGCTAAATTGAGTTAGGTTTCTATCCCTTAACAAAATTCTCAGAGGAGCGTACAGTTTTGGGTATGAGGGCCTTTCCTCTGAGCGATCTTTTGCTTTAGCAAAGTCTATTTGAGATCTCTGGGTCCTCAAGGAACCCTCCCAGGAAGCTTGCTTTTATCTGTGTCTCTAGCGTACTTGTCTCCTTGGAACCTCTCCTCAGGAGAGAGACGGGGAGCAGAATGGAGAGAAATAGGTCTGTCTCTGAGTACCCCTTCCAGCTTCTGTTGGTGTCTGGTTTAACCAAGAAGGAAAGCCCTGTTAGGCTCGTATCTCAGAGGACCTGTTAGAAAGATGGCTGTGTGTAAAACTTATGACCAAAGACTAAAAAAACCTTTTTTTTTCCTTTTGCTCCTCTCTGGAATGATTTATATTCCACTAAGAACTGACAACAGGGCTATTCTCTCCCTGCTAAGTGCCAAATCCTCACTTGGAATGTGCCCAGCCATCGGGCTCTCTGCTCAGCGGGGAGCCTGCTTCCTCCTCTCTCTCTCTCTGCCTGCCTCTCCACCTACTTGTGATTTCTGTCTGTCAAATAAATAAATAAAATATTAAAAAAAAAAAAAAAAAGGAATGTGCCCAGCCAGCTAATTAGAGATTTCCCTCAGAAGGTCAAGGAGCCATTGTGTGAGAAAAGACCCTGTTCTAATAGAAAGTTGGAACAGTTCTTTGCCCATTGACAGCTGTCTTTCAGTAAAAAGGGAGGATGGCTCCAGTGTGCAGACAACTCAGTTGCTTCAGAACTGGAAAACATGTTGCTGCTTTCTGACTGAAACATTTTGGTGGATTTTTTTTTTTTAAAGATTTTATTTATTTATTTGACAGACAGAGATCACAAGTAGGCAGAGAGGCAGGCAGAGAGAGAGGTGGAGGCAGGCTCCCCGAGGAGCAGAGAGCCCGATACAGGGCTCGATCCCAGGACCCTGGGATCATGACCTGAGCTGAAGGCAGCGGCCTAACCCACTGAGCCACCCAGGTGCCCCCATTATGGTGGATCTTTATTGGCTGTTTCCTTCCCGGAAAAGAATAAGTCTTCACCACAATAATATTTATGCTCCCATCAAGAATTTCTCAAATGCTTTATCCAGGACCAAAAAATGAAAGAAAAACAACAAAGCTCTGAAGGAGAAGGTGAACCACAGGGTCTAACAGGATATTTTGTCTTGGTGTCACCTTGTCCCACATGCTAATTTGCAATGACTGACAGATGAAGTGCCTCGCTCAGGGGGAGGAGGGGAGTTGTTTACTTGTGGTGGCAATGGACAGAAATTTATGCACTGTGGGGGCACCTGGGTGGCTCAGTGGGTTAAGCCTCTGCCTTTAGCTCAGGTCGTGATCCCGGGGTCCTGGGATCGAGCCCCGCATAGGGCTCTCTGTTCAGCGGGGAGCCTGCTTCCCCGTGTCTCTCTGCCTGCCTCTCTGCCTACTTGTGATCTCTCTCTCTGTCAAATAAATAAATAAAATCTTAAAAAAAAAAGAAATTTATGCACTGAAATTTTAAGCGAAGGGTATCAGGCCGTTTGAGCAACCAGAAAAATCTCACTTGGAAAGGAAAGCAGCCACAACCTTGAAATCTAAAGCACAGGCACAAATGCACAATCAGAAACTAGACTTTCTGATAAAATGTATAAATCTATTCCCAGAGAGAATCGGGCATTCTAGCCATCATCCCAGAAAACTTTGCTCATCTCTGAAATTATCCAGAGACCTGGTCCTAACATGATTATGAGACAAGAAAGGGGTTGGAGAGGGAGATAAAATTGAGGAAAAACCCATGGAAAACCTGTATTTATTAATACAAGGAAATGTGCTATCTGGATTTTAAAAGCATGAGAGCTTAACCTCAAAATATTATCCTGATTTCCTGCTACTGCTGATGACGCCCAGGAGATCTTCGGGATGGGAATGGTCGGGAAGCAGTAGTAGTGGATCTGGACGGATCTGGACTGGGGCGTGTTCCTTGTGGCTTCTCCCAGAGCTACCGTCAGCCTGGATGGCACCAATATCGAAATCCGACACCCGGGCCATGAAAACCCAAACCTTCATCCTGAAGATCCGACTCTTGCCTGCACATGTCTTGGCTTTACAGTCTTTGGCTGTAACACTCTACGCCGTGTCTCACACTTCCCTCTTTTACCAGTTTTCTTTCTTCCAAACCAGTGTTCACGAAGCTTGAATACGCGCAGCAGATTGCCTGCTGCTGAAGCTCCTCACAAAGAGAGTGACGATGACGGGGCTTCATCTTCTCATCATCCAACTGCCACCCAGAGAGAGGACGAGGGTGAATCCAGTCCTTGTGGGGCTCCCGCCAGAACTCTCCCGGTGTTGTGGTTTTGAAAAATCTGGAAATCAGTGACCATCCCTCTCCCTGGCATCTGTCCCCTTTATAAAACAAGACAAGACAATAGGGCACCCGGGTGGCTCAGTGGGTTAAGTGTCTGCCTTCAGCTCAGGTCATGATCCCAGGGTCCTGGGATAGAGCCCTGCATCGGGCTCTCCGCTCAGCAGGGAACCTGCTTCCTCCTCTCTCTCTGCCTGCTTCTCTGCCTACTTGGGATCTCTGTCAAATGAATAAAAACAAACAAACAAACAAACAAACAAAATCAAACAATGATCTCTAGTCCTTTAAGCTCTGAAAGGAGAGCTGTAGGTAGCTGGTTTTATTACTTTCTCCCTTTGCTAGAATTTGCATTGTCCATACAAGGTCTAGAAATATATTTTCGGGGGGCGCCTGGGTGACTCAGTCAGTTAAGGATCTGCCTTCAACTCAGGTCATGACCCCAGGGTGCTGGGATGGAGCCTCACCTCGGGCTTCCTGCTCAGTGGAGAGTCTGCTTCTCGCTCTCCCTCTGCTTCTGCTCCCTGGCTCGTGCTCTCTCTTTGACACATAAATAAAATCTAGAAAAAAGAAATCTTTTTCTTCAGCTCTAAATAACCTTGTGCTTCTGAATCTTCACCTGTTGCTGCCCCTGACCGCCCCCAGCTTCTACAGTTAATAGGCCTCTGGCTGAGGGCACAGCCACTTAAACCAAACGCAAGATTGTGATTAGAGAAAAATAAAAGGGTCTGAAACCTCTATGTTTCCTCCCTGCACTGTTGACAGGTTTTCTTTCTGGGAGCGGGGGAGGGGGCTGGTAGGTATATGTACATACAGTTGTCTTTTAACTTGACCTTGCATTTTCATGGTTATAACACTATTGGGTAAGAGAAGCTGTATTTGTGGCTTTTGTACAAAAGACAGAAATAATAGGAAGGTAAAGTTATTTGACTCTGCTTCACGAAGCAAATTTACCATGGCACATCCCTCAGCTAAACCCGTTTTCAGAGTCCCCATGCTCTTTTTACCTGTGTCAAGAAGAGCATCATGGTCAGGGACAGGTAGCTGGATTTGAGGATGAAGAAAGTGGACACGATTATGCATGGTTATGAAACTAACCAGAAGGGCACCTGGGTGGCTCAGTGGGTTAAAGCCTCTGCCTTCAGCTCAGGTCATGGTCCCAGGGTCCTGGGATCGAGCCCCACATCGGGCTCTATGCTCAGCGGGGAGCCTGCTTCCTCCCCTCTCTCTCTGCCTGCCTCTCTGCCTACTTGTGATCTCTCTGCCAAATAAATAAATAAATAAATAAAATCTTAAAAAAAAAAAAAAAGAAACTAACCAGAGCCAATGAAACTCTGCAAGTCAACGGAAAATTAACTCAGCCCAAACTTACAAGGACTTGGGTTTTATGACTTCGCAGGCGAGCTTGGCCCGTCACCTGAATGCACAGGGAACCTGCTTGCTTTCTGGAATATTTTCGTAGTTGTGAAGATCGATAATGTATCACTGTCAGGTCTAATTTTGTTTCCTGTCCTGGGAAAAGGTCATCCTTCCTCACTTTCTTATTACATTTGAAAAATAAATAACCGGGACGCCTGGGTGGCTCAGTTGGTTAAGCAGCTGCCTTCGGCTCAGGTCATGATGCCAGCATCCTGGGATCGAGTCCCACATCGGGCTCCTTGTTCTGTGGGGAGCCTGCTTCTCCCTCTGCCTCTGCCTGCCACTCTGTCTGCCTGTGCTCGCTCTCTCTCTCTCTCTCTGACAAATAAATAAATAAAATCTTAAAAATAAATAAATAAATAACCACCGCAGTATCTCAACAGACTTTTTGTGTTTATTTTATGCTCAAAGAATGTGAAGTAATTGGGCAATGTGTCGCGGGAAGAAAGACCAGGAGAGCGGCTTATTCTCTTTAACAAACCGACTCTGCCTCTCTCTGCCGAGAAGGTGGTTATTGATAGTTATGTGTCTGTTCATGAACACAGACTAAAACTTTATCAGGGGGAAATAAAAATTGTAGCTGATGGAACAGCTTGGCTGGTTTAGGGCCATTGCTTCAAAGAAAAAGTGCAAATGCTTGAACTTCCTATCCATTTGTTATTGGACAGAGGAAGAAGGAAACATTTCACAGAGATAAGCTGCCCTGTCGAGCACCGAAGGAATTTAAAAGCAAAAATACCAGTATTGACATAATTACAGATACAGAATTCTAGATGACTTTAAAAAACATTCACCCCCTTTATTTTTTCATTGTGGTTTAAAGGAAAAAAATTACTTTGCCAAGAGCAGCCATCCACATGCGTTAAATATATGGTAGGAATACTTCTTACTGCTCCTTTCAAAAGCTAAGAATATTTTCCTTAAAATGTACCCTAGAATAGTGGTTGCCAGGAGCTGGAGAATGGGAGACATGGGAAGATGGTGGTCATAGGGTAGACACAAAGTTTCAGTTATAAAGGATAAATAAGTTTTGGAGACTTCATGTACAGTGTGGTAGCTCTAGTTAACAATACTATATTATACACTTGAAATTTGCTAAGAGAGTAGATCTGAAATGTTCTCACCACACACACACACACACACACACACACACACACACACACACACACACACAGAGTAACTATGTGACGGGATGGATTGGCTTGTTAATTAGCTTGATTATAGTTATCATTTTACAATGCATACCTATAGCAATGTCCCCCTTAAATATATACACTGTTTGTTGATTACATTTCCATAAAGCTGGAAAAAATAAGATTAAAATATAACTTGCCTTTTATGATGAGTGAGCCTGAGTGAAGAAGGAAATGCTAAGGGGTGACTCTGAAACAAATTATCACTGAAACTTGAAGGTATAGATGACTCATCTATGATGAAAGTTAATTACTATTATTAATTATAATGACTATTTTAGGTCTGCATCTTGAGAATCTTCCAGAGCTTTCCAATTCTGACAGCACCTGTCAGAGGGTGGTAATGGGGAGTGACTTGTCTCTAAGGCACAAAATGTATCTGTGGCTCATCAAAGGTCACCAAGCCCCTGAGGGAGCCAGAAGCGTGCCCCCAACTTCTCTCCAGGAAGCAGGCACTTCAGCTGTGAATGTAGATATAGTCAGAGAAGTGAGGTGAGACCAGCATACTGGAGCACAGGGAGGGTTCCTACAGACACCAGACCTATTACCCAGAACATGGATTTCTGCCCCAAAGAGCAGCTTGTAGACTGCTTATCTGAAAGGAGATCTGCTGTCCATAGGTGGCATATGGCTTGATGACCAAATTGGGAAGTTTTTAAGAAAAAGAGCCCGAGAACCCAAATGAGACTCCCTAATCTGAGAAAGTAGGTTCCTGGTTTCAGTCCAAATCCATAAAACACATGGGAAGCCTGAGTACATTTTTATCGCAGTCTGTCGTTATTGATCATTACAAAGCTCTGTGGATTCAACACCACTCCACGCCGCCATCCACGCCTTTACATCTGAAGTGGAGTGCTCTCAACCAAATTTTCCTGTCAAAAGACGGCTGTCATTTAAATCATTCTGTGAAATAAATCTGCTCCTTCCTTGATCTTCCATAAAAATAAAATGACCCGAAGTTAGAATTGGGAAAAGGCCAAACCTCTAGACAAGCCCTAGAATTTATGTTCTCCCACCTCAGTGCGGGAAATACTTAAGCAAAGTCACAGAGCACATGTTTATGGCAGGGCAATGGTGTCATAAGAGTAGCAACAACAACAATGGCAAGATCAGTAATGACGGCTGTCATTTAGCGCATAGACCATAGGAAGAAATTTCTGAGAAGCCTCACGAGTAGAATCTCATTTTACAGAATCCAAGTCTGTGTCCTTTCCTAAGATCTTAGACCTACAAATGACAAATGAGATCTTCTCTAATTGTGTCCTCTTTCTTTTTCCACTACATCTGCCACCTTAATGCTTAGAGCGAAGAGGAATTTTCAGAACTCTTGTCTAGCGGTGAAAGTTTGAGGGGATATACTCCCAAGTTGGCATACTCCTCCTGGAGCATGTATTTATTTTTCATCATCATCCTTATTATTATTTTTACCTTTAAAAATAGCTCTTCACTTGGTGGCCTAATCCGGTGGCATGACTTCAAACCATGCATGGTAGGCAGTGTGAACCCTCACAAATGCAAAGGAAGCTCCCCGTTTTACTCAACTTAAGGTGGGACTTGGTCGCGAGATTTGGATTTTGAAGACTGTGGGACATAAAGCCATAGCTATTCAGGATGATGTTCAATGACAGTTCTGTGGCTCCTTAGCCTCTTTATGAGAAGGAAGTCAGGAACTTTAGCTCTGATCAATTCATGCATGTGTCAAAGGCACACATACTCTTCCACAACCATAGTAAGACATAAGCAACAATACTTAGGACACTAGCTGATTGTTTTTCTCATCCTGGTCCTCGGAAGTTGTCCTAAATGACCTTTGAAACAGCTCGTTCTACAGGCAGCCTCTCTATGCTTCATGTCAACTAGGTTTCAGCCACCCTGGTCTCCTTATTTTACTTTTCTCCACATTTGGTTGTTCTGTTCTATAGGTCAACATTGTCTGTAGTCTTCCCTTCTTCCCCATCATCACTTGTTGACAACAGTTTATAATCAGCTGTCATTCAAATGATCAAAATTTCATCCAGCCTGCCTTCTTGCTTCTTGAGATGCATTCTGAAAATGACTGCTAAAATAATTTTCTCCAAATGTAATTCACATCTTATTCGACCTCTACTCTGAGGACACCAATGACTCTCCATTGCCCTTAAAGTAAGGCCAAACTCTAGACTGTGAGCTTCTGTCCGTCTCTTAATACTTATTACTCTCTCCTATCCCTATGCTTTTCCCAACAAAGCTTCCTTCAACAGCCACACCCATGAAGCTCTAGTCCAGATGGTTAATAAGGAGTCACATGTAATTGATCTAGATTTTACCTTCACTCTCCCTTCCTGTTCCTCATTGGTACAGATGCTAGTGAGTGGCAGAGATGACAGATTTCTCCATGTAATGTCATTCTCAATAAATCTATAAGTTGATCTCTTTCACCATCTTCAAAATCCCAACTTCTCCACCAATTCCTGTCTCAATTTGAATAAAGCAGTCATCTACTGCCAGGGTTTTGGAGCCCTCCATGTTGTTAACAGAAAACATAGACATCACACTGCATCACCAGCAATTATTTTAGGTTTATTTTAGGGTTATTTCTTCCCTAAAGCGAATTCTGTGCATGGTAGGAGTTCAACAACTATCTGTTGATTGCATTCTTAGAAGATTGACGGTATAATAAAATGTAATCACTTGGATTACTACAGTAAAGGTCAATCTGAATTAAAAGCTTAATTTGTAAAACACAGTCATTGCTTTCAAAGACATACAGAATGGATTAAATAGGCCTAAGGCCAATGCCAAGTGGCAATCATCCAGATTTCTATTTTGATGACAAGATTACCAAGATTCATCATCAGAATACTGTTGGAATGAAACTGGTATTTTAAAGATCTGGAAGCATTCCTTTTGGAATCATGTTTATTCATTCACTTCTTTGGCAAATCTTTTCTTCTTAAATGGAGCATAGGTAACTATAATGCACACTCTAAAGTGTCAGTGGGGTGAGATAGAATCGTGAGGTTTCATTTTCTAGGTCAGAAAGATAAGACATTCACTAGCTGTAATAAAATTCATAATAGCCCAGATTGATTGTAATAGTTGGAAGAATTCTTTCTGCCTCCCACCACTAGTCAAATTACCTTATTGCCTTCTTAAGGCTCATGAAGAACTATCCTACAACACAAGCACCCAAAGGTGTTCTCTCCGGTGTGAACAAGGCTCTACATGGGTGAGCGGTTCTTTTTATTGTCCCTGAAACATACATTGCATTGTCTACCTCTTCGCTTTTACTTGAGACATATCTGTCTTTTTTTTTTTTTTTTTTTTTGGTATCCAGTCACCACTCAACTTCCAAAGAGTAAGTCAATTTCATACCTTCCTCAAAGGCTTCTATGATCATCCCAGATCTCTTCTTCTGGGAACTTCAAAGCCCATACTCTGTTGAATGCTCTGCACTTACCCACCTCCTCCTATTTCTTTGTCCATGCAAAGTATCTTTTGGCAAACTGTTGTAAGCTCCCTGAAGAGGGAGAACTCCTTTGCTCTCTTTTCCTAGAATCACTGATTTATTCATTAAATTTTTTTTTCTCCTTTGGGCTAGATTCATGTTAAAAAAAAAAAAAGACATAAAGGTCCCCATGGTTGCTGGAGGGATCATATGACCCATTTGAAAGATGAGTAAACCAAAGTTCTGGAAGATTCTTTTCAGAATTCCTGTTCAGAAAAACTGAAAAATTCCATAGCAGGATTTGAGTGTGAAAACATTGCACTACTCATTTTTATCAGAACTTTCCACCCTCCTCATGACCCTTATGGCATGACTGACCCCCACTTCTCTACAGTGACTTTGGTCTTCTGTCTCTGTATTAGTTTGCTAGAGCTGCCAGAAGTAATTACCACTGACCGAGGGGCTTAGACAACAGAAATTTATTTTCTCGGTTATGGAGGCTCAAAGTCTGAGAGGAAGGTGCTGGCAGAGCTGGTTTCTTCTGAGGCTGCTCTGCTTGGCTTGCGGATGGCTGTCTTCTCTCTGTGTTTTCTCATCTTCCTTCTTTACGTGTCTGTGTCTGAATTCCCTCTTCTTATAAGGGCACCAGTCCTGTTGGATTAGGGCCCACCCTGATGACCTCATTTTAACTTAATTACCCTTTAAAAGACCCTATCTCCAAATATGGTCACGTTCTGAGACACTTGGGATTAGGGTTTCAACATATGAATCTGGGGAAGGAGGGAAGAGAGACAATTCAGCGTAGAATAGTCTCCTTTAACATTTTTTCTTCCATTTACTCTGTGGTGGAGGCTTTCTGGAACTATTATTAAAATAAACCTAAACTACAGACTTTGTGCCCCCTCCTTCCAAATCAGTTCAATATCAGGAGCTGGCTTTTTCCAAAGGGTTTATTTTTCTGAAGAAGAACATGATTCCTTCACATTCCAATAGGAACAGCAGTGCTGCTATAATGGTGAAAATTTCTTTGAGATTTGTGATACTTTCTGGTACTGAGGCCCTATCCACCCTCTTACTCATACAGTCCTTGATGCCTAGAAACTCCACCACCGCAATTCCCAAAGCTGAGCGCCCTCCAAACGGGACCAGGTTACACTCGGTTTTTCTTCACAGTGAATGAAGCCTTTGGTGGGGTACCAGGCAATTGCCAAGACATGTTGGAAAATATCTGTCAGGTTACCTCAGTCTACACTCAATCAGGCAGTGAACTAGCACAACTTGAGTAATTACATGGAATTAAAAATAAAACACACCCTACAGACAGCCCTTTCTGCTCAAGAGCTTTCTGACCAAATGCCACTACAAATAGATTTTACCCAAAGGTGATGGAGGGTGAAATCTGTGGATTAAGATACGGATGGAATGCCATGACTCTGAGTTTTAAATATCAGACTGCAGAGCAGTCAAATTGCATATAATTTTATTTTTCATCCCATATCATCTCAGAGGACATGATGTGACTGGGTATATTTTACTTCACCTTAATTATCCATTAGAGCTTGGGGCATAGATCTGTCTTCGTCTATCCCAACGGCTGCCATGATGGTTCAACATCACAAGAGAGAAACAGGCAGATGGGCACTCACTGAAATTCCATTGGACCGTTCGAAGGAGGGAGGAAATCAGTGTTGACAAAGGAAAGAGCATACGTATTCCCACAGGCACTGGTTCAGGCTGAGGATTATTCTCTAGCTCCCTTTCATGGAATTTTCGATATAATGATTAGATTCTGTGATTAAATGAAGATAATAAAGAGATTAAAGTGTGAGCACCATTGGTTGATGTAGTCAAATAATTTAGCCAACATAGAGTAACTGATCTATAGATCAGTAGAGTAACAAACCATAAGTGACTCTTAATCTCACAACTGCTTACCACGTGTCTGATCCCGTGCTCACAGAAGTCGTGTTGATATAAATATTTTTAGCTTTACCAAGACTTCAACATCACCCTCATCTGAAAAAAGAAAACAACAAGAAGAAGACGAAGAAGAAGAAGAAGAAGAAGAAGAAGAAGAAGAAGAAGAAGAAGAAGAAGAAGAAGGAGGAGAAGAAGAAGGAGAAGAAGAAGAAGAAAATGCTGTCTCTGAGATAATAAGAGCAAACATTTATAAAGTGCTTCCTCTGTGCCAGGCATTGTCCTGCAGGTGTTACACATATGAAGTCATATAGCCTTCTTGTAACCTCCTCTGGTAAAAACTATTAGGGTCTGTTTCATGGTAGGGGGAACTGGGGCATAGGCAGACAAAATAAGCTGCCCATGGTCACCTTGCTTGTAAGTTGTACAGCCATGATTGGGACTTAGACAATTGGACTCTGGAATCAATACTTTTATCATTTCTTGGGGGGCCAAATCCCATTTACAAACTCTTATGTACTTTGATGCCACACTATATAATTTTTTCTTTGTTTGTTTTTGGCCACCGAGTTAGGGGAAAATTGTAAGGGACAGCTTCCTTGCATGTTTCAATTATATTGTGTAAGATTATTTACACAGGTCAATAGTAATGTCATCATAGACCTACAAATGCCAGAAACCAAGGAGATGCATATTTGTCTCAGTAAACAAATGGATGACATTAAATTCTGTTTAGTTTCAATAAACTAGTCAGTCTTTAAAGTTCTATTAAGTTCTGGAGAGTGGAAACATAAGCCACTGAAGCTTTTGGCATCTGAGTAAACTCCACATATCTGGGGTTATAGAATTATGATCTTTCCTAGGTTGGGATGGGGAAATTATAATGAGTAAGAAAAGTGAAAGAGAGGATAAGAACTTGCATTTCGGGAATCAAGTATTTCTGGTAATTAAAACAAAAACAAAAACTAGTCAACTAGTACTTATATGTTACTGGAAGGATCTGAATTGGACCAATTCCTTTTTGCATCCTGCATTCCTCAGGTAACCTTTGCCATCATATAGACTTTGGACTACCTCCTGCCATCCAGCTGTGTCCCCCAGTTGCTCAATGCCAAGCTCAAGAGCTTCCTTTCCGGTAAGGAGAACAAATAACCTTCCTTTTGATTATTCATTTATATTGGAGTCTTTCCATTCCAATGAACACTTTTAAAAGAAAACTTTCTCCTCCTCTCATCGTCTTGTAATGGAGTAAATCTTTTTTTTTTCTTTTTTTTTAAATTTTTTTATTTTTTCAGCATAACAGTATTCATTATTTTTGCACCACACCCAGTGCTCCATGCAATCCGTGCCCTCTACAATACCCACCACCTGGTGCCCCCAACCTCCCACCCCCCACCCCTTCAAAATTCTCAGATCGTTTTTCAGAGTCCATAGTCTCTCATGGTTCACCTCCTCTTCCAATTTCCCTCAACTCCCTTCTCCCCTCCATCTCCCCTGATATGAGGGAGAGGAGATGCAACATGGGGGGTTGAGGGGGTAGGAGAAGAGTAAATGAAACAAGATGGGATTGGGAGGGAGACAAACCATAAGTGACTCTTAATCTCACAAAACAAACTGAGGGTTGATGGGGGGAGGGGGTTGGGAGAGGGGGGTGGGGTTATGGATATTGGGGAGGGTATGTGCTATGGTGAGTGCTGTGAAGTGTGTAAACCTGGCGATTCGCAGACCTGTACCCCTGGGGATAAAAATATATGTTTATAAAGCTGTAAAAAAAAAAAGAAAAAAGAAAGGATGAATACCCAAGTTTTGTAGCAACATGGACGGGACTGGAAGAGATTATGCTGAGTGAAATAAGTCAAGCAGAGAGAGTCAATTATCATATGGTTTCACTTATTTGTGGAGTAATGGAGTAAATCTTGCAAAGATCTCCTCTAGTTGGTCTTCTACCTGATAACTAACTCTATCAATGACCTTAATTTAAATAGAAATCTCTCACTGTAGAAAAAAGTAACTTCTTTTTATATTATTTTCATCACTCTATTTTTATACTTATGAAAACATTAACTGGGAAGTGAATCTTATGAACATCATATGTATAAACATTATGTAATATAAAGTCAAATTCATAATTGAATTATGCACTCATAATTCAAAATTACTTTAGGGTGCCTCTTACATTTCATTTCTATAACTCAACATGACATCAACATTCACTTTTAAAAGATGCGTATATGGCTAGGAGACAATTTTCAGTGGATAGCTTATTCTGCACATTTTGTAAGCAGAGATATTGACTGCCTTTGTTCTGAGTGAACCTTTCAGAGCTTTTTGTGTGGTGAATTACCTTTGAAGATAGAAAGAGTGTCTCTCTCTCTCTGGAGCAAAGGACAGGCAGGTTTATAGCAAGAGATTCTGGTTCCCTAAGCTCAAGTTTCCTATCTTGTAATGCAACCCACTGTGTGTGTACAGATGTCAGAATGTTATTGCTGCGAGCCAAAAGCTCTTTGTCTCTGACTCAGGAGTCTCATG
This sequence comes from Lutra lutra, assembly GCF_902655055.1. NCBI lineage: Eukaryota > Metazoa > Chordata > Mammalia > Carnivora > Mustelidae > Lutra > Lutra lutra. The sequence continues at coordinate 15,161,943 of NC_062283.1, forward strand.
GCTGGGGCCAGCATCTCCAAAATGATGGCAAGCTAATTTGTTAACTTCTAAATAAGGTCAAATCTTAGATCCTTCATGGTTTCTGACACATGGACTATGTAATATAATTTCATTTTGAATGGGTGCTCTTAATAACCAACCAGACATAAAAGATTTCCTCTGAGATCTTAACTTTAAATGAAATCTATTATTGTATTTCAAATCATAGTTCAGAGAAGAATGGATACATCAATTTAACGATTGACTTTTTAAGCCCTAAAACTCTGTAATGAAATACCCATAAAACCAGCTTTATCAGGAGGGAAGAGTTAGGAGGCAAACAGGGGAAGATGTAACTAGTTCTTTCTTGCACGTTGGCTTTAATCTTCTTACGACAAATTTTCTAAAAGCAAGCGACATGCCAGCAAAAGACAATTCCAGGCATTTTCCAGCTTGTGGAAGTCACAATCAATAGGAGATGACTAGTTCCAGATCTTTTACAAGGTTTCTGATCATCATATTAACATAAGGAGGATTTGGATCAAATATCAGATAATAAAGGGGAACAGGGTATATAGGTAGCAAGACATTTAAAAAGGTGAGATCTTTCTTCACTTGGCAATCAGTTGATTAGGAGAAGTATGCAATAAGCAGCTGTTGATAATTAAGAGTGACAAGTATTAACTTAGTCTCCACTTCATTACTTGCCTGGCTCAGACAGCAGTCAGCCAGGTCACCTTTGCCTTATGGAGCCAGCAGGAGAGAGAGGCAAACTCAGCAGTGTGTGTGGTCAATGGGAGAGCTCCTCTCCAAGTAAACACGGTGTTCTACATGGGAGCAATGGTCCCCTTGACCAATGTTACTTCAGCTCCATTGGAATGTTTTCTCTGCTCTTTGTTTTCTGCCAGTCCAGGGATTTATAATCCTCTGAAATCATTTTAGTAATCAAAATCTACTAATGAGAGTAAGGAGAAGAGAAGTGGAAAATGACGTTTACATCATTCACCCCTCTTTCTTAGGCCTGACCCAAGCTCTAAGCCTCTTCTCTCTTCCCATTCAGTCTGCTCTGTCTTGGACTAGCCACATCCTAGAAGGAACTGCCTCACCGACATTTGCTTCATAAATGTGGGAGAGGCTCCAAAAACCAGGTCAGGAAAACTATCTCCAACATGTGGATACAAATAAGGTAACGGTGAATAATAGGTAAGATTTACTGGCTCACAGCACTTACTTGCCCAGCTAGGCCCTCACCTGCCACCCTAAGTCTCTCCCACTTAGTTTTGGGATTCCTCTGTGGTTCTCATGTGTGGTCACAAAGGGTCCTCTTCTGTTTGTCCACATTGGCCCACATCACGTCCATCCCTGCTGGAGCCCATTAACAGCTGGAAACACTGCCAGAGTATAAATCCCAAATGTCCCCCATTTGCAGGCCTATGGGCACCCACCCTGTGCCCTTCCCATCCCGCTCATATGTAAGGAGAATGTTCCTCTTCTCATTTTATCCCTGTCCCATTTTGTGCTGTCCTTTGTCACTGACGTCTCAGAACAGCTCTGCATGATAATCTGTGTCTCTCAAAGTGCAGCCCCCTTCAGGTTCTGTCTTCAGTTTCTACTCCATGGGCCAGGCTGAGAGAGAGGCCTACGCTTTTCCTCACCTCGAACTCCAAGCTTTCTGTGCAAACCTCTTCCTCAAAGACCCTTCCCTTCCATGCAAATTAATATACAAATAGGCTTCGGGGACACTTCTCCGCCACTAATTTATCATCCTGATGGGAATAATTTGGTACAGCCTTCCTGACCCTGAGACAGTATTTCGTAATTCTTTCATGTCCTTCACAACAACCACAAAACTGAGACGAGCAGCCAGTCAAAGACCAGGAGATGCAGGAAATGCCTGTTGACTGGTTATACTAAATATACCAACCCGGCTCTGGACCATGAGGAGTCAAAGGTAGAGACAGAACCTAAATTGTAAAAAACTAGGCACTCACCGTGAACACTGATTGAACAAAGACTTGTTTAGGTCATGTTACAATTTTTAGAGGACAGAGCCAACTTACATCAATCCATATGACACAGAGAACCTCTGTGTAAAAGGGGCACCATGCTGCTGGCTGATTTACAAAATCTTCATAAATGTTGTCTCCAAATCCATCTCAACTGGGTCATCCATGGTTGTACCAGGGAAGACATCCTGATTTCGAGATGCCTGCTTCTTCATGCATGGGCAAGCAATCCCTCGTTGTCTCACCTTCATCCAAAAACTCATTGCGGTTGGGTGCTCCATTAGCAAACCTGGGCCAAGGCGGGGCATCCTGGTAGTGGTTACATTGGCTTCAGCTATTTGAGGACTTCTGTGAGGGGCTAGAAGTTCTGAGTCAGGAGGTAACCAGGGCAATAGCAAAATGCTTTCTCTAGCAGAGGGCTGCATCAGGTCCAAGAGGGTCATGGAAAAGTTGTAGCTGCCAACAATGAAGTCAACCCTCCTCTTGCTCTTCCTGAAGTTAATGCTTGTCTAGTCCTCCAAGGACATGGCCATCTGGAAAAAAGTGAAGGCGTTCTACTCGGAATCATTTGGAAGAAGGAGGAACAGAAATGGGATATATTAAAGAAGATTATATGGGCTTGGGAAAAGTTAGGGCAAAGTCAAGGTAAAATTGTCCCTTCCGAAACCTGTGTCCATGAGTTCGTTGGAGAAGAGCTTATTTGAAAGGTTTTTGGTAGTAGAGCTCATACAGTGTAGGAGATTACTACAATTCTGTCAAGTAAATGCAAGAACATAAAGAGGAAGAAGATTAGAATGAAATGCCTTGATATCTCTGGAGCCTTCATCTGATTGCAGACATAGAAAACTAGCAGTAAATGCAATTTTCCCAATAGTTGTGCAGAGAATGTCATGAAATCTCAAACCTCAAAAGGATCAGTGCAACTTGCAGTTTTCAAACACTTTGTTTTGTTTTTCAGTGTAGAGAAAGACAGGTAACAATTAAGAATGGGGTTTGTTTTAAACAATGTTTTAGAACTGTGCTGCTTTGGATGGCTGAGTATTAAGTTCCAGACTTTTCAGTCTTATGGCATCTAACAAACCAAGACGAATGCCTTACTGCTCAGGTATTAACTAGGAATGCACATTACTCAGTCGGTCTCCCAGACAGTGCAGACTGAGACAATGCTCTCTCATTGAACTGTCATTCCTTCTTCTTTTGCTCTTCCTCACCAGTTAAATTTGGCAGTTTGGTTCTCAAGAGTCCCCTTTCTCTGAGGGCAGGCACTCAAGCAAATCAATCAATCAATCAATCAATCAATCTATTTGAGAGAGAGAGGGAGAGAGAGAGAGAGAACACTAGCAAGGGGAGGAGTAAAGGGAGAGGAAAAAGCAGACTCCCTGCCAAATGGGGAGCCTGATGTGGGGCTCAATTCCAGGACCCTGGGATCATGACCTGAGCTGAAGGAAGATGCTTAATGACTGGGCCCCCCAGGCACCCTCATATAAGCATTGGCAGGGATGAGAATAAGGGGCACGCTTCCTAGCAGGGGCTTCTGAACAGGCGCTTCAATGAAATGTCTCCCAGAAGAAGGTTTGAGTTGCTCCTCCTTCTGCTTTCTTCTTCGCCTGCGTCTTTTATTGTCAGTTCCCCACCCTAAGTTGAAGCAAATAGCATAACCGCAAAAGTCTAATAATTTGTTCATTCGACAGTAATTTATGGAGCACATGCTCTGTGCCGAACACTATTGCTGGCCCTGGGGACACACTAATAAAAAATACAGCTGAAAGCCCTGATCCCATGGAGCTTTTGTCTTTGTGCGAGGTTGGGGGGTGGACAACAATAAGGAAATACATAAAATATATCAGGATGGCAAGTGCTGTGGAGAATGGGGTGAGCTAAGGGGAAGAGAGGAGGTCAGAGAATGACCAGGGTGGGCAAGAGTAAGGAAAAGACTGTGTAGGGTTGGAGCCTGGAGACCACTGTCAGAAATTTGCCTTTCTCAAAGAAGGAGCAGGAGTATTATTCATACTGCTAGCTGGCTCCGCTTATGTCACGAGGACTGTGTTCCATGCTTGACTTGTCTTTTCCCACTTCATCTTCGTGATGATCTGGGCGATTGGACATCATTACCCCTACATCACAGATGAGCAAACTGAAATCCAAAAGGATAAAGGGACTCGCCCAAGACCACTTGGTTAGCAAGACCATCTTGCTAAGGTTCACAAATCAATGCGGAGAGAAGGATTATTTGGTAAATATTGGGATAGTTAAATTGTTAATTAAAAATACCAGTTGAGGTGTGCCTGGGTAGCTCAGTCAGGTAAGCCCCAGTCTTCGGCTTAGGTCATGATCCCAGAGTCCTGGGATCAAGCCCCATGTCTGGTTTCCTACTCAGCAGGGAGCCTGCTTCTACCTCTGTCTCTGCTACTCCCCACCCCAATTCATGCTCTCTCTCTCTTAAGTAAATAAATAAAATCTTTTGAAAAAATTATCAGTTGAGATCCTAACTCACACAATGGATTAGAATAAATTCCAGATGTGCTAAGCAATTAAATATAAGTTAAACTTTAGAGAACTAGAGGGAAATCAGAGTGTCTCTAGCAAATTGCAAAACAGGAAAAAATGTACAAGATTAGGTGTGAGAGAAAAATATTAGAAAGGAAAAGTGTGGTAGATCTGACTACATAAAAATGTTAAACTTCTCTTTGTACAAAATATAATAAAAATTCAGGGGTATTTCAAATTCAGATATTCAATAATTAAAGGGTCACTTTATAAAGAGTTCACATAAAGTATATAAGAAATATTGATGAAAGCACAATTAAAATATGCAAAGGACCCAAATAAAATTTTTAAAGGTCAAACTATAACTAGTTCACCAACATGGAAAACCATTCACTTTTACTAAGAATTAAAACAAGGAATGAAAATATTTTTTCACATATAAAATTAATTGTCCTTCATGGCAATACTGGCAAATACGAACAAGGGTGCACAGAAGAAAGAACAGCTTAATTTTTGTTTTATTTAATTCATTAATTAATTTTCTAGAACGGCTTAATTTTTGTTGTTGTTGGTTACATAGCTTATTCACGTCTGTGTTCCAGCTCTTTTTTTTTTTAAGATTTTATTTTTATTTATTTGACAGAGAGATCACAAGCAGGCAGAGAGGCAGGCAGAGAGAGAGGAGGAAGCAGGCTCCCCGCTGAGCAGAGAGCCGGATGCGGGGCTCAATCCCAGGACTCTGAGATCATGACCTGAGCCGAAGGCAGCGGCTTAACCCACTAAGCCACCCAGGCGCCCCTGTGTTCCAGCTCTTATCTCTTCTTTGCAAAATCTCTCCTTTGCTTTTGCATTGAGTGGAATTCAAAATGACCATTTCGGGAGACAAGAATTTTGGCTGTGGCAAAATCTGCACCATATAATCAGAGTACATCTGGTGCTCCTTGAAGGCCTTTTGCAGATGGTTCCTCTTGAATGTCCCTGCTTCCCTCTGCACCGAAGTGTATGCACACCTGTAGAGATCCCAAAGATCGTTCGTACCTAGAGATAATGGGGAAGGTAAGTCTTTGCAATGCACAAGATGGCTACTGCTAGCCATTTTGTGTTTCTTTATTTTTTTATTTTTTAAATGTTTTATTTACTTATTTGAGAGAGAGAGAGAGAGTGCATAAGAGCATAAGCTGTGAGGAGGGGAAGAGGGAGAAGCAGGTGCCCTGATGAACAGGGATCTCAATGCAGGACTCGATCCCAGGACTTGGAGATCATGACCTGAGCTGAAGTCAGCCTTAGCTGACTGAGCCACCCAGGTGCCCCCCACTTTGTGTTTCTGGAGATTACTATTTCATGACTCAACTGAAGACCAGGAAGAAGGTCTTTAAGATTGTCATGGATTGTTAGGACTTCCTACACACCTGCATCTCAGTCTCAATTTCTGTAAGAGCTCTGTGGTGACTAGTGCCAAGGGGGTCTTCCATTTGCTGAGTATGACCTTCCCACTCACTCAGCCTCCCCACAGTCTGCAGAGTGATGCTCATGGAAAAATCATGTGACAGGTTGCAATCAAGATGTGTCCTAAGAGTCCCATGGGAAATACTGTTTCAGAAAATAAACCTTTTTTTTCCCTTACATAATCTGCTGTGTCTCCAATTTGCACATAGGAGGATTTTTTATGATTTGTTTTGAAACATCGTTTGAATATCTGCATTATTCTGATGAAAGTCATTGGAGTTTTGTTTGATACCATTTGGTACGGGGCAAGTTGACTTTGGCAAGAAACAATTGCTTGAGCTGGGATCGGTACTGGGATTGTTTGGGAAGTGACGTTTCCTAGAAACCTCTATAATCACCCATTTGGTCTTCATAACAAATAAGAGAGTCCAAGTTATTTACCTAAGAATGTTTTACAGTGTGTTATGAAATACCCACTCAACATATGAAGAACAATTTGTTTACTAGGAAAAAAATATCTATCAGATGTAAAGACAACTCACTCTTACCTGAAGCTTTTTGGATCCAAAGCCCTTACTTAGAATTTGGAATGGAATAATCTGTCTTAAAGAAGCAAAATTGGAAGATGTTTCCATGATTCTTAGCTCTAAGAAAAATCATCAGGAAAAAAAAAAAAAAAGTAAGAGGGCTAGGGAATGTGGTCCAAATGGACAAAACAAAAACTGAAATTTTACGGTAAGATTTATGTTTTTTTTTTTTTAATAATCACACAAACTACTTCATGATGAATCAAAGTCTAAATTTAAGTCCAGGATACCTAAATGTCTTTTAAGATATCATTACAAATAGAATGGTGAAACAAGACACTTCTTATTCTTCATTCTGAATTTGTATGTCTGTTTATGTGGTGAGAAATAGGATTCTGGATGCTAATCTCATTCTCACAAGAGGAAGGGTCTTTAGCATTATTGTACATTTCCCAGAAACCAGGCTGGGGACCCAGAAAAGAAAATTTAACATTTTTAAAAAGATTTAAGAGGGAGCAGTAGAGGGAGAGGGAGAAGCAAGTTCCCTGCTGAGCAGCATGAGCCTGATGCAGGGCTCAATCCCAGGACCCCGAGATTATGACCTGAGCCAAAGGCAGACACTTAACCAACTGAGCCACACAGCTGCCCCAATTTAACATTTTTTAAGTACCTAATAAATGTCAGGAACCATTACATCTTTGTTTTCATTTTCAGTCTTTCACAAATCTAGCCAGTTAGATATTTTCCTCACTTCATGTGAAGAAATATTTTGCCCAAGATTACACATTTGATAACCTATGTTTTTAAGCTCAAAAATTCCACACAATGTCCAGTATCCCAGCATTTAATAAAGTATGTTCTACTAAAACACTATCTACGTTCCATGGTTAACAACCCCCCAAAAAAACAAATAAAAACTGATCCTACAGTGATGCACATTGAATAAAACTAGAAGACAATATTACATCGATGTTTCCCATAGACATCTCTGTGATTTTAATATGCAAATATAGATTTTGTGTGGTAGCACATGTTTAACAATGGACTCTCTTATTTAAATTTTATTTAAATCTGATGAGAAAGAACAATGTCTGATTTGTAGCATCTGCTTATTGCCAATTGCCTATTCCCATGGTGTAAATACTCCCAGTCCAGCAGAATTCATGGTACCAGTGTGAAGTTGAGAAGAGCTGTGTATATTTGACCCTTAGGAGCCACTATGAGCCAGCTCTCACACTCCACTGAGTTCATTTATTATCTCTCTGGACCCAGAGACATTTATTTTACTAAATGTCTCCCAGGCTTGGTGTTCCAGGAACATACTTTGGAAAACAGGGAATTTTTTAACAGGAATCTGACTCTCAGATCCCTACTTTTTTAAGAACAAGATTTGAATTCAAATGTTGATTCACTGACCATGTAGTCATTGTGCATACACACTTGTTTAAATTAAAAAAAAATCCATTTCTATGAATGAAAGTCTACATTAACTGACTTCTTCTGATTTCTGTTTCCAAGTAGCTGGTATACATTTTCATTACAATTGAGAAGCTAAACTTTTCTTTGAAAAACTCACACCTCTCCCTTGGGATAGTGTGAGAGAGTGGTTACTGGTAGATTCTCTGCTTTGCACCTATAACTTTCCCAGAGACTGATGCACAGAACATGCCCTCCCTGTCCTTGAATCAGATTTGGTTCATTTTCAGTTCATTCATTCAATCACTCATTCAGGAAATAGTTATTAAGTGTCTACTTTGTGGGGCCACTATTCTAAGCACTAGTGATAACACAGATAAACATTTCTGTCCTCAAGGAACTTACATTCTAGTGGGTGGAAACAAATACATAATGAACATAATTAATCAGTACATTACACAGAATGCTTAAAATATGGTAATTGTTATGGGGAATAAAAGATAAAGATCAGCATTAGGAAGAATGGGAGTGCCCATGGGGAGTAACATGAGGTATGAAACAGGAAGGTCTCTTCTCATGGAACAGGTGACATTAGCATGAAGCTTGGAAGGAGGTGAGGGAGTTAACCATATACATATCTGGGGGAAGAGTGTTCCAGGCACAAGAAGAGCTATAGCAAAACTCCAAACACAGAGTATATCTGGTTTCCAAAAATAGGGAGGAGGGCAGGTGGCTGGGAGAGAGTAGCAGGAAATGGAGACCGGGAAGGAACAGGGTTCATAGGACATTGGGTCAAGCAGACCACTTGGTGGACTTTGGCTTTTATTCCTCAGGCAATGGAGATACTTCAAATAGTAGATGAAAGGAGTGATGTGCTGATCTCACATTTTAACAGATCACTCTGCCTCCCATGAAGGATCAAGAGTGGAATTCAGGAGGCTATGAACTTGCTGAGAGATGAGGGAGTTCAAACCAGGATGGCAGCGGTGGAAGTGGAGAGAAGGGGTCAGAGCCCATACAGTTTGGAGACAGGATTTCCTGAAGGATCAGAAGTGAGGTATGAGACAGTGAAGAGTGAAGGTGACTCCAAGGTTTTGGCTTCGAGCAACTGGAAAAATGAGTTACCTCCCCTGTGATGGGGAAGTCTCTAGATAAAGCAGATTTCTTCAGATGGGGTGAGGGTGGCTTCCAAATTTTAGTTTTAGACATGGTTGAATTTGAAAAGCCAATTACACATCCAAGGGGAGATGGCCAGTGGGTAATTGGCTCAGTGAAGCTGGGGCTTAGGAGAAAGCTGGGTCTGGGCTTATATAATTGAAGTTGTCACCATATAGATGATGTTTAAATCCATGATTACCATGGATTTAACACCTAGAGGGGAAAAAATGATGATGGATGCCCTGAATAGTCCAACATTTGGTGTCTGGGGACGAGAGGATAAAGCAGCAAAAAAGATAGGGGAAGAGTGGCCAGTTGGGTAAGAGAAAAACCAGGAGGGTAGAACGTCTTGTAAACTAAGTAAAAAATGAATCAAGAAGAAAGAAGTGACCAACTGCGTCACCAATAAGTCAAGCAGGATCATGATGGAGAATTGGAGATCGGATTTAGTGGTTCAGAGGCCTGACTGGAGTTTCAGCGAAGTGATGGCCTGTGAACCTGTCCAGAGTTAGTTTAAGAAAGAGTAAGAGGAGAGGAGCTGGACACCAGGAGAGCAGACAGCTGTTTTAAGGACATTTCCTGCTAAAAGGGACAAAAGAAATGGTCTAGTAGCTGTGGAGGAATGGGACCAAGAAAAGGTTTTTCAATTTTTTTTTTTTTTGCTTTGTTTTCATAACAAAGATTTAGTAGTGAAAAATAGATTCTGTTCAGACAGAGGGCTGGCTGGAAGCAAAATTTTCAGGTAAACAGATTATGTTTGATGCGCCACAACTTCTTTTTTCCCCTTCTGCAGGAAAGCACTGGAAGGTAGGAATTGCTATGTCTACAAATGAGGAAAATATGACGTCAAGAGGGACTACGTAACTTGCCTAGGACACACACTATCCTTGTGCCTTTCACAATGCTGTCAATGCCCTCCTCCCCCCGCCCCAGGGCAGGTCCAGTCTTCTGAGCTCTATCAATTCCACCATCAACTCAGATTTGTTATCAATAATTAATGGCCAATAATCTTTGCTTTTTCAGCCAGGTAAACAATTTCTGTAGAAGGTGTGAATGTGTTGCTCCTTGAGGGGAATTGTAATATGAACAGTTATTTCTAGAAAAAAAAGAGAGAGCTTCCTCTAGAGCCCTGGGTTTGAGTACCAGGTGTCCCATTACTAATGGTGGTACTTAAGTTATTTAACTGCTCTGAACCACACATTTCTATAAACTGTGGACTGAAAAGAAGACTCTACCTTGCTGAGTTTTCACAAAGGTTAGAGTCAGCACATAAAATGTACCATTGTGAATGACCACAAATTCTCGATGTTTTTCTTATTATTGAGATTGATTAAGCCAGAAGAATATCTGTCCTGGTAGAATGACATGGTGTCATGACGTGCACATGAGGGAGAGTCTTTGGACAAGGAAAAGTGACAGGTTGTTTCAATTCCTGCCACATGTAAGGTTTGTTGAAAATAAATCTAAGATTTGGAGTCTAGTTGCCCTAGTTTTTGAGTGAAGGACCCTGGATAAGTCACATACTCTTTTTGAGCCTTGGTGATAGACACTGATATTACACAATTGCTTCGGACACCATAGAGCGGAGTGAGGATGGAGAATGGAAGAGTATGGCAGGCTAAGTAAGAATTAGAGACTTGGTTTTAAGGACCACCTCCCTCCCCCTGGGGTCCTGAAGCACCCTGTAATTGCCTTTGTGCGAAGGAGATTCTTTGGACAGAAGATGGAATCATCCCTGAAAAGATCCTCTAAATGAACCCATCTAATCATTCAGGGAAGGCTCTATGTACTTTTGATTTAGGTAGGCTCCATGCCCAGTGTGAAACTCAGATTTGCTGTCAATATCCCATTCCCCTGGAAGCTACTAGGCCATTTCTTGTCCCTTTTAGCAGGAAATCTCCTTAAAACAGCTGTCTGCTCTCCTGATGTCCAGCTCCTCTCCTCTTACTCTTTCTTAAACTAACTCTGGACAGGCTCACAGGCCATCACTTCACTGAAACTGCAGTCAGGCCTTTGCGCCACTAAATCTGATCACCAATTCTCCATCATGATCCTGCTTGACTTATTGGTGACACAGTTGGTCACTTTGAGCCCAATGCAGGGCTTGAACTCACAAGCTCGAGATCAAGATCGGAGCTGAGGTCAAGAGTTTGATGTTTAAGCCATGGAGCCATCCAGGGGCCCCTTTAGGTCTCTGGCTATCATCAGTCAGCAAATTGTCCCTACCTGAAGGGAATGCTCACTTTTATTCCTTTTGCTGTGTATATAACTTTTTTAGATAAAGAGAATACTATCCCTATTTTGAATTCAGACTCTCACGGTTTTAGCTGTGACCCATTAGCTTAATGATTTGCAGCACTCCTTATGGCGGATAAACAATTGGACTTGCTCTTATCTTTCAAGCTTCTCTAACAAACACCAAATAGTTAAAATATGGTGTTTTTCATCAAAACTTTTCCTTGCTAACACTCAATATCAGACCCTCTGTTAATAGAAGCTTCACTTTCTGTATCTCTATCTGCAGAGCTCAGAACTAATTCAGCTGGAGTGGACAGTATAAAAGCAAACACTACACCTTTTCCACTAAGTTGAATTTTATGTTTCAAATCATCTTTATTTCCCTGTAACCTGAGATTTGTGGCCTACTCTAGCTTGAATTGCTAACAGAAATTACTCCTTTTAAAAGTAGCACTAAGCAGTCAAGTTCTGGTTTCCCCACACACCTTGTGCACAGTACAGGCCTCAGGGACTCCTGGAGAATGGGGAGGTTCAGTCAAGCGGAAAAAAGAATTTGGAGAATGGAAAGATAAACTGGGTGAACCTGTACCACGAAGAACTTGGCATATCTTGCCAAGTAAGACAGACATGTAGATTCTTTGCAATTAGTTCCTTCCTGGGAAGAAGTAAACTCTTGTACTCCTTTTGTTTATTCACATAAATTTTCAAGAAATTCTAATGTGGTTGTTTTATGATTTTCACTATTTACATATGAGTGAAATCTTTGGCTCTCATTCAAGAAGACAAAACTGCCAGTTTCTAAAAAGCACCCCCAAATATTGCAAATATGAAACTGTTCCTTGCAGTGTTTAAATACTATAGCAAAAAACCCAGTAGAGAAAAAGTTGAATGCACGATGGTATTTTGGTAAGACAGAACGTTGCTTAGTAATTTGAAATTATGTTTACAAAAGCTATGTGATTACATCAAAAAAGATTTATATTAAATGAAAATAGAAGGATAGGAAATGATTCTGAAATATGAAATTGTCTGAATTTGTTCACATTTATAGGTCTAGCTCTATACACAAGCATACATTTTTGTATATATAGGAACATATAAATAGGAACACATATAAAAAAAGGGTTTGGAGGGCAATGAACATAAATAGCTTTATTGTGGTTTTTTGCTGGATTGCGGTATTAGAACTGTGTTCATCAATATACATTTCTAGGTGGATGTGTCGATTCAAAAATGGTTATGAATGTGTTCTTTCAACTCATGTACGTATGAGCATGCATTTATACCCAACTCTATTATGAAAAGTATTTAAAGTAGCTAGTTTTGGTCACTAGAAGAATCTGACTTAAGCAGTAAAAAACTAAAATATTTCACAAGCTAAAAAGAAAAAAAAATTTCCAGGCTTTCAATGACCATCATCCATATCCCTTCCTCCAACACACACACACACACCCCACACACACATAATTATAAGCGTCCTTAAGGAGCAAGCAATCTTCTCTTCCTGGGGTGTTGCAACGTACTGCCTGTGGGCCAAGTCCAGCCAGTGTCTGTTTTTGCATGACCTCATGAGTTAAGAAGGGCTTTTATACTTTTAAAGTACTACTTGGTGTGAGAGTGAAGAAACAAAGCCATGAGGAAGATACTGTATGGGAGACAGAGTATATGGGCCTCACTGTCTAAAATATTTCCTGTAAAGTGTTTTGCAGAAAAAGTTTGCCAGCTCCTACCCTCTTTCCCAGCACACTTCTGGAATCTCTGCTGCAATCCTAGAGAAGTTCTCTAATTAAAAAAAAAAGAAAGAAAGAAAGAAAGAAAGAAAAAGAAAGTCATTGGGACATGGAGACATACAGAGTTCCCAATGTAAGTGGAGAAAGCTCTGCGTTTGTCCCTCTATTCTGGTCTTTCAGTTCCCTTCTACAGACTGCAGAAGCTGTGGAAATTAATGAAGGAAGACCTCACTAACAGAGTAGGAAGGATGGGGAGGCTAGTAGGGGAAGCCAGAAGGGGGAGCTGCACTCTCCGAGTAAGTTACAAGAGGAAGTGTCCATTACAGACCCCACCAGAAGAATCCACAACAAGAAAGAATCATCAGTTACAGGACCCCACAGGGAAAGATGTACATGGTTTCTTCTACAAGAGGTTGACCGCCTGCAACTCAGCCAGTGAGAAACCATCTTCTCCCTGAACTCTTGTTCTCCTCCAAAGGACTTTTGTTCAAAACAATCCCTCCCAGCTTCCTCTGCCATAAAATAACTGTCCTCTCCTTTGTTTGTTGGACCTGTCTATGGCTTGGCCATACCTTGCATGTCCCGAGTGGCAATTCTTTATTATGTCCGAATAAACCCATTTTGCTGGTAAAACAGCTGACTTTTGTTTTTAAGGTGAACAAGGCTCTCACTTGGATTGATAGAAGGAGGAAAAAAAAACACATAAATTCATAAGCTTATAGAAACATAAAGATGCTTTTTTATTATTTTCACCTACATAAAGACATGCAGATAAATTAGCAAAATGTTTCCAGATAGAAGTTTTGTTCATGATGGAAGAGACGGGCATCTGGTTAGCAAGATTCATTTGCTTTCAAATAATGACTACATCTTCTTCACTTAAGTGGATGCACCATTTCTTGAAACTCTTTTGCTTTTGATGTTTATTTAGAAAGCCTCATATTCATAGATGGCAATGGTAAACTTTAGCCAAACCTGAATTTTCCTAATGACCAAGTAAATGGAGTCCACACGGAGGCCACACAGCACATATTACACAGAGAAACAGCCAACATAACAATAAGTGGGGAGAAAGAAAATACACATGTGGTAGAAAGTGCCAGGGGTGACAATTTGAATTACAAAACTACTGCATATATCAAAATAGAGTTAATAGCAAAACAAACAAACACACATCATTCTTTTCAGTGTGAGCCAACATTTGGCTCCAAGCTAGAGGCAGAAAAACACGCACGCAGAGAGAGATTATCTGTCACTTACTAAGAAGACGAAGCTGTCTTCATTGACTCCTACACTGAAATGACAGAAGAGAACATGGTTTACGTACAGATGACTAAGCATCCTTAGTCCTCACCTCGCAAACAACCACCTCACCGGAACCTCCACACTGACAGAAAAGGCCTTAGATTTCCCTCTGAGAGAAACTCCCCAACCAGCTGTGGAGGGAAAGAAAACTGTAGAGAGGAGGCCACTGAGTTCTCCACAGAAAACTTTATGGAAAGCTTAAAAGAGAACAGAGACTAATTAATTAATCAAATCTAACAGGATCCTGGAATATGTCGGCATGATGAAGCAACAGTGTTGGGAGGAGCAAAATCATTTACTGAGAAAAGCACTGGATCCTCCTGGGAGGATTCTAACCACAGAGCTCCTTAGGCTGGGTCCCCATGTGCCTGCCATTTATTGCTTTGGGTTCTGACCCACATGGTTGTTGACTGTATGAGGGCATGACTGAAGTGGCAAATCACTTGGAGATTAACCCTTCATCTAGCCAGCCATTCTGTGGAACTTATTTTGTTATTTTATGCTTCATTTGAAGGAACACAATTGTACATATTTAAAGTATACCCTGTGGTGATTTGATATATATTATGGAAAGATTACACCACGATTAAGGTAACTAACACATCCATCACCTCACATAATGGTCTTGTGTGAGTGTGTGGTAAGAAATGCTTAAGATCGACTTGCAGCAACTTCCAAGTGTACAATATCACATTATTACATTATTAACTGTAGTCATCATGCTGCCCATTAGGTCTTCAGAACTTGTTCCTCTTATAACAGGAGATTTGTATCCTTTAACCTACATCACCCTATTTCCCCTCTCCCAGCCTCTGGCAACCACCATTTTATTCTCTGCTTCTATGAGATCAGCTTTTTTTTTTTTTTTTTTTTTTAAGATTCCACATGTAAATAATACCATGCAGTATTTGTCTTTGTCTGGTTTATTTCACTTATCTTGGATAATACCTCCCAGTTTCATATATACGTATTGTCCTTATCCACTCATATATGAAAGGACACTGTGGCTGTTCCCATATCTTGGCTATTGTGAGTAATGCTCCAGTGAATGTGAATCTACAGATATTGCTTTAAGATACTGACTTTGGTTCTTTTGAGTATATACCTAGGAGTGGGACTGCTGGATCACATGGTAGTTCAGTCTTTAATTTTTCTTTTTAAGATTTATTTATTTTTTTGAGAGAAAGAGAGAGAGGAGAGAACATGAGCAGGGAAGGGTGAGAGGGAGAAGGAGAAGCAGACTCCCTGCTGAGCATGGAGTCCCCAGGCAGGGCTCTATCTCAGAACCTTTAGATCATGACTTGAGCCAAAGTCAAACACTTAACTGTCTGAGTTAAGTTAAGTTAAGGCACCCAAGTGCCTCCACAGTCTTTAATGTTTTGAGAACTCCCTGCTGTTTTCCACAATGGCTGCACCACTTTACATTCCCACCCACAGTGTGTAAGGGTCAACACTTGTTATCTCTGGTCTTCTTGATGATGGCCAACCTAACAGGTGTGAAGTGATATGTTACTGTGGTTTTGATTTGCATGTCCCTAATGACTAGTGGTTTTGAGCACCTTTTTATATATGTGTCGACCATTTGTATGTCAGTGGAAATTTACTAAGGGTCTGCCATATCCTGGGGGGACACTACCATGTCCTAGAGATGACTGAGGACAGCATCTTCTTCTGAGCAGCTCACAGTAAAATGTGGAGACAATTGTGTCAAATAGTTATGACCCCATATCAAAATATTTGAGAATGTACCAAGTGCTATATGATTATAGAACAAGGAGAGCAGAACCACTTGTTTGGGTGGGAATCTAAGGGAAATCATCCTAGACTAGACAGTAAGTCTGGAGTTGTAACTGAGGTTTCCCAGGTGAACAAGTGATAGAATAGTAAGCAAAGAGAATCAGGTATTTCTAGAATAAACAGCTGGGATCACATATACTATATAAAGACTTGAAATAAATCTGTCTATGCAGGGAGTTTGGTGAAAGCATGACAAAGTAGCATCTAAAACTCAAAATTCAATTTTCAAAAAAGAAATCTGGCTGAATTCAAAATGGCTGCCTTGAGAATAAGCCTAACATTTCACTGCTGTGGTCACGTTGGTGCATGTGGGAGTGAGTGTTTCAGAGTGTGTGTCCAATCTTGACAGTGCTAAATATTGTGTGTGTGCGCGTGTGTGTGTTTTACTGTAGGTACTTATTAGAACATTTACATGCATGAAATAAGGATTGCATCTTCTTGCCCTAGGAAATTCAGACAATATTTTACCCTATGAGAGAACGTTACTTGTGCCCACCACAATGAGTTTCCAGATGAGACTGAATTAAAACTTACCAGAGTAAGGACCTATGCATGAGTCTTGATCATTTAGCAGGCAAGGAAGAGCTAATGTTCTCTGCTCCAGGGCCCGCTAATAGACTAGGTTCCATAGAAAGGGCTGTGTATCATCCATTCGAGGAGCATTTGAAATCAGGAGCAGGGAAACACCATGTAAGGAGTGAGATCTCTGCTTCACAGAAGAGCAAGTCTCCATGCTGCCTGACTGCTTAGAGGCTATTTCTTTCAGCTCAAAAACCACAGGACAAGATAAATAGCTAGCTGTCTGGCCTGCTGAGAGCCATCAATGGAGCTGCAAAAGGACCATAGAGATCTGAGAGTCAGTATGTGGCCGTCGGGGTCCGGAGGCCAAGCGGCACAGTACAGACTCTGGTGAGGCAGGCTGCGAAGCCAGGGTCTGCTCCATGGGACCGGGTGCCAGAAAAAAAAAAAAAAACTAACGGCCATCAGGATGAACCCGGAGAGAATTAGGAATGTGATGAGTGATGTCATTGGCCTGTGGCACAGGGTGGAATCTTTCGGAGGTTGTCAGTTACGGACCCTCTCTTCTAGCGCCAAGAAAAAAGTGCAGCCTCTGAGCCCAGAGGAGTACGGTGCAAGGTGCAGTCAGGAGGGATACAGAACAACGCGGAGCTCCCAAAAGGCGCCACTCAGTCCAGGCAACGACTTCGCACTTTTCATGGAAATGAGAGCACATAATTATAGTGAAAATATCAGGTTTCTAGCAAATTCAAAAGGTACTTCTCTGAAGTACCCAAGAAGATGGCAAGGCAAAATAAAATCAAGATGCTGTCATCAAAGAATTAGGTCAGAGACTCAGTGTCTCTGGGGCCTGGTTAGAATGGCCCCATTCCCTAAAGAGGAGAGATGGGCTATGGGAAGGAGGAAGGAGAAGGAGGGAGAGAGAGTGACAGGAGAGAACAAAGAGGTGAAAGTCACAGATAATTAGTCAGCATTCTGGATGAGAAGAAAAAGGTATAATCCTGCATGGCAAGGAAAAAAACAAACAAACCTAAAGTGAGAACCCCCTGTGCAAGCCGGCAGTCAGGGTGTTGAAGCCCACTGGGCGATTGCATTAGGCATGGCACCTGACTAGCAGGACAAGACAGAGGGAGTCTGAGCAGATGTCCCCTTTGATCTGGGATTTCCGGTTCTACATACCGGAAGCTGCAAATGCCATTCCAGATCTCACTGTATCCTGAAATTACACTAAGTGTTTAACTTCTAAAGATCTCAATTTGTTCTGAAAAATGGAGGCCCAGGGAAGTGATAAGGCAAACAATGGGGTTTAATCAGGAGAAAAATTTTTTAAAAAATGTACTACTTTTATGACCACGTTAGCATTAACTAAAACTGCTTAAAATTGATCAACATATGCATGGATCAATTATAATCCAGTGACTCCAAAATCATTTCATTTCCCTTAGCTCTGTGTGATTTTTTTCCCCAGTGTTTTGCATGCAGAAATTCTGATGTAAGAATCCCTTTACTTTTTAACTAATTTGCTCCGAAGACAGAGCACTATTTTTTTTTTCATTCCTAATCTACAGTTCACTTAGGCTTCTCATTACATTGCAATGAAATTAAGTAGGAAAAGGAGTCTCCAAGCACGGACAGCAGCTGATGGGAGGAATAATAGAATAAGAGACCAGAAAGACAGCTTTGGTTAGGGTAGGAGTTCCAGTATTTTCCAAATCTGTCAGCCTCACAGTGTGGTGTTTCGGTAAGGGTTGAGTCATAACTCCATTTCAATTACGCCACAAAATAAAGAAAATTGTACGTGACAATAGACGTGAACACTCTGTAGTCACTAAATCTGCAAAAAAAAGAGAGCAGGAGTCCTGCTTTTTGTCCGTAACATGATGAAGAGTGTCCCCAGTGTTTGAAAGCCAGGTGTGAGATGTGTTCTCTGTGTGTGTGTGTGTGTGTGTGTGTGTGTGTGAGAGAGAGAGAGAGAGAGAGAGAGAGAAATGGGCACACATGGAAAGAGAAAGGAAAGGGAGATAAAGAGTAGAAGGAGAAGGGGTAGAGCAAAGGGACACAGAAGCAAAAGCAATTCTGATGACATCACAGAAGGCAAATGTCTCTAATGATCTCGATGCCACCTGTCTAATTAAGGGGAAAGGGAGAGTGATTAGTAGTACTAATAGTAGTAGTAGAAGATGAGTAAAGACAAACGTCTGGATGTAGGGTAATATAATTATGAAACAGTTAGTGTAAGTTGGTGTAGATATTTACAAGGAGAATTAAGTGCTTAAGGAATCAGTGTCCCCAGCCTGCAAACTATGGAGCAGTTAGTTTCCCTTTTGAAAGAAGGAGTGTCCACTTCATGCAAACTCAGTGATACAAGCATGAGTTGCCATTTCTATAACGATGCCTGGTACAACTCGGTGCTCAATAACTAATTGCTGTTTCCTGAATCCCTATAGTGGAAGGAAGCATCAGCCTGTTTCTTCCCAACCTGGTGAGAATGCATCCTGCACATGTCCAGGCAACAGGCTTCATGCTGACTTGCTTCCACTTTCTTTCTTTAGCATTGAACTTAAAGTTGCCCAAGGGCAGACCTGCTTTTCCCAAGCCAAGAGTGACAGAACTCATGTTGGCTAGATGAAGTGAAGTGTGATGAGGGACACCGTAGGCCCTTATTCAGGCCCTAAAATAAAAATCCCTGGAGAACCTCTCAAACCTTGAGAGCCAAATGCCCTTCCCAGCCCTGGGACATTCACCAGAGTAAGAGGGAGAGTTTTCTCTTGAACACTAAAGCTTCTCCAAGAGCTTTTTTTTCTCTGCTCTAGGTATCTGACAGCAAGCTGTCAAGGTGAAAAAGAACAAATCTCTACCTAGTCCCTGGATGTTTCTTCTTTCTACTTACTCCTTTACCTTTTTTATTTTCTGCCAACTCCAAACTCCACTGACTCTTAGCCAAAAATTTGAGAAATCTGTATGAGAATGTTGAATATTTAATTAAAGGAAAAATTAGGAGCTTAACATACTTGATTATTAGTTTCAGGTCTGGGTTCTGTGTCTTTTCCATGCTCTTCAAGTGTACAATCCAGTGTTGTGCAGGTCAGCTGCTCAACACTCAGCTGTAGATGTGGCTGGGGGTCAGGACCATGATGAGCATGACAATAGAAAAGAGACTCATAAATTAAGAAAGTCTTAGAGATGGGCAGCTTAACATGAAGAAAAGACAGCTGTAATGCTCTTCTAAAAGATTTTATTTATTTTTTGACAGAGAGAGATCACAAGTAGGGAGAGAGGCAGGCAGAGAGAGAGGAAGGGAAGCAGTCTCCCCGATGAGCAGAGAGCCTGATGTGGGACTCGATCCCAGGACCCTGAGATCATGACTGGAGCCGAAGGCAGCCGCTTAACCCACTGAGCCACCCAGGCGCCCTGTAATGCTCTTCTAAAGGAAGGACTTCCTATGCATAAGAATAATGGGAAAAGTCACAAAGGAGTATGAGATTTGACCACAAGAAAAATTAAAGCCAAAAAGTCATAACAAAATCAATGAGCAAACAAGAGAGTGTAAAAAGTATAACAATATGACAATCGGCCAATACCAATATCCTTAATACATGAGGTAAGCTTACAAATCAAGGATGTAAGAACAAGGATGTAGGAGAACAAGGATGTAAGCCTGTGTGTGTGTGTGTGTGTATGTACAACTATCATGGGTTCGGATCATAGAACCCACACTAGAAGCTATCTTACATCAATCCTAGTATATGTCCTTAGTATTGTCCCTTTCCTACTCTCCAAAATGCATTTCACACCTCCCCCCGCTGCTTCGTGTCTACTCTCCCTCTTCCTGACTCACTCTCAGTGAATAGCTTTGCTTCACTCACTAGGGAGAAAATTGGAGGATTCCAAAAAGAACCATCGCTCCTTTTCATCATCATATCTCAAGCTTCCTGCCTGTGGATCTAGCAAGTCTGTCCAAGATCAGAGATGTGTCAAAGGAGGTGCTGTGGAGGACAATGTACTCCCCTTCCAGTCAAAGGTCAGTTTTAGCCCTTTATTGCCTTTCAGAAGATGTAGCTCCTTTACTGACAGCTCTCTATTGTAAAATCAAATTCCAGTAGCACAGAATATCCCATGACCTAGTATTTTTAAATAGCAAAGATCTTTCACTGCTATCCCCCTAAAAATACTCATCCCTCATCTTTTAGGACCCCAGACTTTTCTGATTTCTCTCTGCCTCTATCCCAGGCTTCCCCCTCTGCTGTTAAGCCTCTAAATGTTGGAGCATCCCAGGACCAGATCTGTGGAGCTCTTTTCTATATAATCTTCTCCCAAGGGATCTCATTAAGAATCAAAGTGCAAAGATCATCTGTTGTGGGTTGAATTCTATTTCTCCCCAAAAGTTTTTGAAGCCCTAATCCCTAGTCCCTGGGAATGTGACCTTATTTTGAAATAGGGTCTTTGCGGATGTAATCAAGTTAAGATGAGGCCATTAAAGTGGGCTTTAATCCATTGATTGGTGCCCTTATAAGAAGAGGGAGCTTTGGACACAGATGGGTAGGGAGAAGAGTGCCAGGTGGCAACAGAGGCAGAGACTGGATTTATACAGCTTTAAGCTAAGGAATGCCAGCAGGGAAAGATACAGGAGAGATTATCCTCTAGAGCCTTGAGAGAACATGGCCCTACCAGCAACTTGATCTTAGATTTCTAGTCTTCAGAACCATGAGACAATAAACTTCTGTTGCTTTAAACCATTCAGATTGAGGAAATTTGTTACTGAAGCTCTAGGAGACTAATAGCTCATCTGCATATTTTAAATTCCCAGATGTTGTCTCCTACCCTGACTGATTCTGAATGCACATTACATATCTGACTGCCCACTTGACATACCATGAAACGTTTGACAGGAATCTCAAAACAGAAATCCTGATTTTCACCCTGCACCCTGACTTCTCTGTCATTTTCCCTCATATTAGTAAATTTCCCACAATTCACCCAGACACTGAAGATAAAAACCAAAGAGTCGTTCTTGAATCCTCTTTTTTTTTTATAAATTTTTTTATTTTTTTCAGCATAACAGTATTCATTATTTTTGCACCACACCCAGTGCTCCATGCAATCCGTGCCCTCTACAATACCCACCACCTGGTGCCCACAACCTCCCACCCCCCACCCCTTCAAAATTCTCAGATCGTTTTTCAGAGTCCATAGTCTCTCATGGTTCACCTCCCCTTCCAATTTCCCTCAACTCCCTTCTCCTCTCCATCTCCCCTTGTCCTCCATGCTATTTGTTATGCTCCACAAATAAGTGAAACCATATGATAATTGACTCTCTCTGCTTGACTTATTTCACTCAGCATAATCTCTTCCAGTCCCATCCATGTTGCTACAAAACTTGGGTATTCATCCTTTCTTTTTTCTTTTTTTCTTTTTTTTTTTTACAGCTTTATAAACATATATTTTTATCCCCAGGGGTACAGGTCTGCTAATCGCCAGGTTTACACACTTCACAGCACTCACCATAGCACATACCCTCCCCAATATCCATAACCCCACCCCCTCTCCCAACCCCCTCCCCCCATCAACCCTCAGTTTGTTTTGTGAGATTAAGAGTCACTTATGGTTTGTCTCCCTCCCAATCCCATCTTGTTTCATTTACTCTTCTCCTACCCCCTCAACCCCCCATGTTGCATCTCCTCTCCCTCATATCAGGGAGATCATATGATAGTTGTCTTTCTCCGATTGACTTATTTCGCTAAGCATGATACCCTCTAGTTCCATCCACGTCGTCACAAATGGCAAGATTTCATTTCTTGAATCCTCTTTCTTTTATCCCTCTGACCAGTAAACAGAGAAAGAAGTCCTGTCAACTTGGTGACTGGAAGAGATTTTGGATTTGTCCTGTTCCTGCCATCTGACTGCTCCCCGCTCATGCAAGCTATCAGGATCATTTCCCATCTGGACTTTTGCACTGGGGTCCAATCTGGTGTTTTGCTTTCATTGTGGTCCACCCTTCCAAAATGTGATCTTGAAAAACAAATAGCCTAAGTGAAGACAGTGCCCTGCTCAGACCCCTCAGTGCTCAAAAAAATAAAAATTCTACAAGCTCCCTTTGTCGTTCTTTATGACCCTGCATGGTCTGGCCATAGACACCTTATCTCTGTCTTATGCCTCCAGCCACACTTGCTTTCTTTCCACTATGCAAACACGAAAGCTTTTACCGTCATAAAGCCTATATGCATTGGGTTCTCGCTCTGCTTCAAACTATTCTCTCCAGATCATTTCATTGCTCTCTGTTCTTTCCTGTTGTGGTTTTAGTGAAAATCTATCATACCATCCTGCTTAGTTATTGTCAAATCACTAGCACTACCTAACATGTTTGTGTCTGTTTATCTCCTGTTTTCCCCTACTGTATTAGGTCCCGTGAAATAAAAGATCTTATTGTTTTCATAGCTGTATTCCTAGGTCCTCAAATAGTGTCTGGCCAAAGTATTCAATAAATACCTTTGGTATGACTAAACTGTCTAACCCACTACAACCCCTTCTTTTATTTTATCCGATCCTTATTAGAGAAGAAAATGGAAACAGGGGGTTCAGTGCCTTCCCTAGGCTGCACAGAAGTCTGGTTGCAGTCTTCCCTATGCATACCCATGTACCTTCCCAAAAGACACCATTACATTTGCTTGTAGTTCTCTTCCTCCACCCTGGACCACCATTTAATGAGATGAACTGGAAAGTATGTGTCTGTTCAGCCAGTCAGCCCATCAACTCATCATTCACAACAAAGAACCTACTGCCTGCCAGACACTCTGTTCTGGGAACACAGAGCCAGATTTCAGAAGGCCCCCACCCTTAGTGATACAGACATGTAAACTTGAATACATTGAAATATAAATATAAGCATTGTGGCAAAGGCTAGACTAAAATGCTGAAAGAAGAAAAATAATGTCGTAGAGAATATTTTCTCCTTACAACAACATAGCCTACCAAACCCTCCAGAACATTTTGCACACAACAAATTCTAAATGACTGTCATTGTCCGCTAAGTGGAATGGCTAGTCAAACTCTCCTCTCTGAGGAGCAAGGGCATCTTCTTTTGGGAGAGATCAGTAAAGGTAGGACAGGTTCCCCCTAACTTGGGTGGTTTAGATAATAACGGCAATGAATAAAAACAGAATTTACAATATTGTAGGCACTGTGCCTGCTCCTGGCATGCCCTGTGACATGGGAACAGGGTGAGTTTGCTGAGGCTGCTGTAATGAATTACCACAAATTTAAAACAACACAAATGTATCAATTCATCATTTCAGAGGCCTGAAGTATGAAATCCATTTCACTGGACTGAAACCAAGAAGCCAGGAGTGTTGTATTCCCTGCAGAAGTTCTGAGGGAGAATCAGTTCCTTGCCTTTTCTATCATCCAGTGGCTCCAGGCTTCCTTGGCTATGATAGAACTCCATTCTCTGCCTCAGTGGTCACACTGCCTCCTCCTGATAAGGATGCTCATGATAGCATTTAGGGCTTATCTGGATAATTCTGGAAATCTTCAGATCCTTAACTCAATCATATTTGCAAAGTCTTTGCCATATAGCATTCACTGGTTCTGGGGATGAGGATATGGGCATCTTGGTGGGCCATTATTCACCCCTTCACAGATATTATTATTAATATCATACTATATCAGCTTAAGCCCATAACGGGTTCTCATAGCACCCTGTTCTGATAATTCATAGTTCTAACCACAACCGTAGTACATACTTATTTCCTTGGTTATCTGTTTAATATTTCCCACCAATAAACTAAGTTTCTGGGAAACAGGAAACATTATTTGTCTGCTTGTCTGTTATTATTATTTTTTTTTTATCACTGCCTCTCCATAACCACCCCTCATCCCAATCCAAGATAGTTGCTGGCACATAATGAATGCTCAATGAATAGTTACTGAATTAAAAATAGATCTCTATTTTACAGATGAAGGAAGAAGTGAAAACGATCTGGTCAATTTCTAGAAAGTGATCAATTTTCTAGCGAGTGGCAAAGCAGGATTTTGAGTACCAAACCCATGAGTTCTGTTCTACTTTCATTGGACTGAGTCTGACAATATTAATTTTATATCTTTCTGGTTCAATGATTTTGATTCTCAAATCTCATGACCTTTCCTTTAAAAGAAAAAAAATTCCTACTGCCTTATTTTGAACACACATCTTGTTATGCAGTAATGTAGGACTATAATTAACTACCAATAGATAAGAAGTAGGCTTAATGAGAACTTTGTTAGAAATGCTGTTGCACTTCTCCTACCCCCTCGACCCCCCATGTTGCATCTCCTCTCCCTCATATCAGGGAGATCATATAAATGAAACAAGATGGGATTGGGAGGGAGAGAAACCATAAGTGACTCTTAATCTCACAAAACAAACTGAGGGTTGATGGGGGGAGGGGGTTGGGAGAGGGGGTGGGGTTATGGATATCGGGGAGGGTATGTGCTATGGTGAGTGTTGTGAAGTGTGTAAACCTGGCGATTCGCAGACCTGTACCCCTGTGGATAAAAATATATGTTTATAAAGCTGTAAAAAAAAAAAAAAAAGAAAGGATGAATCCCCAAGTTTTGTAGCAACATGGACGGGACTGGAAGAGATTATGCTGAGTGAAATAAGTCAAGCAGAGAGAGTCAATTATCATATGGTTTCACTTATTTGTGGAGCATAACAAATAGCATGGAGGACAAGGGGAGATGGAGAGGAGAAGGGAGTTGAGGGAAATTGGAAGGGGAGGTGAACCATGAGAGACTATGGACTCTGAAAAACGATCTGAGAATTTTGAAGGGGTGGGGGGTGGGAGGTTGTGGGCACCAGGTGGTGGGTATTGTAGAGGGCACGGATTGCATGGAGCACTGGGTGTGGTGCAAAAATAATGAATACTGTTATGCTGAAAAAAAAAAAAAAAAAAGAAATGCTGTTGCATATAAAAGATCTACAAAAATCTATTTTTTTCACTTTGTGATTCCTGTCAATTTCCAGAACTGTAACACTATGCCCGAAGACCTTGAAAAAATCCCTGTTCAGCCTTGTTTTACATTCTCAGAAGCTGGCCTCTTGGCTATTTATTTCTGGAAATTATAAAAACAAACAATCCTTGAAACAGAATTGCAATTATTTAAAAATCTCTTTCCAGGGCGCCTGGGTGGCTCAGTGGGTTAAAGCCTCTGCCTTTGGCTCGGGTCATGATCCCAGGGTTCTGGGATTGAGCCCCGCATCAGGCTCTCTGCTCTGCAGGGAGCCTGCTTCCTCCTCTCTCTCTCTGCCTGCCTCTCTGCCTACTTGTGATCTCTGTCTGTCCAATAAATAAATAAAATATTAAAAAAAATTAAAAAAAAAATCTCTTTCCAAAGTGTCACAGGTACTCTAAGTCTGCTTTAAAGTTAGTCAACTCAGCTAACGCAGAGTGAGAACTGGTGTTTGATGAGAAGCAAAAGACCACTAGGTCTTTCTGTTAAGTCTCAGATCAGCAACTAGGACTCTGGTTCTCTTCCTCTTGGGAAGCCAAGCCTTTAGGAGAGAAAACTTGGCTATTATCGGGAGTGCATAAGATCCATTTGCCATGCACGCTGCTGTCTCTAAGCATGAAATGCTAACTGAAGGATTGAGTGTTGATGGAGAGAAGAAAGAATTTGGGTGATATTTTCAAAAACTTCATTATAGTGTATTCCTCCTATGGCAAAATCTCAGGGCTTAGAACTGCTAATACATCTCTTCTTTTTCCTCACTTACCTAGAATAAAATAACTCTGTTCTATAATATTTTTAAAATAAGGAAAACCCTAAAACAAAGTGTTTTCACATGTCTTATTATACAAAATATGTTCAAATGTCATTAACAATAATAAAAACACAGTCCCGAAGTAACCAGGATTTGAGGACCGTCTAGTCAAAAAGGGAGGCTATTGGAGGAGTAATTTAGCAAAGAAGACCCCAGTGAGGATTGGAAGGGTTTCTAGAAAACATAGAACATGCCACATAGGAAAAGAAGAAAAAGAGGCATTGAGATGAGGAAAAAACTCTGAAATTATTTTTACCTTGATGAAATTAAAGACAGTTCAAAATTTGTTAAAGTAAGGATGGCAAGTTCTTTCTTTTTCTTTTTCTTTCCCTTTTTCTAAGATTTATTTATTTATTTGACAAAAAAAGAGAGACAGCAAGAGAGGGAACACAAGTTGGGAGAGAAGCCCGCTTCCTGCTGAACTCCCTGCAGGGCTCTGGGATCCCAGGACCCTGGGATTATGACTTGAGCCGAAGGCAGACACTTAACGACTGAGCCACCCAGGTGCCCCAAGGATGGCAAGTTCTTACAGAAATGAGTAAGTTTTCCAAAAAACAAGAAGTAGAACACACTACACTTTTCTTTTTGTGATGATGACATTAAATCAACTTGGCTTTTCTGATTCAGGAGCCACCAGGAGATGGAGAGAAGTGAAGGGACCCAAGGGATATTTAAGAAAGATTTCAACAGAACATAGGTAAGAAGTAGGTTGTGGGGGACACAGACGAATCAAAGTCATGAGCAAACACATGGGTGGAGGTGCCACTTATTGAGATGGAAAAATTGGAGATGGGCCATTTTGGTTTGTGGAGAAGGCAGTCTTTTGAAATTTTAATATGAAGTTGACTATAAGACATTTGGAATCTAGAACTCAGAAAAGATATTTCACCTAGGGATGGAAATTAGGAATTGTCAACATTCAGGTGGTATTTGTGCATCTGGGAAAGATCATCCAGATGAAGAGCATACTGAAAGAAGAAGGCATGGTCCAGGGCCCCAAAGAACTCTGATACTTAGAAGTGAAAGGGAGGGAATGAGATCAGCAAATGGGATGGAAAGGTTTTCCCAGAAGAGACAGTGGTGTCTTGAGAAAAACAAAGCCAGTATTTCTAAACAATCTCACTTGGGTTTGAGTCTAAGCTCTGTCACTTATCATCTTTGTATCCCTTGGGGAAACTATTTAGCTTCTCTAAATTCAAGATCACTTTTGAATTTGGAAGAGCATTACACATATTCGAAAGGCTCAAAACGAGCCCCTTCTAGTTCCCTGAGGCACTTATGAAAGCAAGAGCAAATTCTTCTTTTGATTTGATTAGAATAACTTTTATTAAAGTGTGAGGAGGTCGAGACAAAGAATACATGGATATAGATCTAATAGGTTTATATAATGCTCACAAAAATTTTTATTCCTATTTCAAATGCTTTCTTTCTCAGGAAATGACTGGCATATTTGCATGGTAGGTTGGACAGGTTAATACATAAGTTGCTTTATCTGTTCATAGCTGAGAGTGATTCTTCTTACCTGAGGCACTTGAGATACCTCACTCACCAAATTTCAAAGTCTTTTAAAATACTTTGGAAAAGTCAGCTTGTCAGTGAAGGGCTGTCTCAAGAGATTTTTCAATCAATTCCCATTTGAGGGGAAAATACGATCAATTTTTCTGTTATAGAGAAAATTAATCTAATTATACCCATCTTATTTAATTGATAACCAAAACACATTGATGAATTTATCTTGATTTCTGGATAAGGTTCTCAAATCTTTGAAAATACATGTTATATTTGGAAGTCAAATTTGTTGTCCAGAAAAAGACTTATGACATACATTCCTTTAGACTTGAATGACTCCTAATTTCAGCTGTGTCTTAGAATCTTCTTTCTTACTGCATTTAACAAAGCTGAGTAAAAAAAAAAAAAAAAAAAAAAAAACAAACTTAAACAAAAACCATGTTGGCTCTCTTTAGTCTATTAGTTAGATCTATGCAGCTTTAATTTATTAATGTATGTTGCACTAAACAATCATATGAATTGGCCTACAGTGGCTGATTTATGCACATTAATTTTTATGCACAGAATCTCAATTCCTATGATAGTTCCCATTATGCACCCAGAATAGTTTTCAAAAGCCACCAAAGAATTATAGTTTATCCACACAGAGATAGCAACAATTTACTTTTTAATATTAGTGAAATTCATGTAAGTATCATTAGTGGTATATAAATTACACTAACATCACTTCCCGGTGCTATAACTTAGATTCAGTGTTCCACTGGGACTCCCTGTGCTTTTCACAGGGTCATTTATATATTTCTTGCAGGAATTATATGTAAGTTGAGTTTTCATCTTATCTGTGAAAATAGAAAATGATGCATTCTTGCATTTTAGCTTTATTCTCTTCAGAGAGTATAATTCCCCATTTGAAAACAGTGTATGTTTGGTTTGGAGAAATTAAAACTCATTTATGATTTCCAAGCTTAAGAGAATGAGCACTCTTCTTAAGTCTATAACCATGTGATCGGGTGGAAGTGACTGATATGGTGTTAAAAGATATAATTTTGTAGGTACAACCGGCTGAAATAAATGAACACATCCAAATTAGAAATAAATGAGCAAACTCTTTCAAGAAGATTGAATTACAAACCCATGAGGTAGATCAGAATTAGTCTTTATTTTATTTTATTTTATTTTAATTATTTTTATTTTTTTTTATTTTCAGCATAACAGTATTCATTGTTTTTGTACCACACCCAGTGCTCCATGCAGTCCGTGCCCTCTCTAATACCCACCACCTGGTTCCCCCAACCTCCCACCACCCCACCTCTTCAAACCCTTCAGATTGTTTTTCAGAGTCCGTAGTCTCTCATTGTTCAACTCCCCTTCCAATTTCCCCCAACTCCCTTCTCCTAACTCCCCATGTCCTCCATGCTATTTGTTATGCTCCACAAATAAGTGAAACCATATGATAATTGACTCTCTCTGCTTGACTTCTTTCACTCAGCATAAATAAGAGATTATGCAGAATTAGTCTTTAAATTAGTCTTTAAAATTAGCCCCCCTCCTTATATGATTTCCCACTTGCTTGTGCCTAGAACCTCTAGCAAATAGCAAAGGGCAAGCCAGTAGAAGCTGGGTAGAAAGGTAACACAGATAATTCAGGTTATGGTACAGACTCTGAACACTCCAACAAGAAGGAATTCACCCCCCAACTCTCTTCTTAGAATGTGTTCAATACAAGAAAGAAAGCCATTCTTCTTCTCCTCTCCCTCCTCCTCCCCTTCCCCCCCTACCTCCTCCCTCCTCAAGTTTGACTCTTATCACCATTGTAATCTCTCTTCTCTGGGTACACTCCACATAGTCACTGTCTTCATAAAGCCCCACACCCAGAACTGAGTTCACAACTTCACAGGAGTCCTGACTAACACAGATCTAGGTGGGACCTATAGGTACCTTGTTAGGAGGTTTCTATTTATTTTAATGCATCTTAACTGTAAAGTAGTTTGTGTCCCAGTCACTATGCATCTTGTCTGTAAGTATATTATAAGATTTTTCAAGTGTCCTGCTAAAATTCAATATCCAAATCATATGAGAAGCTTCTAAGTATCAACCCCAAGCTAAGCTTATTTGCTAACTCTATCATTACTAACTAAAGTAAGCTAGTTTTCAACTTTTCTGGAATTTAGACAGGATCCATTTTCTTATTTGTGTCCTCACAGAGAGAGCATGGGCCATGTCATGGCACACAAATCGTATTCACTCTGGGAACAGTCATTTCTGTAACATAAGATACACTATACATTCTGCTGCTTGTTTGAAAAATGGGAACAATCAGAGGGAGATGTAAGTGACAAAGTATTTCAATAGTTGAATCAATAATACAAAGATTTTTGAGTAGAAAAATGCCATAGTAAGTTTTTTTGTTTGTTTGTTTGTTTTAGGCAGATGACTGGTAAGAATAAGATTTACTGCTTTTAAGTCACCAGAATCTTTTGGCTTAATCCAAAAGACACAGTCCTACAGTGGTCAAGAATAACACCACACTCAAATAAGAACCATAGGAATAGTTTTATTAAGTAATCATTAATTCACTTGGCAAACAGTTTTGGCAAGAAAATAATAATTATTTCACTTATTCACATAGGCCAAAATGAAGGGCAAGATTCTGGATTAACATCTCACAAGTTAAAGCCAATTATCTTCAAGATACTACTTACTTCAATTAACATCAGCGAAAACAATTTTGAAATAAAGTTCTTCGTTTCACTCTATCTATTGGCAAATGACAAAATAAAGTAAATGAATCCCACAGAAGTTCTAATTGTGTTTCAAATTCTCATACACTAATGCCACAACCTGAAGGCAACTCCGGTGACGTCAATTTGTCTATATTACATATTTAGATATCAGTCCCAAAATTCACCCCAGAAAATCCAATTCAGGAAACCCTCCCCTAGAGCCTGTGTTTACAGTGGGATACAGTATGTTTTGAAATCCATAGGAAGATTACAATGAGAAAAGATCACTCCCTTGAAAAGAAAAGAAGGAAAACAATCTATGAATTAGATGTCATTTTGCCAATCATGCCAAAGGCTCCTTCTGAGTTAACGTGCAGACTGTCAGCACCATCCTCCCAGAGCACATTGTCTGAAAACTCTGTCTGGTTGTTCTGTTCTGCGGGAACAGGAAACTCTTCAACAGTATGCCCTATAGGATATCTTGATAACATCAGCAGACAGAGTACTGAGCACACATACCCTGGTCATACCCAGATGAGACAATAAGGAAGAAGGCATTCTTCTGTGTTCTCATCAACAACAAAATGGCATTTGTAGGCAGAAGAATAGTCAAGATAACCTTGTCAGTCACTGAACATATGCATGGGGAGAAAATAACTTAGATCACAGTAGTCAGGAGGAACCTATTCACAAGGAACGTTTACAGTTTGCAAAGCATGTGATGTCCACCATGCCACCCTCTCTGACTGGCAACTTCTTCACCAGTGTGTCCTCTCGTGCAAAAGATATCTAAGAAAATAGATATTCTGACATATAATTCCAATTTTTCTTTTTACCTAACAATGTCTTAAAACAGTAAGTGGACATATTAATCACTGCTAATGTTCAGAGAAATACTGAACCAGTAAAGATCCAAAAGAGAAAAGTAGGAAAGCAACATCTCTATAAATTACCCATGAAACACCTCTAACTTTGAACAATATGGAGCTATTTTCTTCCTTTAAGTGAAAGATACACTTGCCCTGTCACCTGAACGGGAGCAGAACTAGAGAAGTATCATGGAATTGAGACCTCAAGCTTAACTCAGTGTTGACAGTGTGATCTCCCTCACTTGTAGCCATGATCGTATTTCAGCCCTGAGCACTATTATCCTTTATATAGCTTAATGAGTATGCCAAACCTAGAGCTTGAAGAAAGATAATTAGTTAAGACTTGGGACTGTAAAGTAACAGCAAAATAAAAAACTCCAAGAGTATCTATAATGTACTTGTGTTAATTCTCCAGGGCTGCCCTAACAAATTACCACTGACTGGTGGTTTAAAATGACAGAAATCTATTCTCTCACAGTTCTGGAAGCTCGAAGTCTGAAATCAAGGGTCATGCTCTCTCTGATTGCTCTAGCAGAGGAATCCTTCCTCGCCTTCTCTAGTTTCCCATTGCCGGGAATCCTTGGCATTCCTCAACTCACAGATCTATCACTGCAATTTCCACTTCTGTCTTTACATGGCCTTCCTCACTGTGTATCTATATCCAAATTTCCCTCTTCTTATAATGATATCCATTAATCCAGTATGACCTCGCATTAACTTGATTACATCTGCAAATATCCTATGTCCAAATAGGGTCCGAGTCACAGGTTCTGGGGGTTAAGACTTCAGCTTATGTTTTAGGGGAATACAACCTACAACAGTGCTCATTTAAAATTCTGACTCACTCAAAAGTAACTACAACTAGCAGTATTGATATAACTCTTGGATGCAGCAGGATGATAGGAATGGGGAAGGAGGCACATGGACCACAAAGAACAACCTAGTCATGGTATGTATTTTTGTATCAGGACCATGGACAGTGGCTCATGTTCCTTCCACCCCCTCCCTCATCCTACCCCAATATTAGTTTATGCCTATGGGGAAAAATGCTTTGCATTAAATAAGTCTTATCAAAAGACTATTATGTTGTCTCCCCACTATTTCTAAATTTGTATTCTGTAAGCCAATTTATTTTTTTTCCTTTAGGAATTTAAGTTATTTATTTATTTATTTATTTATTTAGAGTGTGTGTGTGAGAGAGAGAGAGATCATGAGCCCAGAGGAAGGGCAGAGGGAAAAGCAGATTTTCCATTGGGCAGGGATCCTAATGCAGGACTGGATCCCATGACTCTGGATCATGACCTGAGCCAGAGGCAAACGTTAACTGACTGAGCCACTCAGGTGCCCTGGATTTTTTTTTTAAATTATCATATAATGTATTATTCATTTCAGGGATAGAGGTCTGTGATTCATCAGTCTTACACAACACCCAGTGCTCACCACAACACATACCCTCCACAATGTCCATCATCCAGCTACCCCATGCCTCCACTCCTCTCCCCTCCAGCAACCCTGTTTGTTACCTAAGATTAAAAGTCTCTTATGGTTTGTCTCCCTCTGTTTTTGATTTGTTTCATTTTTTTCCTCTCTACCCCTGTGATCCCTCTACCTTCTTAGATTCTGCATATCAGTGAGATCATATGATAATTGTCTTTCTCTGATTGACTTGTTTTGCTTAGCGTAATACCCGCTAATTTCCTCCATGTCATTGCAAATGGCAAGATTTCATGTTTTGATGGCTCTGTAATGTTCCATCATATATATATATATATATATATATATATATATATATATATATGTATATGTATATATATAAAATATATAAATATATATGTGTGCATATATATGTAAATATACGTGTGTATATACATATATGTGTGTGTGTATAAATATAAATATAAATATAAATATAAATATAAAAAACATCTTATTTATCCATTCATCTGTCAATGGACATTCTATGTCTTTCCATAGTTTGGCTATTGCAGACATTGCTGCTATAAACAATGGAGAGCAGGTTCCCCTTGGCTTATGAAGGCTGCTGTTATCTTTTTTAAATCTGGGGTTTTATCTTCATTGTTAAAAAAAAACAAAAACAAAAACAAAACCTACATCCTCAATTTAATGAATGTCTCTTACCCCTTAAACTTATTCATAATTTGTTCCAGAGAATCAATAAAATTATTATAAGGTATCTGTGTTATCAAATGATCAACATTTATGTTGCTTTCCTAAGATACAGTGTATTAAAGCAATGTGTAAAGAAGTACAAATGAACTGGAATTGATATGTTCTAAAGGAAGTAAGAAAAGTGGTCATATCAAAGGGGAGATTCGGGGACAGAAGGCCCTCTGAGAAGGTTGACCTTCTATGGAAGAAAATGAGGAGTTATTTAGGGTCTTTAGGCAAAGGAATGATACAGTTAAATTTGTATTTTATTTAGATAAATCTGTTGGCTGTGTAAAGGATGATGTAGAGGTTGGTAAGACAAGAGGCAGACAGAGACATTTAACTAGGGTAATAGTATTTAAAACAGGAGAACAGAATGGATTTCAGAAATACTTAGGAGATGGAATCAGTGGAATCAGTAGGTCCTAGTTACTCATTAGGTATGGGAGGGGAGGTTATGTTTTCGCTTGGGTGACTTAGAAGAATTGGTTTGAAGGGTGGCAAATAAGGAATTTGGTTGCTGATATATATTGTCTTTGGGAGTTCAAAGTCTGTATCCCTCAATGCTCTGCTGCAGAAGCATGGCCCTATTTCCTAAGTCCCTGGTATTAGTACTTCACGCTGTTCTTTCTGTCTTAGATCATGAACCCAGTGAAGTTTGTCTTCTCATGTGCAACCCTGTATCACTTACAGCCTGTGAAAGTGCTTGCTTCTCTAACCATTTCTGGTGCCATCCCCCAGTCTTTAACTGGTTTAAGTAGAGACATTGGAGAATATGTACATATGCATGTATTTACATTTTCTTTGTCTGAGAGAGACAAGGAGAGTACAAGCATGGGGAAAGACAGAGAGAGAGGGAGAAGCAGACTCTTGCTGATCAGGTCCCCAAGATCATGACCTGAGCAAAAGACAGATGCTTTACCTATGGAGCCACCAGGTGTCCCTGAAGAATTTATTTTTAATGTGTGATGGGTTCTTATTGTCTTTAAGCAAAGAGGGACTCTCTGGTGTGCTTCCATCTAAGGCAAAGGCTTTCTTCTTAGGACTTAGGACAAGGAGAAATCTGAGAGCGCTGGGCTTCCTATAGTGACGACATTATTGACAGCATTTAAAGGCACATTTGATTTGACACTATATACATGTTGTGACCTGTCAGTGTATTTGGTTTCTTCTGAATGGCAGAGATTACCACACTCCTGACAGAGTAGGGCAGAGTCTGGTGGTGCCTTGCTAAGGAGGAGTTAGCAGCTTAAAATAGCAACCTACCCGTTATGAGATTTAGACATGACAATCATGTGTTATCCTAGAAGTCCCTATACAGGAACGGACTTCTAACAGATTCACAGAGTCAAGGTTGCCATGACAGGTGGCTGAGGAGATGGAGACCAGGCTTCCTGGTCATTCATATCCTTGCTCCTCTTATCTCCACAAACTGTGGGTGGGCGTGGGAAAGGAAATTAATCGATAAGTAAGTAAAGACCATCTCTTTTTTAGATCTTCCTTAATTCTATGAAATGAGAACAAAGGAAGTAGAAAGGGCTCTTCGTAAATTTTCCTGTTGGAAGACACCAAGGAAACCCTCTGGTTCTATTCCTCTATTTTAAATATGTGGAAACTAACCCTAGAAAAACAAACAGGAGTTCAAGGTCATTACAAAGTTCTGATCAGAATCCAATTCCTTTTATTTACAGAGCAGAACTCTTTCTCTTATATCATATTATTTCTTACACCTTTTATTTCTTGAATTTGAATACAGGGGATATAGTCAGAAGGACATTTTTGGTTATTTTAGCCATACTTTGTCTTAAGAAAGTTCTTTGCGGGGCACCTGGGTGGCTCAGTGGGTTAAAGCCTCTGCCTTCGGCTCGGGTCATGATCTCAGGGTCCTGGGATGGAGCCCCACATCGGGCTCTCTGCTCAGCAGGGAGCCTGCTTCCTCCTCTCTCTCTGCCTACTTCTCTGCCTACTTGTGATCTCTGTCTGTCAAATAAATAAATAAAATCTTAAAAAAAAAGAAGTTCTTTGCAATAAATCCTTAAGGAACTCTTAGAAATTGACTTAGTTTTTTTATTATTAAAAATAAGTTGTCTAGAGAACTAAGGATATGCTTCATTAAAAATTTAACAGATCCGTCCTCGATCCTTTGGCATGTAAATCTAGCTCTTATTTACTTGTGTACACATTGTTATGCCTTCTTATGGAACCTAAGAACTTATTCCTGGTAGAATGCTTATCAGTTTCTGAAGCACTTACCCACATATGGCTTTCTTATCTCTGGTATCTGCACAAATAATTTTATTCTCATGATACTAATGAGAAAACAAATACTTAGAGAGTTTAAGTGTGATGTTTAAGTGACGCCGTTAGGACTTACACTCTCATTTGTCATTCTATGACAAATCACTGCTTCTATTTGATGAACACTCCACTTTTGCTCTGTAAAAATTCTGCAGGTATATCAAGATGATCCAGGACTTGCTGAGAGAGGAAAGATGCTTACATCAGACTTTTGTGCTTTTAAATGAACCTACATGAGCTTTTAAAATAAATTTTAAAACTGCCATCTGCAAGTCAAGGAGAGAGACCAAGGAATGGAATCAACCCTGCCCAACTCTAGATCTTAGACTTCCCAGTTTCCAGAACTGAGAAAACAAATTTCTTTTGTTTCATCCATCTTTTTTCAGTCTGTGACACTTGTTATGAGGCCCTAGCCAAATTTCACAAACAAAAAATGAATAGTAGTTTTTAGAATTGTGCATGAACTATGAATAAATGGATCTTGACATGGGGCTCACCTCGGAGTCAAGTTCCCCGGCTTTAGCACACAACACTGAGATGTCCATTTTAGCCTACAGCAACATCTTTGGCTTATTTTGTGACTCTGGGTTATGTTCTGAATGGGAGGAGTTACGGGATGCATGATTTTCAGATAGGTAAGGTCAGAGTTCCAAAAACAAGGAATTATAAAGCAGACACCAAATGAGCCCTTAGCTACAGAAGATTTTTTACTTACTTAGACTTCTGTTCCCATATGCTCCCCTATAGCCTTTAAAATGTAATTTCATTCCCCAAACCTTAATCTACACATACCCTTTTAAGAATTTACCAGCTGTAAACCTCGTAACGTGTGCCTATGTCTATTTCATTTCTTATTTCCTTCTCCCAGGCGGCATGGGTCATTGGAGGCATCATACTCTTACTATTGCTAACGCCTGGAGTGTCCAATAAATGTTGAAATGGAATCTGTGGAAGTTCAGAAATGCTGACTAAAGTTCACTTACAAATGAGTTTGCTCTCCCTTTCCTCCCCAGGTCGGCTTCAGTGTTTTGGATGGAACTTAGAGTCCTCTATGCAACGAGGGAAGCTCAAATGCACTAAGCGTATTTCTGTAGTAGTAATGGAGACCATTAAATAGACCCTAGCAGACAGGAAAGCCCATATGGATTTCAAAAATAGCACCCTATTTGTCTGAGAGCTGCTAAAAAATGGATTTTAGGACTTGGAACATAGCCTGGAAGTGAAACCTGACTTCAGTTCTGGAAAAGCTATAGAGGAGTTCCTTAGAGAATTGCAAAAACATGTACCTTTTGCATTCCAAGAATAATAACCAGGCACAGGAGGACACTCAGTGCCAAGTTTCACATTTAAATCAAGCAGCACACACAGAGTTGAGAGGTGGACTTTGGCCCTTCTACAGTTGAGTGCTGGTAAAACATAACTCCTAGGTTCAAATGTCAGCACTTACACTGTTGTCTTGACAAGACACCTCAGGCACAGAAACATCTAATCAAGACATACAAATTGAGCAAGAATGAATAAAGAATATAATTTATATCATGTACATACATATATTGATATACACATATACACATTTACAGAATTTAAAAATCTAGGGGGAATTCCAAAAAAACACATTAGCTGGTTTTGACTAAGTTAAAGGCATTGTTTGGGGAAAATAGGTAAGCCTGTGATGTTTTGTCAGAAATGAAATGTCATCATATTCCTATTCCTGGCAATTGAAAACAAAGAAAAAAAGACTATATTTTATATCTGTTTTGAAAAGGACATGTGCTAAAAAATTGCGTTCAAGATGTGGTTCCAAGTCATTTGCAAATCCAAACTTCCTTCAATTTTATCTCTCACCTTCATGTACAGAAATAGGAAGCAGCATATCTGTTTTATGAAGTATAAAGGTTGCTGGTGATAAAATATCAGAATTTGCATGTTATGCCTAATGATTCAAAGCTTTTTGATGTGGCGAACATCCAGGTAAAAATTGTGTGGGTATTTTACCATGCTATTGAAAAGCAGGATGGGGGTGCCTGAGTGGCTCAGTTGGTTGTGTCTGCCTTTGGCTCAGGTCATGATTTCAGGGTCCTGGGATGGAGTCCCACATCTGGCTCCTTGCTTAGCAGGGAGTCTGCTTCTCCTTCTTCCTCTACCCCTCTCCCCTGTTTGTGCTCTCTCTCTCAAATAAATAAATAAAATCTTCTAAAAAAAAGAGTGGGGTGAAGTATAATTTTCTTTTTTTTTAAAAGACTCTATTTGAGAGAGAGAGAGAGAGGGAGAAAGTGAGCACAAGCTGGGGGAAGGGCAGAGGGGGAGGAGAAACATACTCCCCACTGAGCAGGGAGCTGGACCTGGGGCTTGTTCCCAGGACTCTGAGATCATGTCCTAAGCCAAAGGCAGACACTTAACTGACTGAGCCAGCCAGGCACTTCAGGATCATTTTCTAATGAAATAACATGTTAGGCTTAGGAAACACCTTTAAAGGTAAATTTGCACAGAATGTTCTCATGTCTCTTATGTGGTAATAAAGTCTATGAGAAGTTACACCAAAGCACCACATAATAAAATGCAGTTCTTGCTTTTAAAAACTTCACATTAAAATTAAAATTGCACATATAATGCACACATAAAATTAATATTCACATAAATATTAAAATTGCAATGGGGATGAGCAATTATGTCCAGTTAGAGATGTAAGGGGCATTCATGTGAAATTATGGTCTGAATATTGAACTCTCTCCCCCCAACCCCGCCCCGCCCCGTAGTTTAGCCCTTTAGGACTTTCTATGGCTTTTAGGATTTTAAAACCCTGCAAAACTCCACTTATCCTATTTATCAGCTTGGGGAAATAGAGACCATATATATTTTGTCCACTATAATATTTTTGGCACTTTGTCCATTTGCTGGTACATGAGAGATCCCCAATAAAATCACTGAAATGAATGAAAATAGATTCTCTGTGAGACAAAATACATATTTGAGTTACTGATACGTTGGATTGAGAATGTGGATTGAGAAAACAGATCAGTTCATGAGATACTACCTCTCTGGGGAGAAAATTCCCCATAAGTCTCTTGCATTTTTGTGTATCTTGGAAGCAGAGGTACTAGATCCCTTTGTTTTGGACTATCTCTTCAAGGGTATTTGTACAGCAAAAAAGCAAGAAACAGTGTGCCCTTTATGGCAAAGGGCACATCTACTTCCTATCCATTATAAGATATTTGGTTTCCTTAAAATCAGGGCTCCCCTGTAACACAACCCATCTCACCAGCAGGGATCATCTGGCCCTCTGCTTATTGCTCTATGGGAATTAATGCTTGCAGAATGGGCAGGGTGATATTCTGCTTGCCCTTATTGCTATGAGTAAACACCTGATCTTTGTCTGAGTCAGGAGTCCTGTATCTTTTGTCAGCATCCATAAAACAGAAGCAGCCTACCTAGTTAACTTGTAAGTAGGATAAAATCTCAAACCCTTCATAAGTTTGACAGTTTCATATACCAATAAGACTTATTTGATGTGTCCAATAAGGAGAATTCCACTTCCTTCTAGGAAAC
This sequence comes from Lutra lutra, assembly GCF_902655055.1. Lineage (NCBI taxonomy): Eukaryota > Metazoa > Chordata > Mammalia > Carnivora > Mustelidae > Lutra > Lutra lutra. The sequence goes on from NC_062283.1 coordinate 15,201,464, forward strand.
AATGCTGCTTCTACTCTGATAATAAGAACAACCTAGGTAAACTATAATATCAGACTTTCCCTTGAGTCCCCAGGGAGCTGAGATTTCAAGACAAGCAGCAGGCCTCAAATCTAAGGAGAAACAGGCTCCTCCAAAGAGATATAATGTGGACATTGGCTGAGGAAATAATGGCTGGAGTTTTTGCAAAAATACCAAAAGGCTTTAAGCTACAAATCCAAGAATCTCAATGAACTACAGGCAAATTAATCACCAAGCATCATGAACAGACATACATAGCTAAATACATCAGGTGCAAACTTTTGAAAACCAAAGATAAGAAGCACATCTGAAGGCAGAAAGAGAAAAAAGACACATTACAAACATAGGACCAAAGATCATAATTACTAGAGACTCCCTGTCAGAAACCTTGCAAGCCAGGAAACAGTGAAGTGACATCTTTAAAAACTTGAAAGGATTTGTCTCCCTCCCAATCCCATCTTGTTTCATTTACTCTTCTCCTACCCCTTAACCCCCCATGTTGCATCTTCTCTCCCTCATATCAGGCTCTTAATCTCACAAAACAAACTGAGGGTTGATGGGGGGAGGAGGGTTGGGAGAGGGGGGTGGGGTTATGGACATCGGGGAGGGTATGTGCTATGGTGAGTGCTGTGAAATGTGTAAACCTGGCGATTCACAGACCTGTACCCCTGGGGATAAAAATATATTATATGTTTTTTTAAAAATTTAAAAAAATAATAAAATTTAAATTAAAAAAAAACTTGAAAGGAAAAAAAAAGTCGATCTAAAATTCTTCATTCAGTGAAAATATCTTTCAAAACTGAAGGTAAAATAGGGGTGCCTGAGTAGCTCAGTCAGTTAAGAGCATCTGACTTCATTTTGGCTCAGGTCATGATCTCAGGATCATGATACTGAGCCCTGCATCAGGTTCTGCATTCACTGGGGAGTTTGCTTGGGATTCTCTCTCCCTTTCCCTCTACCACTCCCTCTGCTCACGCTTTTGATCTCTGTCTCTTAAAAAAAAAAAAGCGAAAAGAAAAAGAAAAAATGGGGATGCGTAAGTGGCTCAGTGGGTTGAGCCTCTGCCTTCAGCTCAGGTCATGATCTCAGGGTCCTGGGATTGAATCCCACATCAAGATCTCTGCTCAGTGGGGATCCTATTTGCCCCCCGCCCCGCCTCTCTGCCTGCTTGTGATCTCTCTCTCTCTGTCTGTCAAATAAATAGATAAAATCTTTAAAAAAATGAAAATAGACTTGTTCAAGCAAACAAAATTTGAGAGAATTAATCTTCAACAAATCTGGATTACAAGAAATGTTAACAAACATTATTTAAGCAAAATGAATATTATAGTAGAAATTTGACAAGAAAATGAAGACTTCTAGAAATGGTTAAAATGAAGACTAGTATAAAAGACATCTTTTCTTATTTCTCATCACTCTAAAAGATGTTACTAAGTGAAAAATAATAGCATTCTACCATGGATTTATACCATATAGCATATAAAATATATGACAATAATAACACAAAAATGAGAGGAAGTACTAGCAATATATTATTGGTACTGTATTATTTGAGAATAACCTATAATTGATTAAATATAATGTAAATGCCTGGCAAACATTATTTTTTAAAAATATCTATAAGTGATAAACTTACATAGAAATTTCATTTATTTATTTATTTATTTGACAGACACAGATCACAAGTAGGCAGAGAGACAGATAGAGAGAGAGAGAGGAGGAAGCAGGCTCCCCGCTGAGCAGAGAGCCCGATGTGGGGCTCCATCCCAGGACCCTGAGATCATGACCTGAGCTGAAGGCAGAGGCTCAACCCACTGAGCCACCCAGGCGCCCCCATACATAGAAATTTAATCGATACAGTCAGAGCTTTCTAAAATCAGTTTCAAAGATTTATACAGTCATTCCACCATGTGGTGAAATTCTCTGTTGTTATTAGATGTTACTGAAATATCTTCTTCAAAGTAAATAACTTGTCAAACCATATAGAATCATTTCCCCCAGTAATTCAGACTCAGCCACCAAAACATTTACACCAGGAAACATCCTCATTTATGGAATATAATATTTGGTCTAAGAAACTTTGTAGCTAGCTAGACCTATGTTCAAATAATATCCCTGACACTTAAATACTAGGTCACTTACCTGACTTCAGTCTTCCACCTTCCTTGTAGGGACCGCTATGATGGTAGAACAAGATAGCATAATATAAAATGCTCAGTACACTGCTCTATAAATTAGCATAAGCACTATTTTTCTTTTAAGATTTTATTTGTTTGTTTAGAGAGTGCATGAGCGAGGGAAGAGGCAAAGGGAGAATCTCAAGCAGACCCCACACTGAGCAGGGGCTTGACCTCATGACCTTGTGGTCATGAGCTGAGCTGAAATCCAGAGTCGGATGCTCAATCGACTGAGCCACCCAGGCACCCCAGGATGAGTACCACTTTTATAGAGTTACTAATCCACTAATGCTAGTCTTGTTACCTCTCCAAATAGCAGGTAAAATGCTAAGCCCTCAACTGATGGAGCAGCCCATGAGATTATACCAGTAATCTAGTCCTTGCTCAGGTCGAGTTACAAAGCATGGGAAACAGGAATTGTGCTAAAGTTCCTTAATCTGTAGATCCAAATTTCCTCGCATGGCTCTGTGCTCTTTATTTTTTTTTATTTTTTAAAAGATTTTATTTATTTTTTATTTGACAGAGAGAGATCACAAGTAGACAGAGAGGCAGGCAGAGAGAGAGAGGGAAGCAGGCTCCCCGTCAAGCAGAGAGCCGGATGCGGGACTCGATCCCAGGACCCTGAGATCAGGACCTGAGCTGAAGGCAGTGGCTTAACCCACTGAGTCATCCAGGCGCCCGGCTCTGTGCTCTTCAAAATGACTGTTGAACCTCATTACAGAATAAATCTCTAAAGCGTGTCAGGAATAGCCTCCTTTCCTCCCTAATGGGCTATACTGGGACTATGGCCCACAGCACCAATGTCAACATTTAAGCATTTATTGAAGAAGGGGTTGTTTTTATAATGTATTTGGACAGAAAGCCTGAGTTAGCTCAGGCAACCACCTAAATATTATAATAGGATTACTTATAATACATCAAGATCAATATGGTTTGCACTTTGAAATAAATAATGAGGTAGGTTAAGAGTCTATGACTACGTCTCATTTTAAACTAATAAAATTCGTACAAACCCAAATCAAAATTGCCAGATGAGGAAAGAGCTGGCTGTTTCTAGGGATTGTTTAAAAAATGCTTTAATGCATTATTTACTGTAAGACTTGCTGGATCTTATTTTCTTCAGAGCCTGCTTTAAATGCTCCCACCAGAGAGAAAGCAGTTGCAATTACTGTATGGAACAACCAGATTTCACAAACAATCTACATCAATCTACACCGAACTTATATAGAAGAGCATGGGGCTGGAAATGGAGTGAGTGTAGCTTTTGCCCCATTGGCTTCAAAAGGCCTGAGGGTAGTTAACACTTTCTCTACAGAAAAGGAGAGACATCCTGAGTCTACGGCATTCACATAACATGACAGATCAGCATGGCAAATGTTCCTTTCAAATGTTTCTTTTTACACAACACATTAAATTAAAAACACAAACTGGGGCCCCTGGGTGGCGCGGTCGGTAAACCAGGGTCATGATTCCAGGGTCATGATCCCAGGGTCCTGAGACTGGGCTCCTCATGGGGCTCCCTGCTCAGCGGGGAGTCTGCTTCTCCCTCTCCCTCTGCCTGCTGATCCCCCTGCCTGTGAGCATGCGTGCTCTCTCTCTGTGTCCAATAAATATATAAAATCTTTTAATTAAAAACACAAACTTGAAGGACTGCTATTTGCAGAAGTCTGTACTACATGCTGAGGGAATATGAAGACATAGTTTCTGTGCTCAAGAAGCACAAATAGTTTGGCTTGATAAATTAAACATGCAAACAGAAAAATTGAACTAACAATGCAGGGCCCTTCATAGTAAACCCCAAATTAACAGTCTAGACAATATGTGTTGTAGGTAAAAGGAAGAAAGACAACTCTGAGTTGAAAAGAGACATCTTGCAAAGGTAAGGAACGGAGTTAGACATTTGAGATGGGAGGCAGATTCCCAGAGGGGAGGTAGGTGTGGGGGATGAGGGGAAAGAGGTGGAGGGGCTTAAGGATACATTCTTCATGAGGAGCACTGAGAAATGGGCGGAATTGTTGAATCACTCTATTGTACACCTGATTCTAATATAACACTGTACACTGACTATACTGGGAATACACTTTTTTTAAAAAAAGATAGGAAGGCAGAGAGGGTTAAGATGAGTATGGAAGTAGCAGTTTTAACTAAGCCAAAAGAAGGGAATGAACTAGACTGATTTAGGTCAACTCCTCACATACATTCCTTAAACCTGCATAACTTTCAAGTATTCTGTAAACTTTCCATGTGCACCAATATCAACTGCCTTTTTTACTTCCCATTTATGATACATCATTTAAATAATGTATTTTCTTTATATGTAGAATAATTCCAAAGAGGACTTGAACAGTTAACACATATCATTACATTTCATATTCATAACACTATTACTCTCAAGCTTTTGTAGATAAAGAGACTGAGGCAAAGAGAGATTAAATTACTTGTTCCAGGTCACACAGAGCTGGGATTGGAAACTAGATTGGAAGCTAAACTAGGATGGTAAAACGTAAGTCATGCTTCTCTCTCTCTCTCTCTCTCTCTCTTCTCACTCCTTCAAATCTCTCCACATACTGTGTTTCAAATGAAAGCTGAATGAAGTTCAGCTGATGTTTAGGAGTGGCAAGAAATAAGGTGGTCACCCAAGATGGCACCAGGTTATAGAGGATGTTGAAAGACAAGTAGAACAGTTTTCCTGTAAATAAATGGAAGGAAACACCAATCATTATAGACCTCTGGTAAGAAGGAATGACAAAAGTATCTTAGGAACATTGTGGTGATGTACTGGAAAGACCAGACAGTTAGCTATGCAAAGACTGATGAAAATAATAATAATGTCCAATGCTGATCACAGTGTATCATTACAGTCTGACAGTAAGTGTGTGACATACACCAGCTAATATAATCCTTTGACAAATGGATAAAATGGATGCCATTATTAGGTCCTTTTGGTGGATAAGGAATGGAGACACACAGAGATGGTCTGACTTGTCCAGCATGTCATAGTGGAGGAGAGCTGGAAGTCCAACGTAAGTGGCCCAGCTCCAGAGCCTGTACTCGTCCTCCCACCCCAATCTGATTAAGCATGGACCATTAAAGGCCTGGGCCAAAGTGATAGCAATGGCAGAAAAAGGGGGAGATGGACCTAAAAGGCATTAAAAGGGAAGAATTTATGTGGTTTAGTGGCTGGTTAGTTAAGTAGATGAGAGATAGTGAAATATTCAAGATAACTTTGCAGTTCCTGGGGCGCCTGGGTGGCTCAGGCAGTTGAACATCTGCCTTCGGCTCAGATCATGATCCCAGGAGAGTCCCTCTCGCTCTGTCCTTCTCCCCCACTGTTTCTCTCTCTCTCTCTCCCTTTCTCGATATCTCTTCTCTTTCTCAAATAAATGAATAAAATATTTAAAAAAAAGATAATTTTGTAGTTCAGCACCTTGATTTCCCTTGGATGAAAATAAGCAAATCCAGAAAAGGAGCTAGTGTTGTGGGTAAAGATGGTGAGTTCAGCTTCAGAATATGTTGGTGTCATGGTGATGAACTATGACATCCAATGGTACTGTTCAGAAGGCTGTTAGAAACAGAAAGCTCATAAGCTTGTGAGACATGTCAGGGTTATGGGGGGAGAAGTGCCGTCAGAGGTAGAGTAACAGATTTGGAGATTGTGTAGCTGTGGGAGATTTGACTGAGATTCCAAAGAGAAAGCATAAAACTAAACAAGGGAAGGTCAAATTGGAAAGAGCGCATAGGGAAAGATCTAGAATGAGGGGAGAAAGATCTAGAAAGAATAATCATAACTAACTTCTCAGGGACAAGAGAGGACTTCAGAGCAAGGGATGTGATTAACAGTGTCAAATGTCAGAAACAGCAAAGGAAAGACGACCATGGAAAGTACATTACAGGTATTATGACTGTGTGACCAAAGGCCTTCAGAAAACAGCTTCTGTAGAGTGGTAGACTCTGGAGTCACATGTGTGGGGATTGCAGAGGTGAATAGGCCATGAGGAGACAGCCATTGCCATGACATTGATGAGTGATCCTTCTGTTATATATCACAATGTAAAGAAGCAGATCACTCAACTATCATGTCAGGTGGGTAGAAGCATAAATGGGGCATTTTCTGGGATACAGAGGATTCAGGGTAATTCTAATGGCCCTATAACCTGCTACCACCACCACCTACCTCAGGCTCAATCTACATTCATTGCTCTGAGAGTGATATTCATGTGGCCATGGAGTGACCACACGAAGCAGCAGTGAGGATTGGTACTTCAGGACTCTGCAGTAACTGGTTGCTTTTTCTTTGCTCACTCTTGGGCTGCCTATGGAATGATCCCACTTTCCCTCATGACTCCAACCACCAACTGTCATCATCCAAATCTTGAATTTCCTACTCTTTGCTCCGGGCACATGGTATCAGCTGCTTATCAGATATCTCAAACTAGATGCTCCATTGGCACCTCAAATTCAAAATTTCCAGGACTGAATGAATCATTTTACCTCTAAACATGTTATTTCTCTCATTACGTGAAACCACAGACACCCAGTGGCCCAAAGCCCAAAGCCTCCTCTCACCCACTTCCAGCTGTTGCCAAAGCTGTACCAATTTTGGTACAATAAGAGTTGTGAGAAGTGTTCAGATTCTAGTGTATTTTTAAGGCAGAATTAATAGGGAACATGAGAGAAAGTCTAGAATAATACCTAGGTTTACAATCTGAGCATCTATGCAAAGCAGGTACCATTTATTAAGATGGGAATTCAGTGGGAGTGAATGCGGTGAAGACTAGGATGTGATCATTATGTTTGGTGGTGGTAAAGACAGGGAGAATTCAGCAAGTGTCATTTCAATGGAGGATGGTAAGAAAGCCTTATTGGATTTGAATTCACGGATAGCTCAGGTATCACCTGAATGAATCTGATTTACCTCCAGAAGTTTTGTCTATAGCCAGATTTCCTACCTCTTCCTCCAACACACACATGAGTTGTGCACATGCCTCACACACTCATATACACATATATACCACCTCACCCACTCCCACATGCCAATCACACTCACACATATACACCTTACACAGATCCATCACACACTCACACCATTTGCACACACACATACACACACACACACACACTTCATTCCATAGGCATTAGCTACTCCATTTACAGTGCTCTCTGAGCTTTTTGGTACATTTCTGCCTTATTCACTATGCACGAATGGTCGCCCACCCCCTAGGTGGCTTCAGGCCCATCTCCTGACAACAGCATCCACATAGACTGGAATGTGGTCCAGTCTATGTGTTGTGCAGGGCTCTGCCTCCATGTGACCATCTGCAACTTCAGGAGAGTTCATCTTCTTGGGAGAGTTCATCTTGGGTCTCATTCATCTTCATATGCTTATCATGGAGCCAATGTGGGAATCTAGAAGAAGATTTATACATAACTGTTTAAAGAAATATTAAACAAATTTGTCACAGTCCATATTTCTTCCTCCATCCCCATCAGCATCCTCTAAATGTGGATCTCCAAATACAAACAACAATATCACAAAATTCATGAAGCAAAAATATGACATCATTTTTTTGGCACACCTCTCTATTATATGCACTGCGTGCTTTCACATATTCTATTCAGCTCACGTTACAAGGAGTGGAACTTGAGGATCAATAAGATCTCAGGAATTTAGTGTGAATTTCAGTCCAAATCTAACCAGAGAAAACATACGATAGTGAGATGTTCACTGGTGCTCCATGTGGACACATTTGAACACACTCAATATAAAGCCATATTAGTAGACCAACTTATACTTTGGAGTAGTAAAATAAAGTGGGGCAAGGAATGTGCATTTTTGGTCACTATAATTCCTCAGGCCCCGAAAGCAAGATATAAAAGACATGGCAGATAACAAAGAGGTTACTGCCTATGTTCTCCTCTATGATTCTGATGGATTCCTGTCTCACTTTGAGGTCTTTTATCCATTTTGAGTTTATCTTTGTGTATGGTGTAAGAGAATGGTCGAGTTTCATTCTTCTACATATAGCTGTCCAATTTTCCCAGCGCCATTTACTGAAGAGACTGTCTTTTTCCACTGTATATTTTTCCCTGCTTTGTTGAAGATTATTTGACCATAGAGTTGAAGGTCCGTATCTGGGTTCTCTACTCTGTTCCACTGGACTATGTGTGTGTTTTTATGCCAGTACCATGCTGTCTTGGTGATCACAGCTTTGTAGTAAAGCTTGAAATCAGGCAACGTGATGCTGCCAGTTTTGTTTTTCTTTTTCAACATTTCCTTAGCAATTTGGGGTCTCTTCTGGTTCCATACAAATTTTAGGATTATTTGCTCCAGCTCTTTGAAAAATACCGGTGGAATTTTGATTGGAATGGCATTGAAAGTATAGATTGCTCTAGGCAGTATAGACATTTTAACAATGTTTATTCTTCCAATACAAGAGCATGGAAATTCAAGATATGTCGCCAAAGGCAAAGGAAGCAAAAGTAAAAATGAACTTTTGGGACTTCATCAAGATCAAAAGCTTCTGCACAGCAAAGGAAACAGTCAACAAAACAGAGAGGCAACCCATGGAATGGGAGAAGATATTTGCAAATGACAGTACAGACAAAAGGCTGATATCAGGATCTATAAAGAACTTCTCAAACTCAACACACACAAAACAGATCATCATGTCAAAAAATGGGCAGAAGACATGAACAGACACTTCTCCAATGAAGACATACAAATGGCTATCAGACACATGAAAAAATGTTCATCATCACTAACCATCAGGGAGATTCAAAATAAAACCACATTGAGATACCATTTACGACCAGTTAGAATGGCCAAAATTAACAAGACAGGAAACAACATGTGTTGGAGGGGATGTGGAGAAAGGGGAACCCTCTTACATTGTTGGTGGGAATGCAAGTTGGTGCAGTCAATTTGGAGAACAGTGTGGACATTCCTTAAGAAATTAAAAATAGAGCTTCCCTATTACCCTGCAATTGCACTACTGGGTATTTACCCCAAAGATACAGATGTAGTGAAAAGAAGGGCCATCTGTACCCCAATGTTCATAGCAGCAATAGCCACAGTTGCCAAACTATGGAAAGAACCGAGATGCCCTTCAACGGACAAACTGATAAGGAAGATGTGGTCCATATACACTATGGAGAATTATGCCTCTGTCAGAAAGGATGAATACCCAAATTTTATATCAACATGGACAGGATTGGAAGAGATTATGCTGAGTGAAATAAGTCAAGCAGAGAAAGTCAAGTATCATAGGTTTCACTTATTTGTGGAGCATAAGAAATAACACAGAGGGGGCACCTGGGTGGCTCAGTGGATTAAGCCTCTGCCTTCTGCTCAGGTCATGATCTCAGGGTCCTGGGATGGAGTCCTGCATTGGGCTCTCTGCTCCACAGGGAACCTGCTTCCCTCTCTCTCCCTCTGCCTACTGGTGATCTCTCTGTCAAATAAATAATAAATAAAGTCTTTAAAAAAAAAGAAATAACACAGAAAACATGGGGAGATGGAGAGGAGAAGGAATTTGAGGGAAATTGGAGGGGGAGATGAAGCATGAGAGACTATGGACTCTGAAAAAACAATCTGAGGGTTTTGAAGGGGCGGGGGGTGGGAAGTTGGGCCAGCCTGGTGGTGGGTATTGTGGAGGGAACGTATTGCATGGAGCACTGGGTGTAGTGCATAAACAATGAATTCTAGTACACTGAAAAGTAGTTAAAAAAAATAAAAAATAATTTAAAAAAAGACATGGCAATATTTGGAATCTAAGAAACAAAACAAATGAACGTAAGGGAAGGGAATGAAAAAATAAAATGAAAATGGAGAGGGTGGAATACCATGAGATGTTGAACTCAAGGAAACAAACAGGATTGCTTCAGGAGGTAGGTGTGGGAAAGAGATAATTGGGGGATGGGCATTAAGGAGGGCACGTATGAGGTAATGAGCATTGGGTGTTATACGCAACTGATGAATCACCAAATTCTACCTCTGAAACTAATTTAAAAAATACTGAGAGAGGGGCACCTGGGTGACTCAGTGGGTTAAACCTCTGCCTTTGGCTCAGGTTGTGAACTCAGGGTCCTGGGATCAAGCCCCGTATTGGGCTCTCTGCTCAGCAGGGAGCCTGCTCCCCCTCCCACCCAACTGCCTCTCTGCCTACTTGTGCTCTCTCTCTCTCTCTCTGTCAAATAAATAAATAAATAAAATCTTTAAAAAAATACTGAGAGAGAGAGAGAGATGGCAAAAATGCATACTTTAGCAAAACCTGGTTTGCGGTTATCCGTAACAGGTGCACCTCTATGATAGGTGGCTCTTCACAGTACTCTTCTGAAACTTCAGCATACCCACACAACCCCAGAGGCTTTTGTTAAAATTTAGATTTTCATTCAGTAGGTCTGTGGTAGAGCCTACAGTTTAACCAACTCCCAGGTAATGCTAATGATGCTGGTCCAGAGGCCATGCCTGGAATAGCAAAGACTTCATAGGAGAGATATTAGGTAGAATAACTTCTTAGCTTCCTCTCTGCACTGAACTGCCTTATTTTATTCATACAATCTGTTTCAACAAACTGGTGTTTGCTTTTTCATTTGGTATCACTTTATAGTCACCAACTGTGTTGGGGTAGGTGGAGTATGTGCAGGAGGCAGACATTACTGGTTTAGCTCAAATGAGGCAAAGAAGCTCCTGTACATACACATGCTTAGTAGGGAAAAAACTGGGCTGAAGATTCTTCAAAACTGAAGGCACCACCTTTGGAAAAGTCATCCCTGGCCAGGACTGGCTGTAATCACATTTCATGCCTAATATAAGCATTTTTTTAAAAAAATAAGTGAATTTGGCAAAGTAGACAATATCTTTAGTGAGATTTTCAAGAGCTCGTTGGCCTCAGCCAAGCTGAAGTCTGTGCTGATGTTGTGGTTAAGTGCCCTACTGAATTAAAACAGAATTTTACAAGGGATGTGTAGAGAGAGACCAAGACAGGAACATGAAGCAAAGAAAGAGCTTGAACCCATAGAGAAAAAAAAGGACAGTAACTGGCAATTGTTCATTGTGATGGCAGAAATGCTGAGCTGAGCAACAATAGAGGTCATGAAAGGAGTGAAGGGAAATATTGACACTAATGATGCAACCCAGGGATATTAATAATATTTGCCTCACTGGGTTGCTCTGAGAATCAAAGTTGATGAAATGTTTGAAAACACATTGAGTATGTTAAAGGACTAGTCCAATGTTTAGAGGTGTTATAAGAACATCACCATTTACAAAATGCTTTTATACACTCTGCATGCTTCAAAGGGATATGAGGCATAGCATGATCTTAAGACATGCAGTTAAAGATCACTCATTGGTTAGTTCAAAAACTAAATAGATCAATATAACAACCCATGCTTTTTAATATATAAATACTAATTATATCTGAGTTGAAAAACCTGGGAAATGTATTGGAATAATTAGAATTTTCAAACTCTTCAAAATATTAATAATTAAGTAAGTATTCTAGCTTTCTGACCCATAAAATGGTGAGGTACCTTCAGTCTCGGTCTTGTTCTAAAAGTACACAAGTCCAGCTATCTAAACACAAAGGAAAGGAATAGAATACAAGTTGGGGATGGGGAGTGGGTTTCTGTTAACAAGGCTGTTCCCCAATCTTGAGTGTTGGCCAATATGAGTGTTTTGTTTATATTGTTCTAGTTATAATAAAGGCTTTTTTCTAGTCCAGAAGAAGAAGAAGTAGGAGGAGAAGGGGAGGAGGAGGAGGTGGAGGAGGAGGAAGAGAAGGAGGAGGAGAAGGAGAAGAAGAGGAAAAGGGGGAGGAGGAAGAAGAAGGGGGGGAAGTGGAGGGGGAAGGAGGAGTAGAAGAAGAAGAAACAGAAGAAGAAGGAAGGGGATGGGGGAGGAAGAGGAGGAGGAAGAGGAGGAGAAGAAAGCGCAGCTTGCGGACCCGGTTAGTGGGACTCTGTCACTTACATTTTGAGTCCCAGTTTATTCATATGTAAAATGGAAATATGAAATCAATAATGTAAAACAATCATTTGATGTCATTTCTGTGTGAAATCCTTACAATTGTAAGGATTTGGGTAGAAAAAGTCACCACATAGTAATGCATTTGGCTGCAAGAAAAACAATCTCTGACTAACAGAGGTCTAAATAAATTGAGGGTACATGGTATTTTCCTTACAAAACAGGAAATTGGGAAGTTACCTCTTGCTGAAGTCAATTCAGTGGCTCAGTATTTCTTCCAGGGTTCACACTCTATTTTTCATGGCTACCTTTAGCACATTGGATTTTGTCCTCTGCTGGTCGCCTCATCATCACAGCATGGTTGTCACATTTTAGATACCACAGCTTTATTCAAGGAAGAGGGGAGAAAACTAAGATGAGAAGTGGCCCCAACTGAGCCTGTGCTATTCTATCTGGAAAGCAAATGTTTTCCAGAATTTTCCACTCTACTTCAGGAAGCATCTACTCGTATCTCATTGGGTACTTACCTCTCTACTTATATTTCCTTGTTTCATGACACAGCCATCCCTAGCTACAAGATTTGCTGAAAAATTAATATTTAACTTTGAAAGACTATAGAAGAGGCAGACAAGGGGAAAAGAGGATGTGAATGTTAAGTCAACACTGCCTGCCACAGAAGGGCGGGAATTATCAGCGTTTTTCTTCCAGTGAAGGTGTTAAATGACTCACATAAATTCACTGAGTAAAGCTAGAAATTGAATTGCTTTGGGACCACAATAATTTCAAAATACTACTGGCTAGGTTTAAAACATGGATTTCACTTTAACTTATAATTCAGGAGAGCACTTTGCAACATGTCTCCTATTATATGATGATTTTATATGTCATTTCTACAAGGAAATAGAGCAATTGAAATTTTCTGGATTTAGCCAAAATTATTGTTGGGACTTCGATGTGGTGCAATATTCCTCCAATACTTATTTGATTAAGGAAAAACTAAGTAAATCATTTCATTCTCTTGGGAATGAAACTTTGCCCACCAATGAGCCCTTAGCACCAGGTGCATGTTGAATAAGAATTTGTTGATTACTTGAGTGGGTACAAACCAAAACTGAAACTTAACACATTGTCTTTCTTTTTCTGATTTTTTTTTCTTTTGGGATGTACATACTGAAATCCTTCTACATCTGAGAATCTGGGTATAAGAACATGATGCCCCACTCCAACAAGCAGATCCTAATGTACCGCTGGCAGGTATCATTACATAATAGCTTTCAGTTAAGATACAGCTGACACCATAAGTGACAGCAGTAGGTACTATGAGTAAAGGCCCAGAGAAACCAAGCACTCCTCAGATGACATTTTTCACTATTCAGTGCTTTAAGCCAGATGCATCTACTTCCTTGGTCTTGGCCAGAAATGCAGAATTTAAATGGCAACAGATTATTTAGAAATAATGTTTCCTTTATATTTCATCTTTTGATTGGGGCAAAATGTACATAGAATAAAATTTACCATCTTTACCATTGTTAAGTATACAGTCCAGTGGTGTTAAAAACATTCTTAATTTGGGGGCACCTGGGTGGCTCAGTGGGTTAAAGCCTCTACCTTCAGCTCAGGTCATAGTCCCAGGATCCTGGGATCAAGCCCCACATTGGGCTCTCTGCTCAGTGGGAGTCTGCTTTCCCCTCTCTCTCTGCCTGCTTCTCTGCCTACTTGTGATCTCTGTCAAATAAATAAATAAAATCTTTTAAAAAAATTCTTAATTTTGTACCATCATCACCACCATCCATCTCCAGAACTTTTCTTATCCTGTAAAGCTGAAACTCTATACCCTTAAACAATAACTCCTCACTTGATCCCCTCTCCCCAGCCTCTGGCAAACACCATTCTACTCTCTATCTCTATGACTTGACTAATTACCTCACAAAAGTGGAATCATTCAGTATTTGTCTTTTCGTGCCTGGTTTATTTATTCATTCTGCCAATCTCTGTCTTTTGTTTGGAGAGTTTAATTCACTTGCATTTAATGTAATTACTGATAACCATAGGCTCATTTCTGTCATTTTACTATTTGTTTCCCACATCTTATAGCTTTTTCATCTCTCATGTCCTGCATTACTGTATTCTTTTGTGTTTAGTTTATTTTTTAATAGCAAAACATTTAAATTCCCCTTTTATTTTCTTTTGTGTATACTTTATAGTGATTTTCTTTGTGGTTACACGGGCAATCTAAAGTTACTTACACTCTGGTTTGAATTTATACCAGTTTAATTTCAATAAACCACAAAAACTCTGCTCCATTACAACTCCAGCCCCTCTTTTAGTTGTCAATGCCACAAAATTACATCTTTACACATTGGGTACCCCAAAACATAAATTAATAATCCTTTTAAATGCACTAATCTCTTAAATTATGTAGAAGACAAAATGTATAGTTACAAACCAAAGTGACAAAATAATAACTTTCAAACTAGGAATTTTTAAAATGTACTAGTCTCTTAAATCATGTAGAAACAAAAAGAGGAGTTATAAATTATTGTTGCAATATTGTGAGCTTTTATAATTGCTGGTGTATTGACTTTCAGTGAGTATTGTGTATTGACTTTATTTCTTCATATAGCTCTGAGTTACTTTCACTGTAATTTGCAGGATTCCCTCAAGCATTCTTTGCAGGGCTAGTCTAGTGATAACAAAGTCCCCCAGCATTTGGTTACCTGGGAATGTCTTAATTCTCCCTCATTTTTGAAGGACAGTTTTGTCAGATACAGAATTCTTTGGTTGATTGTTTTTGTTTTTGTTTTTCCTTTTAGCACTTTGAATATATCTGCTCACTTTCTTCCAGTCTCCAAAGTTTCTGTTGAGAAATCTGATGACTCACTAAACTTACTAAAGATCACTTATAGTTAGTGAGTCACCTTTCTTTTCCTGTTGTCAAGTTTCTCTCCTTGTTTTTGTCTTTTGAAAGTTTGATGATAACCTATTGATTCTGATTTTCTGGAGAACCCTGATTAGTATACCCACCCTGGCTCCTAGGAGCTGCTCCTGGAACACAGGCACAGCTGCCTAACAGTGCTGGAGGTGGGGGAGGGGTAGAAGCTACTGTGCTAAGGGCTGAAATTGATCACAACCGTAATTTACCATCCAAGTCTTCCCCTGAAAGTTGCAAGCCTTCAATAGACTCCAGAGTCCCAAAGTAGTTACATCAGACAGTATTTGTCTAGGTGGGGAGACAGATACTCATGCTTACTACTCTGCTATTTTCCCAGAAACCAAGGAATAATAGTTTTTATAACTATGGAGTCCAAATGTCCTCTTCAAGCATTCACCCTTGAATCATCTCATACTTCTTTTTCTGAGAAGTAATGATAGACCTACTTTTAAAAAAAGTGGGGAGGGGGCACTGAGAGACAAACTGGATTAAGGCTAATTACCCAAAGAAAACAAACTCAAATCTTCCCTTTAAAATGTCTGATTTTTCTTTCTGATTAATAAAAAAGTTGTTGTATAATCTTCAAGAGGCAATTGCAGTTTACATTAATCATTGACACTTTTAAAAAGATTTTATTTATTTATTTGTCAGAGAGAGCGAGAGAATGTGTACAAGCTGGGGGAGCAGCAGGCAGAGGGAGAAGCAGGTTCCCACTAAACAAGGAGCCTGATGTGGTAATCAATCCTAGGACCTTGGCATCATAACCTGAGCCAAAGGCAGCCGCTTAACGGATTAAGCCACCTAGATGTCCCAATCATTGGCATTTTAAAAATCCAGCCCTGAGGGGCATCTGGGTGGCTCAGTGGGTTGAAGCCTCTGCCTTCGGCTCAGGTCATGATCCCAGAGTCCTGGGATCGAGCCCCATATTGGGCTCTCTGCTCAGCAGGGAGCCTGCTTCCTCCTCTCTCTCTCTCTCTCTGTCTGCCTGCCTCTCTGCCTAATTGTGATCTCTGTCAAATAAATAAATAGAATCTTAAAAAAAAAAAATCCAGCCCTGAGATAAAATGTCTGCACAGTCAAAATATAATAAAATAAAATAAGAAAATGTGCTTACATATCAAATATATAGCCATTTTGAAGAATGGCCTTCATCACTTAAAAATGGATTATTAGAATAACAAATGCTTTGATCCAATTGGTTATATTAGTAAGGTATAGTAATGTGACCTTATTACAGAAAATAAACTCAAACTATCAAAAGTAATTATTAAGGTATGTCCCTCCACACTGCATTATTCAATTGTTTTCTCTTTATTTTTTAAATAAATAATTAATTAGAAAGGGAGAGATGGCATGAGAAAGCATGAGCAGGGCAGGGGGTTGGGGGTTCAGAGGGAGAGTGAGAAGCAGGCTCCCCACTGAGCAGGGAGCCTGATTCAGGGTCTGATCCCAGGACGCTGAGATCGTGATCTGAGCCAAAGCCAGATGCTTAACTAACTGAACCACTCAGGTCCCCCATCTTCTCTTTGAATATCAAACTTGAGACTACTTGTATAAAATGGAATGATTTTGACCATACATTTTTTTTCAAAAATGAAGTTTTACTATGTGGAAAATCATGCTTACTCTTTCCTGTGGTGTACTGACAATCAAAGTGCTGTGTGTCTCCCTGAACTGGTCATTCAAGTCTCTCTGCTGACATTTTGTCTTCTTCACCTCCCCAAGTACTAAGTTGCTTGAACACCTGTCATTGCTGTGGATTAATCCTTTATTTTTGTGGTTTATATTTGATAATGAAATTTTATAAACTCTTCTTAATGCAAGTTCTTCAAGGGCAAGAATTATGAATTCTATTTCCTGTACAAATGTCCCACATTACCAAATAACAATCAATATAAAAGATGGTGTTGACCGTAATTACTCATCTGGGGGTTAAATTAGAGGTCAGTTTCCAGCATCTGGAAATTAATATTTATCCCTTCTTATTGACAATAGTTGATTACAACTTTCTTGAGCTTTATTTCCTTCCTCTTTCTGTTTGCCTGAACCAAGCATCTATAATTAAAAATTTAAGAAAGAAACAAAAAAGATATTCCAAATAACAAATCATACAGTGTTACACAGATATAAATATATCTGAATAGCTAACATTCATTTAGTCTTTATTAGTTGATTTGCATTATTTCAACCCAACTTTGGTCAGTTCTCTTTTCCTCTCCTCGTAAGAAACAGAGGATGTAAACAGAGGATGTAAACAGAGATATCTACCTTTCTTTCTTTTTCTTTTCCTTCTTCCTTCCTTCCTTTCTTTCTCTCCCTCCCTCCCTTCCTCTTTCTCTTTCTCTCTCTTTCTTTCCTTCTTATTGAAGTATAATCGACATAGAATGTTATATTACTTTCAGGTGTACAACATAGTGATTCCACAGTTTTATACACTACTCAATGCTCACCACTAATGTAGTCACTATCTGCCACCATACAGAGTTATTACAATATAATTGATTATATTGTCTATGCTGTACTTTTCTTTCAGTGGCTTATTTACTTTGTTACTGGAAGTTTGTATCTCTTAATCCTTTTACCTATTTTACTCATTCTTCCACTCCCATCCACCCTGGCAACTAACAGTTTGTTCCCTGTATTCAAGAGTCTGGTGTTTGTGTTTATTCATTTGTTTTATTTCTTGGATTGCACATATAAATGAAATCATAGGTATTTGTTTTCCTCTGACTTTTTCACCTGGCATAATACCTTCCAGGTCCATCTATGTTGTCATAAATGGCAAGATTTCTATATATATATATATATATATATATATATATATACCACATATTCTTTATCCATTCATCTATTGATGGACATGTGGGTTGCTCTTATATCTTGGCTATTGTAGATAACACTACAATAAATATAACTGTGCATATATCTTTTCAAATTGGTATTTTCATTTTCTTTGGGTAAATACTCTGGTTTCTCAAAAATTTAAAAATAGGAACACTTAACTAGTTTTTTTTTTAAAGATTTTATTTATTTATTTATTTAGTTGACAGAAGACAAGTGAGAAAGGGAACACAAGCAGGAGGAATGGGAAAGGGAGAAGCAGGTTTCCCACTAAGCAGGGAGCCCAATATGGGGCATGATCCCAGGACCCTGGGGTCATGGCCTGAGCCAAAGGTAGACGCTTAACCACTGAGGCACCTAGGTGCCCCCCCAATTAGTTTTCTTAGCAGACAGATAAGAAAACAGTTATTGGGGTCCAAATGGCCCATTTGGCTTCCTTTATATCCATACACTCTTTTTTTACAATCTTACTTCTCATTTCCTTATTCTTCCGAATCAAGACTGCATTCATCGTGGAGTATTTGGAGACTGATGCTATCATAGCTCTGTGCTCATGTTTTCAAGCCAGCTTTGAGATTCTTGATAAGACATGCTATCAAAAGTTCAAAATATTTTTCTTATATTAAAAGGCAACACAAATAAAAATTGTTCTCAAGGGTCAGAAAGACCATTACATCAATCAACTCCACACTAGGGAGAGAAAAAGAATCTATGGATGGACAAATCCACTATATTAAGACTTTATTGAGAGTCTCAAGCTCAACTTAAAAAGGGGATTTGGATATTAAAAGCAAACAGGAAGTCACATTTTTGGGAAATGTGGAGAAATTCAAATCCTAAACAGTGGCAAAATTCTGTGTTCAAAAAAGTTGAGTGGGCTCTAAACTTGGCAAACATGCTCTTAGAGCCCCCTTTCAAAGAAGGAAAATGCTTTTAAAAGGCAAAAAACAAAGGCATCTTGGCCATTAAAATGCCTTTTTTTTTTTTTCAAAATAAAGACTGATGAGTTATGTGTAAAGGAATCAAAAACACATGGATTAAGCTTTACTTAAAACAAACATAGGTTTAAATGTGGGGAGAAAGCTATGAGCACAGTTTGTTAAGAGCTTCCTTCAATCCCAAATATTTGCAAAAAGGGTTGCCTTTTCCAGAGCTCAAGTTTTCTATGTCTCGTTTGATGGTATTATTCACTAGAAATTGCCATTCACCTAGTATCCTTCTTGCCCAACTACAGCTGCCACTTGCTCTCTTGTTTGTCTTCCCCATATTATAATTGACTGTTTTCTATGCCATGCTAATTAATGCTCATTTACAAAAGCAGACTCATAGAGCAGCAAATAGGCAGCTCCATGTTCTTGAATTGGAGGCATGTTCTGTGCCTGAACAGTGCCTATAAACATTACCAGGTGCATCTTTTAGGCATTGTTTCCAGAATGGCCATCTCACAATGCTTCTGATGCCTCTCCAACCACTTGGGCTAAATTGGTTTCATGTGCCATTCACTCTAATTTCGTGGAAGGCTGGTTTTTCTCTGGCAATGGGTGACATTTTCCTGGCCCGGCAATCACATGCCTAGAAGGTTTCTACTCTTGCATGAAGGCAATTTCTGGCCAAAGGAGCCTGGCTGACATGCTAGAGGCTCAGATTCTCCAGACACACGGAGCGCAGACAGAGAGCAACTGGCGCCATGCTGCACATTCCCACCCATCTTCAGCATTCCCAGCACATTAGGGTGAGTCAAAGGTCTTCCCTTTGTTTTCAACAAGTGAAATTAGGTCTCCAGGATTTAAATGCTGAGTTAGAGTTCAGCTCACAGAGTAAATGGGGAGATTGGAATATAATCATCTAAGTTAAATAATGGGAACAGAGGGTCTCTAACTGGAATGCACTGGAATGGCCTAGAAAGCTTTAAAAAATGTTGATGCTTGAGTCCCATGCTGCAGAGATTCTAACATAATCGGACCACTATGTAGTCTGGGTATCTAGATTTGTTAAAGCTCTCCAGATGATTCCACTGGGCAGCCAAGGTAGAAAACCTCTTTACTAGGGCTTCAGGGTTGATTATCATAATGAAGCTAAGTATGGGGACATAGTCAGGATACTCAAAACTGTTGCATATTAGAACCACTTGAGGTGATTTTTGAACAACGAATACTAATGCCTAGATTTATCCTCAGAATTTCTGATTTAGTTATATATTATATAATACTATAGTCTAAGCTTTATTCTAAATGTAAGACATTATATATATATATATATATATATATATATATATACACACACACACACACATATAATATAATATGCCCTGGTCTAAGTGTGTTCTAAGTTATTGGCCCAAGCTCTATTCTAAGTGGATATATATATCTAACAGATAATATATAAAGCCTATAAATTAGCTGCTTACAATGGCAATAAGCCTATAAAACTAGTTACTTAACAGTAGTTACCTTCAAAATGACCCCAAGTGATCCCTGCTTATTGGTCAAGGGTGTAGTCTACTCCCACATTGAATCAGGGTTGATCTGTATGGCCAGTGAAATACTGTGGGAGTGATGGCATACGACCTTAAGGCTAAGTTATGAAATGCATTACAAGTTCCACCTTGGTCTCTTGGGTGGCTTGCTTTGGAGAAAATCAGATGGTATGCCGTGGTGGACTCCCAAGCAGTCCAGCAGAGAGGACTGGGGACAGAAACCAAAGATTTCTGCCAACAATAAGCACCATTTCGTCATTCATGTGAGCAAAGCACCTTGGAAATGGGTCCTCTAGTCCTAATTGAGCCATCATGTGACTGCAGCCCTCAATTAAAGAAACCTGTGCTGGAAACACCAATAGAAGCTGCTTCTGCAGAAAAACCATAAAAGATGTCCTAAGCTATTAGTTTTTCAGGTTATTTGTTATGCAGCATTAAGATGATACTGAAATTATTCTTATTTTACAGTTGGGGAAACTGAGTCATGGAGTAGTTAATAAAAGTAATATTGTAGAGCTATAGAGAGTATATTTGGGAACTAAATTAGGTAATTTGTTTTCAAAATCTGTACTCTTAAAAATGATGCAATAAAGTTGCTCATGCACATTGTTATGTATTGCTCGATGGAGAAAGTACAATGGCAATAATAAGCCAAAGAAAGTAGATTCATGCAGACATCCTACATGTTGTGTCTGCATTGCCAATTGTTTCAAAGTTATTAGACCATCAAAATGCTATCCTTCCCCTAGTCATTTTCTACACTTTCTATTCTTTCCTGTGGCCCACAGCTTTGAAGGAGTTCTCAGAAGATCATCCATTCCAGCCCTTTGGTTATTTTGGTTTGCTTTTCTTTCTTTCTTTCTTTCTTTCTTTCTTTCTTTCTTTCTTTCTTCCTTCCTTCCTTCCTTCCTTCCTTCCTTCCTTCCTTCCTTCCTTCCTTCCTTTCTTTCTTTCTTTCTTTCTTTCTTTCTTTCTTTCTTTCTTTCTTTCTTTCTTTCTTTCCCAATACTACAAAACACAGGAAGTCTATGTTGCAGATGGGTCAAAAAATATATGCTCATATCTAAAATGTTTTCTGCTTTAAGTCTTTGTTTAGGTTTTACGATCTTTGAGAACTAGCAGCTGTTTATATTTTAAAGAAATCCTTCTCTTGGTATAGAAAAAGCCCAGATGTTTAAGAGGAAGAAAGACCTTGGCCCTGTCTCTGCTGTGTAACTTTGGGCAAAGCATTGGATGCCCACTTGCCACTCTCAGAGATGCTAATTAGACTGTACTTGGATGGGGGCTAGGTGTGGGGCTTTGTGAAGCCTTCTATAGAGTCCAATGTGCATCCAGAATTGCAAACTACTGCTATCACTCCTAGTACTCTGGCTTTCCTTACTTGTTAAGTGCAGGTAATAATACTGGGGATTGGTGTTTTTTGTGAGGATTAATGATAAGTAATTCAGAAGAAGCTCCAAGCATGGTGTTTGGCACATGGCTGGTATATAACGAATGTTACCCATCAGTATTTGGGGTTTGTTTTAGAAATTTTATTGTGTTATACAAAGGTTTAATACTTGCTTAGATACATCCATTCATTTATTTTCCCTAGTGAGCCCTAATGCTTTTCTATTTAGAAATCCCTTTCCATCCATACAGCAAGTAAATTACATTTATCCCACCTGTCTGGAATTTATTTTAGCATATAAAGCAAAATGAGGCTAGGGCTTAAATTTTTTCCCAAAGAGTTCATTTTCTCCTGACATGCACTGAATCCACACCTTCCCCCATTCACTGGTAATGCCTTCTTAGTTATATATTGGGGTTTGGGCATATACAAGCATCTATTTCTGGAACAATTACTCTTATAAATGGATCATTTCATTATTCTAGTCCTAGTTTTTTAAATGCTTAATTATTAAGGCTTTGTAACACCTTTAATATCTGTTGGATTAACATAAACATTTACCACCTTTCTTTTATTAAACATTTCTTCAATATTCTTGAATGAGGTACATTTTGAAAAAGCCAAGTTCTTACCCTGCCTAAGATCCTTCAGTGATTCCTCATCAGCTTACAGAGTGATTTAATTTCTCCCTTAAGGTACCCCAAATTGAAAGAAAAGTAAATTATTTACTCAGGATCGGGGGGTATAATCCAAAGCAGTCTATCAGAAGGCCAATATTCCACTTGCCTAATGTTCTATTTTTAAAAATCGAAGCAACTTTGCAATCTATTTTCCAATACATCTACTTTTTTTTTTTCAAGCACACAGTATTTTTAGAGCTGTTTTAGATTCACAGTAAAACTGAACAGAAGGTAGAGAGACACATCATTATCACCCAGAGTCCATAGTTTCCACGAGGGTTCACTCTTGGTGTTATACATTCTGTAGGTTTTGACAAATATGTCATGACCTATACCCACCATTAGAATATCATACAGAATGGTTTCACTGCTCTAAAAATCCCCCATGCTCTGCTATTCATCCCTCCCTCCTTCCTAACCCCTGGCAACTACTGATCTCTTTACTGTCTCTGTAGTTTTTCCTTTTCCAGAATGTCATCTAGTTGGAATCAAGCAGTGTGGAGCCTTTTGGGATTGGCTTCTTCCAATCTCAAAAGTAATATATAATATTACTATGTAATAATATGCAATATAATTTAAGTTATCTCTGTGTCTTTTCATGGCTTGGTAGCTCCTTTCTTTTTAGTGTTACATTTTTTTCTTCAAATAAAATAGCACTTCAGTAGATATGATGTGTTTATCCTATTGCTTTAAGTAGCACTTGTCCCTTGTGCCTATCCTGTGTGTCCTGGGAGTAGCCCAGTTTGAAAACCAAGACTGATTGGAAAAATGCAAGTGCTGTATTATGACCTACTCAACCTTTTTTGATCTATCTCCTGTGCATCTTACAGACTCATTTTCTACCGTGCCTCAGATACACTCAAAAGGCACCACTATAAAACAATTTGAAGCCCCTTAATGACAGTGCTATGGATAACAATGATGATTACGATGATACGGTGGCTAATATCTTTTGAGTTCTTCCTATTTGCTATCCTGGCCACACATAGAACATGCATTAAGGTATATGGTCGTTTTAAAATAAGTCCACAAATTCTTCGTTCCTCTTAATTTCCAAAGGTGGGAACTGAATCTCTTTCCCTTGAGTGTAGGTTACATCAGAGACTGGCAGAAGTGACAATAAGAGACTTTCACTATTTGGCCAAAAGGGCATTATAGCTTCCTCCCTGCTTTCTTTTTTGGGATCATTTGGAAGCCAGCCGCCATGTTGTTAGGACACTCAAGCAACCTTGGAAAGAGATTCATGTGGGGAGGAACTCAGACCTCCTGCCATGGGCTAGCAATGACTTGTCAGCCACATGAATGATCATTCTGGAATCAGATCCTCCAGCCTTAGTCAAGCCTATAAGACTACTACCTCAGATGACATGTGGACCATAACTCCCTGGGAGACCTTGAGCTAGAAGCACCCAGCTAAATCACCCCTGAATTCCTGACCCATAGAAACTATATGGGATAATAAGTGTTTAGTGTTGTTTCAAGTAGCTAGATTTGGGGTAAGGTGGTGTGCAGAAATCCACAACTAATAGAGCTTATTTAACCTTCATAGTAATCTGAGATAGTTTAATTATTAATCCCCATTTTCAGAAGAGGAAACTGAGGCATAAAATGATTAATTTACTTGTCCAAAGACACCCCCTTACCAACATACAAAATCAGGATCGGAACACAAATGGTCTGAGTGCAGAGCCCTCGACCATATTTCACACATGAATTCCATGTTTCCGTGCTTTTCCCCACAGTGAGCCTCAGAACAGCTTATTCCTCCACCTTGGTTCAACCTTAACAAAGACTACAGAGGCTGAAGTAGAAAATGACAAAGGTCATTACACAAAGGGGAATTAAATTTACTCAAAAAGTCAAAGTAACCATGCTACTAAGCCTGGGAGAGCAAGGGAGAGTATATGCAGGTCATTTCATTTTACCTTCATGTAAAATTATGATAAATCATCCCTCCTTTTAGGAGCCTATTAGGTGCCTGGTACTTGGTGAATTTGTCATATCTAGTTTTTACTGCAACTTTAGAGAATACTTATTCTTGCCCTCATGTTATAAATGAGAACACTGAAAAATATTAATATATTCCATATACAAAGAAGAAGTAGATGTCACACAAAGGCCCTATTAAAAAAAAAAAAGAATGAAGGGGCGCCTGGGTGGCTCAGTGGGTTAAAGCCTCTGCCTTCGGCTCAGGTCGTGATCCCAGGGTCCTGGGATTGAGCCCTGCATCGGGCTCTCTGCTCAGCGGGGAGCCTGCTTCCCCCCCTCTCTCTGCCTGCCTCTCTGCCTACTTGTGATCTCTCTCTGTCAAATAAATAAATAAAATCTTAAAAAAAAGAATGAAGAACAAGAGTAGAAAGTGTCATAGAAGTATAAGAGTTAATCATCATGGGGGGAGTTCTACTGCAGTATTCAAGATAATGAAAACTGAAACAATAAATCCCTTACTAGCCAAATTAGCAGAGAATAATTTTCAGTGAAAAATCTGAGTGCTAGGATATAGCTCTGAAAAACGGATCTCTCTTTTCTTTTCCTTTTTTTTTTTTAGTGTCTTGTGCAAGTAATAAATTGCTACAATACTTATGGGAAGCAGTTTGATTACATGTATTAAGAATACCAAAAAGTTCGTGCCTTTGATCTAGTAACTCTATGTCTACATATATATCCTAAAATAAGACTCAAAGAAGTAGGCAAATACCTTCATACCAGGTGTTTATGATAACTGTATTTAGAAGAGAAGAAAAAAAGGATGAAAACAAAATAAGTTAAATACCTCACAGAGAAATAATAAAATAAATGACTGCGTCCATAAGACAGAGATTATGTGGTCCTTAAGGGAGACATTTAAAAAAGTTTTAATAAAAATATTTAACAGATATTGAGACCAAAATATTCAGTCATTATAATGAAGTTGCTGAATTTAATTGAGAGATTAATTTTCGTATTCTAGTGTATCTGCATTTGGGGATTATTAGTGGTGTATTAGTTTCCAATGGGTGTCCCAAAAAGTACAACAAACTGGGTGGCTTAAAACAATGTAAACCTATGGTTTCACAGTTCTGGAGGAAGGGAGTTTGACATCAAGGTGACAACTGAGTCATGCTCTGTCTCAAGCTTCCTTTCTTGCTTCTTCCAGTGTCTGGCACCATCAGGCATCCCTAGGCTTGTGGCTGCATCACTCCAGTCTCTGTGTTTGTCTTCTCATGTCTTCTCCCTGCCTTGTCTCCTCATAAGAACACTGGTCATATGAATTAGGAACCCAGTCTACCCCAATGTGATTTCATCGTAACTAATTCACATCTGCAAAAACCCTGTTTCCAAACAAGATCACATTCCAAGGTACTGGAGGTTAAGACTTTAACATATCTTTCCCTTTTTTTTTTTTTGAAGGGGAGGGAACGATTCAACCCAATACAAAATGAAGATATATGATACAAGACATAGTCACTGATCTTGGTTCACTGAAGAGTTGTGATAATAGGTATTGGTCCAGAGATGTCCTCAATCATCTCCTGTTATTGTCCTGAATGAATCTGGGTGGCAGTTAGCCCAGCTGTTAAAAGGCATCCACCCTTATGTGGTATCAATAGTTGTCGTGCAACTAGCCTAGCATCTGTGTCCTTGCTTTGCCTTACTTTGGATTCTGGCATCTTTGTTTATAAGCCTTTGAACGCTAACTTAATTAGATGAGAAAGTGAGACCATACATCCACTGTCATTGCAAATCAAGAAAAGGACACATACATACTCATGCCTCTCAGCCTTTTAAAACATGAGATTTAGGGTGCCTGGGTGGCTCAGGTGGTTAAGCAACTGCCTTCAGCTCAGGTCATGATCCCAGAGTCCCAGGATTGAGTCCCACATTGGCTCCCGGCTCTGCAGGGAGTCTGCTTCTCCCTCTGATCTTCTTCCCTCTCATGCTCTCTCTCACTCTCTCTATCAAATAAATAAATAGATAAAGTCTTTTAAAAAATGAGATTTACACATATTGGTAGTGTCTCCATCAATTCTTCCCCTTCATGCTGCACAAACTCTTAGTAAACCTAAAGACTTTAGTACACATGAAACCATTTCTGTAAATTAATATCCTATTTTAAAAGAGGGCTTTTAAATACACAAGCCCTTCCCTAGTTCCCCTTCCTGACAATAGAGAATATCTCAAGTTATTTGTAATTTGAAGGGCCCATCAGACCTTCATGGAGTTTATGATAATCAAAATGAGTATTATTCTTTGCTACTTTGGTGTGGATGTTCATCCATCGCATGCCAAGTTAAAATGGTTTGTACATACTTTAGAAAATATCAAGAGTGGTAATCTAGGGTAAATGTGAACGAAGGCAATGTTTCAAAAAAACATTGAGACCCAATACAATTTAAAAGATTTTTTTCTTTAGAGAGCATGACTGAAGTAGAGGGTCTTACATAAGTCATCTTACCTAATCTTCTTGAGGTTACTGTGCCAAAGCAATCAACAAATTGAGTTCCTCTACCACGTACAACAGACAAGAAGCTTCTTAGTGAACTTTAAAGCTCTTTTTATGAAATACCTGAAGAATTACCTGCTTTTCACTGTGTCCTCCACTTCACATTGCTTTGCTTCCAGTATCCTCCTACACTTTTAAATGAAAAACTATGGAGAAAAACTTTCTAAGGCCATTTATGCTTTGGCCCCTAACTCAGTTGTATGCCTCATGTCCTACTTCTCCCATCCTTCATTTGCATGCTCCAATCTACAGGTTGTTCTGCCATTTCTAAAATAGGAACTGTGGGGGCACCTGGGTGGCTCAGCGGGTTAAGCCTCTGCCTTCGGCTCAGGTCATGATCTCAGGGTCCTGGGATTGAGCTCCACATCGGGCTCTCTGCTCAGCAGGGAGCCTGCTTCTCCCTCTCTCTCTCTCTCTGCCTGCCTCTCTGCCTTCTTGTGATCTCTGTCTCTCTGTCAGATAGATAAATAAAATCTTAAAAATAAAATAAAATAAAATAGGAACTGTGCATGTCTATGTCACCTTCCAAACCACTCCTTCTGGTTAAAATGACCACAACTTTTCTATGACTAAGGGGGAGAAAGCAAATTATCCATTAAAATGAAAAATGTTCTATCTCTGTAAAACTTTTTTGAATTCCCCAGAATTAGTATTTTTTTTTTTCGTTAAACATTTTAGAGTGGGTCTAAGTGAAAAGAAAAAGTTCTCCACCAGTTCCTCTGATCCCTGGTTCCATTCCCAAGAGATAACCATGTTTAACCTTTTGCATTTAGATCTGTTGTTTATTGCCACATTTCTAAGTAAGGTTGATTTGTCACTGTTCAGCATTATTGTTTGACCACTGCTATGAAAGAGGAGGATTTAGCTCTTATACTTTTTCCTATTTCCCTGAAGGTCCTAAGTTTTTCAGGTAGATTTTTGTTATTTTTTAGATTCATCTACTATTTTTATGACTTTAATATGTATAAAGTCTCTACTTTCAGTTGCACCAACATTAAGCACTATATCTTGAATCATCAGTTTGTAAAGTGAAGAATTAGGACTTGAACAAGGACTTACAAGCTGGATGAGCCCTGGTAAACCACTGGGACTTTAACTTGTGACTCCAAAGGGCCACACTCTAGGAAAAGCAGTGAACCAGAAATAGGATGAAACTGAAACCCAGCTCTGGAAAAATCTCAGTCCCTCAGAAGTGGACACAGATCCTCTTTAGAAAGACATAACATTATCCTAGGACTCAATTAATTCTGTAATTCTTCATAAACAATGTCTAGCACACAAACCAAAAACACCAGAAATAAGAGAGACAATAATTGACAGAAGAGGAAGAGGAAGAAGAAGGAGAGGATGAAGAGGAAGAAGAAAGAAAAGGAGGGGGAGGAGAAGAAAAAGAAGAAAAAAGAGAAAAAGAAGGAGAAGGAGAAGAAGGAAAGAGAAGGAGGAGGAAGAGGCAAGTGAGGAGGATAAGGGGGAGGAGAATACCACAAGGATACAGAAATAGTTATCACACACAAACTTTAAAATAATTGTGCTTGATATGTTCAAGGAATTAAAAGACAAGACTGAGAATTTTAGCAGAGATATGGAAACCATAAAAAAAAGGAAAATCAATAAAGAGCACTTAGAATATTTTGATTGAAAAATATTGCTTACTATAAAATCAGCTAATATGATTGTACATAAAATAGATTCTATGCCTTTAAATGTGCCACTCAAGTTGAAATGAAATTAAGAACAAGAATAAATGAAACCTCTTTTCTTTCACCATATGTGAATTTTTTTTCACCACACTTGAATTCCTCTAAACCATGCGAATGTTTGTTTGCTTCATATTTAGATTATAATTAGTTTATTGGTTCTTCCTATAGTTTTTAATAGTCATTTTTTGCCCTGTTTTTGTTGAGTATAGAAATATAAGTCACCTCTACTACATGAATGAAATATTCCAACTTATTAATTGCATCATGAAATTAAATGCACAGTATTTTCATTTTGAAATGATCTCTTTTCTCAGATGAACAGATATTCATGTTGGAACTTGGACCAAATGTTTTCTTTGTCTGCTACATGGTTACCTCCCAGTAATTCTTTTGTACACTCAAATTAGCTCCCCTTTTCTTCAAATCCATGATATTTTTGTGTATTCTTCTCCTGTATTGCTAATCTATTCTCATACAACTTTTACAACTATGGTGCATGGGTGTTAAACTTTCTAAATCTTTGCATTTCTGAAAATTCAGAATGCAGACTTCTAGACCATCTTATTATCTAAACTACTTTGGGATTTTAACATAACGTGTCTGGTATTGCTTTTTTTTTTTTCATTTTTAGTCAAGCACTTAATCTGAAGATTGATGATATTACAATATTATAACTTTTAGTTCTTAGAGCATTTCTTTCTTTCATTCTCTCCCTCCCTCCCTCTCTCTAATTTTCTCTCTCTCTCCCCCCCCATTTCTTTCTCTTCCCTTCTCTCTCTCTCTCTCTCTCCCCCCCCCTCCCTCTCTCTTTTATTTTGGAATTTTTATTAACCAGATGTTGGACCTATTAAATTCATCTTTGAAGTCTCATCAGTTTTCTTAATTTTCATTTCTTTATCTTCCTATTTTCTTCTGCCCTTCTTTGCTGCTTCTTATTTAACAATATTTTTAATACTTTTGTTTTCTGAATTTTTCTTTTTGTCAGAGAATTGTATTCATAATCTAAAATGCAGTGTTATCTCCAATCACTATCACAGTAAAATGCAAAAAGCAAATCCTTTATATTTCTCTTCTCTTATCTTTTTTCTGTCATTTGTGCTATTTATCATTTGTAGCATTTATCCTTATCACTACTTGTTTTTTTGTTGTTGCTTTTCATAAAATCTGTTGATTCTTAATTATCTAGTTATATTTTTGAAGGCTACATATTGTTTCAAAGATTACATATTGTTTCACATTAGGAAACATCAATTTTCTCTGCCATTATTTAACTTTCTGTTTAAATCATATGAAATTTTATAATCTTAGTTCTTCTCTAGATAATGCGTTCCTTGAAAGCAGAAATTGTGTCTAATTCATTTTTTATAATCAATACCAAACAAATGCATGGGTCATAGTGAAGACTTAATAAATTAAAAACTAAATAAATAAGAATAAAAGCTCTGCAATTTCCCCCACAAACTTCCTAAATGCACTAGAATAAATGCTTTTGGAAATTTGATTGTGCTAAGTTACAGATTGACTTGAAACCCATCTTTGGTTCTTTGTCTTTCTTCTGACTACTGGAAGATAAAGTATAATTTACTTTAAATTATAATTATCTGAACCCTTATATTCTTTTTGAAAAATATTCCACCTGCCCTATTAAGAGCCTGCATTTAAAAACAGGAGAGGTTTTGAGTTCTTATATTTTTGTTCCAAAGAGAAAACCATTTGGTGAATGCCTTACTAAGAATGGCATCTAAAAGAATCAATAGACAAATCAGGAAACTCTAGAATACCTGTGATATAATTTTCTTTTAGTTACAAATATTAAAAATAAAATATTTAAAAAATTTTCACCTTATGGGGCACTTGGGTGGCTCAGTCAAATATCTGTCTTTAGCTCGTGTCATGATCCCAGGGTCCTGGGATCAGAGCCCCACACTGGAGTCCCTGCTCCATGAGGAGTCTGCTTCTCCCTCTGTATCCTTTCCTACTCTCCACCTCAAATAAACAAATGAATAAAATCTTTTTAAAAAAAAGTTTTCACCTTACGATCTATTTTTCACGCTTATTTAATGTAAAACTATTTCCAGATACACTAAAATGAATTTGGGGGAAATTCCATGGATAGAGTTTCCTTAATTATATAATAATCTCCCATTTCTATTGACAATTTATAGAGGTTAAAAGTTGCTCTTAAGGGACACAAAGTCTCATGATTCAGAAAATCTAGATAAATTATTTTAACTTTGGCTAGTAAGACACCTTTCTCAACTATTTTAAAAAGATTTATGATCATAACAATTTAAGTTGAATTTTCAGAAATTCCACTAAGAATATCGAAGCTTATTAAGAGGGAATAGTTAGAAAGAGGGAGCTAATACTAGTAGACTTGAGAGAATGGAACCTAGAATATTCTTGCTTTAGCCATGAGGCAGTCTACTGTGCTGCCCGAGGTGAGGCTCTCATGAGTGCTGTTTCATTAGTGATCAGGTCTTGTCCCTTCTACTCATGCTCCTTTTAGGTCATCAGAGTCATCTTTCCTACTTGAAAAACAACCATTTATGTTAAGAGTGAGTCATAAATTAGGTGAAGAACAAGGTATAAACCTTAGTTTTAGACCAATAGTTCTCAAACTCCAACATGAATCAAGCTCACCTGGGCTCATTAAAATAAATTGTTGCCTTTCCCTCCACCCATCCATCCCCAAATTTCTGATTCAAGAGGTCTGGTGTAGGGCCCAAGAATTTGTATTTCTAGCATGTTCTCTGGTGTTGTTGCTGCTGCTGCTGCTGCTACTGTGGATAGGGGATTACATTTTGAGAACCAGTGTATTGGAGTCTATCAATGTGACAGATTCAGACAACAGCTGAGTTTGAAACATTGCCCCCTGAGTCTCTGAATGGGTAATAGATTTGTAGGAGGACATTAAATAGACAGGTTAGAATTAGATGAAAATGTCAGTTTTGGATATAAGAATTTGGATGTCAGCATATAAGGAACAATATCAATAAAGCCATGGGGATGGATGATCTTATTTAGGAAAAATAGAGGCAGTGAAAATACATTGAAAATGGAAAAAAAATAACTAATCTTCTGAAAAATTATTTTCATCATGTCACTTTTTGAATAAAAACTATAATTGCTTCCTATTTTTGGCTCTGTGGTTCTTAAACTCTTTAATACAATATCTAGATTTTAGAGTGTTCTTTGTAGATACAATAAATAAAACAAAAGACACAAAAAATTAAAATGCTTATACATTTAATTACAGTATAATATTTGGGATATGTTTGCTACTATAAAATAATCATAGCTAATACCTACTGGTGGCTTCTTCTGTTCAAGTACTATTCTAAAATCTACCTAGCTAGCTAGATGATAGGTAGTTACATACATAAATACATACATAGACACATAGATAAATATACATTTAATTCCATGAAGTGGGTATTATTATTATTACTGCCATTATCCTCACCATCCACTTCCCATTTTGTACATGAGAAAACTAAGGCACAGGTACATAAAACAACTTGAAAGTCATATACTGGTAAGAGGTGGAGCTGGGATTCAATTTAATCTTTATCTTTTTTTTTAAAGATTTTATTTATTTGACACAGAGAGAGATCACAAGTAGGCAGAGAGGCAGGCAGAGAGAGAGGGGGAAGCAGGCTCCCCGCTGAGCAGAGAGCCCGATGCAGGGCTTGATCCCAGGACCCCAAGACCGTGACCCGAGCCGAAGGCAGAGGCTTTAACCCACCGAGCCACCCAGGCACCCCGATTCAATTTAATCTTACTCTTACTCTAAGGTGTGTGTTCCCAGTTATTCTACTCAACAGCTGCTATATCTGGTTGTAATAAATATATGTAACATATTAGAACCCCAAGTGTAAGCCTTCCTTAAAAACAAAGTACAAAACAAGCCATCAGATTTCAAATGGGTGAATGGCTCTTTTACTTCTAATGTCTTTTCAAATTAGCCTAGACAACAATCATCAGCAATCACTGGATGTCAAAACACATGATGGGGTTAAACCAACAAGCTGAAAATGAAACACCACTTAGAAGCACCACTTACCATGAAATAATGTTATCTCCTAACTTACATCTATACCGTAACTAAAAATGAAACCACACCATTCTATCCTAGTTGTGAAATAGCTTGTCCAGCTGGGGGTTCTCCAGTGTTCCTCAAGGTTGTACCAGAGTCAAGCATCCATCTTATCACTGTACACTCTTCTGCCTAAATTTCACGTATACTTGGCCACATGGTAACTATGGATTCACCTGTGTCTGCTATTCTCCCAAGGTTATCTCCACTCCAGTCAGGAAGGTTCTTTTGTTGGTTTGTTTTTAATTCTGCTTTCTGTTTCTTTGTTTGATTAAGTGATCATTTCTCACTGGCCAGGAACAGAATGGCCCCTTTCCAATGATTGTTACCCTCAAGGCTGTTCAGAATGGAATCTGTTTCAAAGACCACGTCAGGTCCTACTTTCTCCTACACATCCCCTCAGGAGTCTGATTCCCATTTATGTATCTCCAATCCTAAATATTGTCATTCTGAATCACTCAAGTTAGCTCTTATTGCCTAATTGGTCACTTGTAGGCGTGTTCTTTCCCCAGCAAAATGGGAAGCACTTTGAGGGTCTGGACCAAGGCTCACTTCTTTATACACAAAGGGTAATTAACACCAGGCTGAGCGCACGCTCTACAGATAACTTTCATCTGTTTAATTTTCCCCAAGTGTATGAAGTTGGGTGCTTATCTGTTCATTTTGCTTCTTACTGCCTTGTCCAAAACATCAGGACAAACAAAGCTACTGAAACCCAGTTACTTAAAGAACAGATTAAGTAAGTGGAAAGCTTATTTTATTAATTCTAAAAAAAAAAATGCTTAAAGTAATTAAGAGGCCAAGTGAAAATTACTATTCTAACATGAAACGAGTTTATAACAAATATCTGGATTCTAAACAATACTTTATACTATTAAAAATGTTTTCAAGAAGGAGAAATCTTCTTTGAAAAAATGTATGAGATTAAATAGAATTTTGTTCATCTATTTAAGAGTAACAGAATCTTAGTCATGTTCTGCCACTGAATCTGGATAACTTAAGGGTCACTGGAATTTGGTGCTAATAGAAAAGACGGCGCATATGGTTAACAGAAAATGAAGGCGCCTTACGTTTACCAAATGTTACAAAATACAGAACTGCAGTCCAATTCTCTTGAAATGCTTCCTTATTATTCACACTGTGTTAGAAAGAGCCACACTAGCTATTCTCAACAATTTCAAAGTGTTGCAATCATGGTGGCTTTGTTGATACTGACCTAGAGGGTCTGAGGCAGTTAATTTGCTTCCAGCTGTTTCTTTTTATTGTGGTGACTATGATGCTGAAAATACTTCTGCTTAAACTGAATGAATGAAACCAAGATGTTAAATCATTGATAGGGGTTGTCAATAAACAACTTTGTCCTCCCATCCCATTTACCTTTTTAAATTCTAGTTGTCCTGCAAATCGACTTCTGGTTATCGATCATGTTTCTGTTTACTTTTGTGATCCTCTGAGAGGCATAGGAAGCAACAACTGGAACTATTATTCTGGACTGATTTCTGATCAACCACAAATATACAGTTAAATGGAAGCAGTGAGAACAGAGGTAAACAATTTCAAAGGGGACAGGTCAGATACCACTTCCTTAATGAACGATTTCCTCAGCATTGCAGTCTGGAACATTCTCTCCTGGATATGAACCCCCCACATTGCCTGTCAAGAGTTTCTGGCAACCATTTGGTGTTTAAAAATTAATTTTCTATCTACCTATGACTTGTTTCTTAAATAGATATTTCCCTTCAGATATTTAACTTCTTAATGTTCCAAAATGCCTGCCATGTACCCTGTCTTCAGGACAGCACACACACAGTAAATACAGTTGAATAGAAGATCCTAAACAAGGGTTTTATTTCACTCAACAGACAGTCCTACAATTTGGCATATAACTTGAAATTTCTTTAATTAAGTCATATATTAAATACATATGGATGCTCTTATTCATTTTAAGATTTATTTATTCATTTTAGAGAGAGAGAGAGCATCAGCATGAGAGGAAGAGAGAGAGGGGGAGAGAGAATCACAAGCAGACTCTGAGCTGAGCACGGAGCCCATCATGGGGCTGGATCTCATGACCTTGAGATTATGACCTGAGCTGAAATCAAGAGTTGGATGCTTAACTGACTGAGCCACCCAGGGGCCCCAGGATGCTCTTATTTAAAGGAATCCATAGAAAGATTGGATCTTAGAGTTGGCATTGAAAAGCTATGCCGTGTAGTTCCCAACCCACACTAACGTACCCCTCCGGACTGTACTTGGAAATGGTCACTGAGCCTCTGTTGAAGACATCCAGTGAAAGACAAATAGCTGAAAAATTCCCATCCTCTGTTTATGACTATTCCATAACGCAAAGCATCACCTTCCATCTCCCTTTTAGAAAAGAATCCAAGTTTTTCTCACAGGGGCATTCAAATCTACTCCTTCTTGAACACAGACTCCATGGTACCTGCTCCCATGTTTCTCAATCAAATAGATTTTCCTGAAATACTGAGATGGTTCAGAAATCCTCTGAAGGACCAGAGATTTATAGCCTCCAGTCAGTCATGTGCGAACCAGCCTGTTCTAAGATAATGTCTGTAACAATCCAGTTAAGTGTTTGCAGCCTCTGGAAATGAACGAACAATGTCCTCTCTTGGCAAGGAGTCTGGGCTAGCTCCGTGGAGTCACAGGTAGAAAGCAAATTTGGAAAGTTGTGCCGCCAATATGCTTCAGCTGGAGAAAAATCTGTCGTAAGATCCTTATCAGACATCCTTTTATTGTCTCCCTAACAATGGAGAGCAGTTCCACCAGCAGTCATTTCGCATGCCTTTCTGAGCAGAGCAGAGGCTGCCAAAGCACAAGAAGAAGAAGAACACCGGTTCCCCCACTGTCTGAAAGTAGAGCACTTCTACGAAGGTCTCGAAAACGGAACTGGCAAAAGCAAAGAAGCAGTTAACGTCTCGTGAAAGTGAAAATCCTCTTTGGGTTTCTATTGGTTAGTGAAAACAGGTACTAAAATAGGTCCTTTGTAAAAGCAAAGAGGCATAAAGCAAACTTTCCAATAGAGGGGGAAGCCTATTCAGGGTGTACAGAAGGGGAGGGGACCTGGAAGGAAGGGGATGAGGAGCTATTGGGGTCATGATGAAACTGTAGGGACAGTGATGAGGATATTGTCTAGTTTGAGCCCATCCTACTTCCTCTATTCATTTTAAGCCATTTGAAATAAGGTGGATTTTCGATGTGTAAAAACCGTAAGAGTTTTTGTTGTTGTTTTTTTTGTTTTTTTTTTTTTAAAGATTTTATTTATTTATTTGACAGAAAGAGATCACAAGTAGACGGAGAGGAAGGCAGAGAGAGAGAGAGAGAGAGAGGGAAGCAGGCTTCTTGCTGAGCAGAGAGCCTGATGTGGGACTCGATCCCAGGACCCTGAGATCATGACCTGAGCCGAAGGCAGAGGCTTAACCCACTGAGCCACCCAGGCGCCCCGAGTTTTTGTTGTTGTTGTCGTTGTTGTTTTGGCTAATAATCTGCCTACAGGACTCTTGTTCCAACCATAACTATTTGATGACAACTTGTCAGGAAAGCTAAAAGTGGAAAAACTGAGCCCGGGAGAGAGAAACTCTCAAACCAGGATAAATTTCGGTTTTGATACCTGTATGGTGCTCAAGCATCAAGGTCCCCTCTTCTATTTTGTGGACTCACAGCTCATTTATAACAAAAAGACCTCAGTGTTTCTTACGCAATTTGCTGGGGAGTCTTCAGGCAGCACTGACCTGACAGCCAACCTCTGGCCTCAGGCCTAGCAAGGAAGGACCTGCTAAGCCACCATAATACTGCCTCTCGATGGTGTTCCTTCCTGCCAGTATGTCCGTATAGGTACTGCACGTGGTCCTTCTTGCTCTAGTTCTAGAAAAGCTTGTCGTTTACTCTTGATGATCACAGGAAGAGAAGGAGAGTACGTTACACATGTTTCCAGTTTCAGGATTTTTAAAAAATTTGTTTATTTATTTATTTAAGCTGGGGAGGGGCAGAGAGAGGGAGAGAAGCAGACTCCCTGCTGAGCACAGAGCCCTACCCAGGGCTCGATCCCGGGACCCTGAGATCATGACCGGAGATGGCATCCAGAGTCAGCTGCTTCACTGACAGAGCCACTCAGATGCCCCTAACTTAAGGATCTTTAATCAACTAGGCAAATAGCAGAATTATTTGTTTCACTGTGTTTCGTCACAGGAAATTTTTCAGTTCTTTCTGAATAATATTTGTTAAACAGAGTAGGGGCTGGACCCTCAAATATAAAAGTTAATAAGTTGGTCTGATGCCTGAGTGAACTCCTGTTTCCATGAGCAAGAGCCAGCGTTGCTACAGTGTGGCAGGTGAGACAGCAAGTGGGTTTTCACCAGGAGCTGTGGGGGAGGGGTGTGCGGCCAGGTGCAGGGAGGGAAGACTGCACTTAGGGATGACTTCCTGTGCTCATAGCCTTTCTTTCTCCATCCCTGAAGGGACAGGTTTGTTTTGTTTTGTTTTTAATTGAAGGTTCTTTTTTTTTTTTTAAAGATTTTATTTATTTGATACAAAGAGAGAGAGAGAGAGAAGTACAAGCAAGGGGAGCAGCAGGCAGAGGGAAAAGCAGTCTCCCCACCGAGCAAGGAGCCTGATGTCGACTCGATCTCAGGACTCTGGGATCATGACTTGAGCCAAAGGCAGTGCTTAACTCACTGAGCCACCCAGGTGCCTGCGACAGGGGTAAAGACAAAGCAGACCAAGAGTCTAATAGGAGATACAGGAGATTGTTTACTTAGTAAAACAGTATTTCGGTGCTTGACCCTTACTTTTGGATCAACTGCTCACCAACCTTCTCATCGCATCTCTCTTTCCTCTTGGCTTTCTTCCCTTGTAGATTGCTTGTCTGTCTTTTCCCTCCTTGTCTTGTGGAGTGGATACAACCCTGAACCAAAAATGCTGAGATTAAACAAAATGACAAAAACACAGAGCTCTGTCCAGGTGACTTCTGGAAGTTCTGATTTGCACCTTTGGAGATTTCCTTTGTCTTAGGGTGAATCTTTCTGTCCTTTTCTCACTGGTGAGAGTGTGCAATTGCTTAGAAAGGTACTGGGGATAAGAGAGATGGGTGTAGCCTACAAAGCAAGTCGGACAGAGTCACAGAACTGGGAATATTGGCTGGCTCCTCTTAGAGACATGACTTTCTCTGTCCCAGGCCTTGGCATGTTTGTTGCTAGTTTGTCACAAGGGTGAGAATAAAAGTCACCTTGTTTCAAATTCTGATGCTCATGCTGTTGGATCCAATGTCACAACCACGATGGAAGAGGTCCCACTAGGACTTGGATGGTAAGCAGTGTTGTTGACCTGTCCTCATCCTTTTTAGGCACAGGGCGAGTGGCTAGAAGAAAGCAGGGCTGCTGCCATGCTTGGGTGAGCGGCCAGGGCTATGCAAGCTGCCCTGTGAGTCTTTCCCACCCACAGCCCTGAGACAGCCATCCTGTGTCCTGCCTGGTTAGTGGGAGTGGAGATAGAGAGCACGGAAGGGTGTGGATGAGACACTGCAACAGACTGAAGGTTTGTGTCCCCCAGAATTAAGGCAGTGGAAGCCTAATCCCAGTGTGATGGCATCTGAACATGGGACCTGTGGGAGCCAATCGGATCACAAGGATGGAGCCCTCATTAGGAGTGTCCTAATAAGAAGAGGCCAGCGAGCTAGCCAGCATTCTTCCCATCGCCTTCCGACAAGAAGTCGGCTGTCTGCAACCCAGAAGGAGGCTGTCACCAGATATAGCATGTGCCAACACCTTGATCGTGGGCCTCCCCATCTCTAGAACAGTGAGAAGTGAATTCTGTTGTTTATAAGCCACCAGCCCATGCAATTTTGTTAGCACAGCCCTAGCTACGAGACGGACAGAGAAGTGACCGCATCAGTCACAGGCATCAGAGCAGAGATCCACGCAAGACGGATCTCCAGGCTGCTGTAGGCTCCAGAAGACACAGCCATGCCTGGCCTCTTTTCTCAGATGGTAGGTGAGCCTGTCTTTCCCATTAGTATATCTGCAGAAAGAAACCGTCATCTTGGCCCTCCCTGACTAAGTCTCAGTAACCAGAGGGGAGGTATACCGCTGGCTAAGCAGAAAACATATCCCTAGAACCTCCTGTGTTGGCTTGAGGGATACACAGAGGACCCTGGAAGCAGGAAGAAGCTGAATCTAGCAGGAAAGACAGACACAGAAACATACAATTTCTGTGTGATCTGTACCAGGACACCCAACAGCCAAAGCAGCTGTTGATGGAAATGTGCATTGGTTTACTTGGATTTTGTGGATTAAGCTTACATTACCCAACTGAATATGTGCTCAAGACTTGCCCTGCCTTTTCTCTCTTTCTTTTTCTCTCAGTATTGTGTGCTTGCTGAGAGAGAACTTAGTTCTTGGTTTCAGACAGTGGTTGACAGGTGACACAAAGCAAAATTAACAGACAGAAGTACGGGGTGAGCCAAACCAGACAATTAAGGAGTTGTGTCAGAGATGCTGAGAGAAGAAAATGGAACTGTGGGCCCGCGTGCTCCATCGGACTGACCGAGAGCCACTTCGAGGGCAAAGAGGCTTCCTGGCGATGAGCCCCTGCCACATGAGTCCCCAAATGCACAAAGTGAGAAAAAATGTCCTTCTGCTTAACTTTTGTCCTTTCAGGTTAGAAACAAAACAACAACCCCACCTTTGGGCCCTATTCCAAAGTTAGGTTCTAAGTCTTAACCCCTCACGCCTCAGAGGTGAGCAGTGATGGCACCCAGGTGTGATTTCTGTGTCAAGGATTCTTCCAAATGCCTCCTCACACCGACTATCACATTTAGTTCTCCTAAAAGATAATACTGTTTTTGTTATCCCCATTTTATAGATGAGGCAAACTGAGGCACGGCTCATTTAGGCCACTTACCCAGTGCTTCCCTATAACCAGGGAAGTGTAAGTAAAGACATGGCAGAGGCACTTCTGGATAGGAGCAATTTCTTTCCTGAGAGGAAAAAAAAATCTAAATTCTTTGTTGGAAGTCCTTTGACAGCTGGCAATAGCCAGTGACCGTTTCCAGTTTGAGTTTGCCCCTTTCAAGCATTCCCTCAGGAACAGAACTTATCTGAAGAAGGAGTAGTTCTGGGATGTGTGGGAACCTGAGAAGTCCTTCTAGTCCCCCAAATACCACTCC
The DNA here is from genome assembly GCF_902655055.1 of Lutra lutra. Lineage (NCBI taxonomy): Eukaryota > Metazoa > Chordata > Mammalia > Carnivora > Mustelidae > Lutra > Lutra lutra. The sequence goes on from NC_062283.1 coordinate 15,241,407, forward strand.
GTCTCTGCCAGGGGACAGACCCTGTCTGCACCGTTGGAGGAAAATGTGAGAATGACAACCATTCATAAAGGCAGCGTGGTGAGGGGCTCCTGGTTGGCTCAGTCGGTTAAGCAACACACTCTGGGCTTCGGTTCTGGTCATGATCTCAGGGTCATGGGCTCGAGCGCCCAACGGACTCCTCATTCAGCGGGGAGCCTGTGTCTTCCAGTCTCCCCCTCCCTCTATCCCTCTATGCGTGCGTTCTCTCTTGTTGAAATAAATAGATCTTAAATACACAGCTTTGAAAGAAAGGTAGTGGTCAACCTAAGCCGATTTTCATTCCTCAGGCAAAGATCAGCACTTTTTCTGAGTGTGGGGGTTGGTAGGAAGAGTCAAGAAACCTTGAGAAGCTCAAAGAGGCCGCACAGCAGAGCAGACCACAGGAGGGAGCGGCTGGGAGACAAGCCTCACCCAGACCCAAGGTGCCAAGACCTGACTTGTTCTGACGGGGCGGCCTCAGCAACTGTGGGGCCTCTGCACCCAGCAGTGGCGACCAGGGGCGCCCCCAAGTCTGCGAGCCCTGAGTAGCCTCAGAGTCTGGCCATGCCGCACACAGCGGGAGCCTGCACGCGGTGTCGTCCCGGTGCCTGGATGATCATGAGGCCTCCAGACCACTGCTACTGTTCCATTATCCTCTGTCCCTGGAGGGAGACATGTAAATCGTCAGGGCCAGATCGCATCTGACAAGCCAAACCATTTTTAAAGGGAGGGGGTTAAGCAAAGCTCTTTCAGTTGCTGGAATTCACACCCTCCACCCATTCCACGAATCCCAGCGAATTCTCCAACCCTTGGAAGGCCCAGGCCTCACAGTGCCTGTCTTGTGATGAGGTTCCCTGGGTTTTCTTTTTGGGTCGGTCGGGAATGGTCTCATGATCACTCATTCCCTGAAGGTGGAGGCTATTACAGAGGTTCCAATTTCTTGTCTTTGTTTTTAAAATTCCAAAGCCCCACCCCCGCCTTTATTTCTGCAGAACAAGGGTGCACAGTGATGGAAAAGGGAAGTAATTCCAGAGATGAGAGACGGCTTGTTTATAAAGAACCAAAAAAATGAAAAGTCATCAGAAAAAAACAAACAAACCCAAAATCCACTGACATGGGATGTCCTCCACAACCAATCTTCTATTTTGTGACTCCTCAGAACTTGAACAGGAAAGGAGGCAAGATCAAACAGAAAACAGAAAAGCCGTCTGGATTTTTGTATACTCTAGAAGAAGCCTCTTCCTCTGCCCCCTGACTCCTGGGGTCAAAATTCAGAGGCCTGGGGTGAACCCAGGAATCAGATTCCCACTCATTTCCATACTTCACATTGATCAAAACTTCTGTAGTCTCATGGTAATCTACATGACTAACTTGGTGCAGTGGTGACCCTCGGACAGAGTGCTGATTCTAAAATGAGAATCCTGGGGTGCCTGGTGGCTCAGACAGTTAAGCGGCTGCCTTCAGCTCAGGTCATGATCTCAGGGTCCTAGAATCGAGCCTCACGTCAGGCTCCCTGCTCAGCGCGGAGCCTGCTTCTCTTTCTGCCTGCTCTGCCTGCTGCTCCCTGCTGCTCCCCTGCTTGTGCTCTTTCTCTGACAAATAAATAAATAAAATCTTTTAAAAAATAAAATAAATAAAATGAGAATCCTTTCCTACATGCCTGCAGGCAGGAGCGGAGCAAGGCTGCTGACTTCCATCGTACATAGAACCAATCTGCTAAGGAAATTATAAATTTACACAAACTGGGGATTCCTGGGTGGCTCAGTCAGTTAAGGCGTCTGCCTTTGGCTCATGTCATGATCCCAGGGTCCTGGGATCCAGCCCTACGTTGGCTCCCTGCTCAGTGGGGGGCCTGCTTCTCCCTCTCCCTCTGCCCTTCCCCACGTCAGGTACACTCTCTCTCTCTCTCGTTTGCTCACACTCTCTCAAATAAATGGATAGAATCTTAAAAAAAAAAAAAAGCATCCTTTAAAAAAAAATTTACACAAACTTCACAACCATAAACCAAGAATAGTCTATTATTGGACTTACTGAGTACTCTAATTTCTCTCATATTCTACCAAAGGATGGAACTGTGTGGCTGCGTTGCCCAGGCCCTATGATATAGAGGTACAAGCTGACATTTGGAATTCCATAAATTTTGAGAAGATGACTTTCAAATCAGTGCCTCCTCATTTTTGTTTTGGTTGGAGGCAGTTTTCAATAGCTGTCATTTTTGCTTTCAGTGACAAATTGTTCTTGGTCTAGCTTCGTTACTGCCAATGTGGTTTGATGTAGTTTATTTCATTGGCCTTATAGTGCATAGTGATACATTTTTGTATCCAACTTATTTTTGGCCTATAATTTCCCAATTCCTAAACTAAGGTATGTGTGTCCTGGTTCAAATATGACTCACCCACACCCTATGCTAAAGAAGATATAAATCCCAAAATGTGCTTGGATGGTAAAACCTCCAGGTGGCATGTACCATTAATCCATCTGTTCTCTGTAAGTAATCTGCAACTTACTAACAAGATAGTAACATTAGGAGGTTAATCTTAAGTTTATGGGACATGGCTTTATAACTTGAGATCCTGTGGATAAGCTCATAGTTTTTTTTCATATACAGTAAGTGATTCTTATCTATTGCCAGTAAACAGTTTGCTACAATGTGTTTTATTTTGTTTCTCACCAATTTTATATAACCAATAGAAAGTGGAAATAGAAAGGTTAGGTCATGGGGTTTTCCCTTTCAAATTGGGGGTTTTTTTTGTTTTGTTTTGTTTTCTTAGATTTATTTGAGAGAGCAGGGGAGGGAAAGAGCAGGGAGAAGGGACAAAAGGAGCGGGGGAATCTCAAGCAGAGTCCCCACTGAGTGTGGAGTCCAATGCGGGGCTCAATCTCAAGACCCTGAGATCATGATTTGAGCCGAAATCAAGAGTAGGATGCTTAGCTGACTGGAGCTTGATCTAAAAGAAAAAAAAAAAAAGAAAAAAGAAAAAAAATGTTTCAGACCAATTACCTTCAAGTAGTCTAGAAAAAAGCATTAAAAAAGAAAAATCTTAAAAAATATCTTGTGTCTGTTGAGGTTTACCATATACCCAAAGGGCAGGAAACACTAGCTATAATAAATCTGCAGAGTCTGTTCCTCCCCTGTTCTCACCACTGTACCCCCACTTATGGTCTAGAGTAGCACCCTACATCTTTAGCTTGTTGGGACTATTCAAGAAGCACAGTAAAGAAAGAAATCAGACTGTAAGTAATTTTGTCTCATTACAAAAATGATGTGTGTCCATGTTCAAAATTTTGGAAAATACAACAAAACCCAAAGACAAAAATATTAATGACTCAGTCATTTTACCACCTATTCTTGATATATTAGAATATCTAATCTGAGTCCTTATTTTAAACAAACAGAGGTATAAATATAGATTGTTGTTACAGAATTAGAATCATTCTGCACACACTGTTTTCTGAAGCTGTTACATCAAGAACATTTCCCCCAGGTTATTAGATGTTACTTTCTAAAACATCATTTTTTGGTTATAAAATAAATGATGGTATATACATATATCATCTTTATTTAAACAATTCTCCTGGGTCCAAGATCTTGTTATAAAAACAATGTCATGTCATCCTGGTAGCTAACTCTATGCTCTTATCTAGGATCTTTCTTCATGATTAATTTTTAGGAGTAAAATCATTAAGCTAAAAGTCATGAATATTTACAAAGCTTTTGAAACATATAGTCAAATGCCCTTCAGAAAGGGAGTCTGTCTTTTTTGTTCTTTAGAAATATGAGATGTTGGGTGTCAGAAAGCCTCGTTTCCTGTCTTTCCTGGAAAGTCTGTCTCATGGCCAGGCTGACGGAGAATTGACGGCCTGCTTTGTGAAGGCCACTCTAAGTAGTCCTGCCATGACCTTGAACTGCTTTTACTTCATACCCATTGTTGGGAATCTAGAATGCAGTGGGACGGGTACTGGGCTTGGAGACAGAATGTCTGAGTGCAGGTCCTGAGCCACACATTGAGTGAAAAAATTAAGCAGAGAATCTCATACCTCTGGCTTTATCTCCTCAATGTAAAATGAAGGAATTATTCTAGATGATCTCTGTCATGTCTTACAACTCAAAATTATATAACTCTGTCATGTGTCAGACAAACCATCAATCTGCCCACCAGCTCCGGTAACTTGGAAGACTGTGAGCTCAGTTTCTGGAAAAGACCAAGTCTGGGTCAGCTGAGATTTTTGGCCACAGACAGGGCACAAGATGGGCTGAAGATAAAAGATATTCCATGTTTCGTGAATGCCCCATGAATTTCATCACCTCCAATTGGTGATATTCACGAATAACAAGACTTGGATTCTCAGAAAACAACTATATTACCCCTATGGATTCCTCCGTCACCAGCACTCTAAAAGCTACCGAATGTACGCACGACATTTAATGCCCCGCTTCAGGATCATGACCAGATGCCGAGTTGAGAAGTCGGATCCCGTTCAGGGCAGTGAATTGTCCCAAGTCAATGGCCAACTTACTCACCCTAAATAGGGACATCGTGTTCTTTAGTTTTTCAACTGGAAAACAGCCCAGAAATGATATGGTCTCTTAGCCAGATTAAAGGAGCAATTTGAAGGAGGTGCATATGAGCTGAGATCAGTTTTTGTTCTTTGCTATGAATGCTAATTTATGACTCTCGCCGAATACCTGGTTTCTCAGGGCCTGGGTGAGGGCGGGGAGGCAGCTTCTAGAAGGTGGATCTCTGTGTCGATTTATCATCATCACATGGCTTTTTCTGCACTTAGGCTTCCTAAATTAAGAAGGAAAACTGTTTAATTCTCTTCTAACTATGAGAACTATAATTTTTTGAAAGCTTACTATGTGCTGGGGACTGGGCTAACCCTTTACATACATTAGCCAATAGAGTAAAAACAACTCAACAACCCTGTGTGCAAGGTACAATTATCCTCATTTTAAAAGATAAGGCAACCAGACAGAAACAGGCTAAATTATTTCCCCAGAGTCACACTCCTCTGGAATGGTGGGATTGGGACCTGGGTGCAGGTCTAACTTCAAAGCCAATAACAAAGACTACAAAGGTCTAAACTAACTAAGGAATCTTATGAGATGAAAAAAGTGTAAGTTCCAAGGCAGAGAGAGAGAGGGAGAGAGAGAATCACAAGCAGACTCCTCACTGAGCACAGAGCCCGACACCGGGCTCGGTCTCATGAGCTGAAACCAAGAGTCATACGCTTCACCGACCAAGCCACTCAGGGGCCCCTACTTTATTTTAATTTTAACGCTGTTTCTAACGTGATGAGCTGATTTCATGGCCGACTAATGGGACCTGCAGTTCCACATGGTACACTGTACCCCAAGGATTTGATTGACAGTTTCCTCACTTCCACTGCCTTCCCCCGTCCTTCCCTCTCTGTTGCTCACCAAGAGAAGAATCCACTGCTGCACATGAAATATTTTAATTTCTCAAAACGTTCTTCGTTTCCTACTCCAAGGGAAGTCTGCCCTCTAATGATGCAAAAGCACCATTGATTCCAGAGATTTCTCTCCTAATACATAGACAGAGAAGGAGATTCTGAATGTACGAGGGTGGAAAAGAACCCTAGAGTTAACTGAATCTCAATATTTTAGAAGAAAAGGGAAACTGAGGCTCAGAGAGGCAGCAGCCCCCACAGTCTCATATGGAGTGTCTGCTCGTAAGAGAAAGGCAACGTCTGCCTCCCAGCGTGGACCAGCAGGGACTCTGAGGACTGTCTCTGAAGGATTGTCTACCCAGGCCCCTGCTTGGTGATGGAAAACAAAATCAAATCTGTATTGTAAGGAAGACCCTTTAATTTGGACTTCAGGGAACAAAGCAGGAAGCTGAATGTAGCCTTGATTCTGAATATTTTGACCAAAATGACATCAGAAGTTTCTTTTAAGGGGTGCCAAGAAGTGAGCTTGATAAATTGCAGTGAAAACAAGGGAGCACTTTACCTTTGGCGAGGAAGAGCCAAAGGAGAGGCAACCTGGAACTTCTTCGTCCTTCTGCGACATGCTGCTAAAGCAAGCTGCCCCTCCTGCCTAGTCCTTTCTAGTTTGCATCAGACTGTGTTACAATCGTAGTCCTTAAATAATTACATCACAGAGTGATGGAAACAAGGACGTCCGCCTTATTAACCATTATATCCCAAGTGCTTGTGTAGGTATTTCTGGTGAATAAATGAATGAACGGGTATTTGAGCGTGCTTATGTTGTACTAGGAGTATTCAGAAAAGAATTTTTGTCTGCTGATGTCCTACCCATTTTTCAAGATCTTTTGTATAAATTCATCCTTAACTTACCCGGAAAGAATCAGCACTTGTTCTCTCGGTATCCCTTTCTACTTCGTGTATAACTTGCTAGCAGCCACCAGAGTATTCGGGCAATTTTTACTTGTTTATGCTCCACCATTTACCATCACAAAGAGTAAATACACATATATGTCACTGCTAAGACCAGATGCGGAATCAGAAGGCATTTTACAAGAGCTACCATTCAGAATCCAGCCCAATCTTCAATTTATTAATATTTGGGGGGTGGGTATTTTTTAAAAATTTAATTTAATCTAATTTTTTTTCAGTGTTCCAAAATTCATTGTTTATGCACCACACCCAGTGCTCCACGCAATACAAGCCCTCCATAATACCCATCACCAGCTTCCCCCATCCCTCCACTCTCCACCCCCCAAAACCCTCAGTTTGTTTCTCAGAGTTCACAGTCTCTTATAGTTTGTCTCCTGCTCCGATTTCCCCCAACTCCCTTTTCTCCATCTCCCTATGTCCTCCGTGTTATTTCTTATGCTGCACAAGTAAGTGAAACCATATAATTGGCTCTCTCTGCTTGACTTATTTCATTCAGCATCATCCGAATCTCTAATTTATTGACCCTATTTTTCTCCAGGGTCACCCATTGCCTAGCTAAGGATGAGGAGACAACATACAAGGAGAAGAACTTTTATGTATGTGTGTATAAACGTGTGTGTGTGCAATGGGAAGTCCCATTTAGATGGTGCCTGAGCTACCCCCCAGAACCATTAAAAAAAAAAAATCTCCCCTGAGATCCACTTAGCTGATTTGTGATTGGAACCACAGATCACTCTCGAAACAGAGTCTATCAGCTGCCATCTAACAGCAGGTATGGGGACATGAAGGTATGTCTTAACTACCTGGAAGGAAGGCCATTTATCACCCTAGTCCCTGCAAAACCAATTGAACTGGAAAAACTCCATTGTGTCGCACCCACGGTTAAATCTTACCTTCCTCGGTCCTCGTACAGCAGGAATTTATCTGCCCCCTCCCTGATAGAGCCTTAGAAAAGCAAAAGGAATTTGGTATTATCAATGTGCTGGTTTATCAGATATGAATTCATTTGTTTTTCCCAAAATGACTTATCAGCATGAACAGAGCTGGCTGGCCCAAGCTTGAATTGTGCTCCAAATACCCTTTCTGAGTTCCCCTGAACTCAAGACTGTTTTATCACCCAGTTGTTTCCCCTGTTTGTTTGTGTTTTTTTAACTTCTTACCTATTGAGATGCATTTCTGGGTCAGGATCCCTGTAAAGACCCCGGGAATTAGCGCTGTTGAGGGAAATGCACAGCTCGGGCTGTCTGGTGGCCCCCGTGTCAGTTAGGATTTCGGCTCTCATCGGAAAACACCGGACAGCTGGAAGTGAGATGAATTGCCTGAAGATAGCTCCCAGGGCTTAGCGTCTGGGGCTCCTCTTTGTTCAGTCCCTTTGTATGGTGATTTCTATTCCTGGGTGGGCACAATGGAAAATGTCCAGCAAGGAAGGCAGGCAGGGCCCCGGGCCTAGCAATCCTGGATGCTAAGCCAACACCCCAGGAGAAAGAGAAAGGCTTCCTTCAGCCTCATCCCGTCAACCTGCCTCATTGTGCCTCCTTGGGGTCCCACATGTCCCACAGTGTCTTCATATGGGGCAGCCTAGCAGGGCCTCGTTCTTCCCAGACTCTTGGATGCCTGACATCATCTTGCTCTATGTTTTTAAGACATGCTCTCATCTTGCACCTTTCTGGGCCAGACTCCCTCCGTAGAAGGCTTCACAGCTATCTCCTTCCTCAAGATGGATATGGGGAGGCTTAATTCAGAAAGCCCTGACTTTCTTTTTTTTTTTTTTTTAAGATGTTATTTATTTATTTGACAGAGAGAGATCACAAGTAGGCAGAGAGGCAGGCAGAGAGAGGGGGAAGCAGGCTCCCTGCTGAGCAGAGAGCCCGATGTGGGGCTTGATCCCAGGACCCTGAGATCATGACCTGAGCCGAAGGCAGAGGCTTTAACCCACTGAGCCACCCAGGAGCCCCTACCACAGCCATTTCAATAAAGGTGCCTCTGAGTGTTCAGAAATCTCTCCAAAAGTGAAATAAGTAATAAAGGATGTCAATTTAAATTTCTTACAGAAATATTTAATGATTTGGGGCAAAATCAAGTTCTTCGTGTTTGCGGTTCTTGCTGCAGGTTTATTGTCGTAATTCCACATTTCTTTAGGGTTTCTGTGACTTACATCCACACATACAGGACACATCTCCCGTGAGGAGGACCTGAAATTGAAACTGAGAGAGACTGTCAGCATTTTCTGGTAACCTACAGGAACCCTTTCTTTTTAGCATGGCGCCGTGTGGTGTTAGAGCAGTCATGTTGATAAGGACCACAGACTTATAAGGATGCCTCTGAGTCCAAGGCTAGACTCATATACCTACGTAAGTTTATTCAGCTTTTCTTATGAAAACTTCCCAAGGAAGTGACTCCATAAACCTCCTTAATGAGATCTTACAACCGTTTAGTGTCTCAGAATGGCAGTTTGGTGAGAAAAATCAAAGTCAAGGTCAAGACTACCAAATCTGTCAGCTGTACCGGCGGGTACTCCTGGATTCATGGGAGTGTGAGTCAGGTGTCAGGAGTTCAGGTAGCCAAGGTAATAGATTCACAGTGCTTGGAGTTACCAGAGGTCAGAGTGGGAAAGAAGAAGGGATCAAAGGTGAAATGTCATAGGTTATTGGGAAACCCGTATCTGAGGTTCAGACAGGAGAAATATGGAAAAGCTAAGAAAAAGTCAGGTGAAAACACTAGTAGGGAGATCATGCTGCTGCAAACATGGTTCTCAGGCAAGGTCAGTTACAAACAGAAGTTGCTTCTGTGGGTCTAGATGTAGGGTCTCCTGAGGACAAGAAGAATCATAGATCTGAACCACCTGAGAAGGCAGTTTTAAAGCACAATACTTTATTTTATTTTATTCTATTTTTACTAGTTTCCAGTTAAAGCATGTAACTATGGACATATTTACAAACACCAAACCTCACTGGAGATGTGGAAGTCATGTTGTCTCCTTTAGCATCCTGTGAGGACAGGCAGGCTCCTCAGGTTTCATCTTTCTAAGCTACCAAAGTCATGAACGCTAAGTTCTGTCATGCTTAGATTTATCTAGAATGGTGGCTATCCAAGGTCATGACGTTCTCTTAGTCCACAAAGTTGTGAGACTCAACAACACAACAGGGAAAGTTTTCAGATTATCTTAGCAGGAATAAAAGCTCCCTAGCTGCCCCACACCCATCCTCCCACCATTAAAATTCTGAATAGACTTTTTTTCTGAAGTTTACTTTTTTTAAGTTTTTTTTTTTTTTATTTAATTAATGAGAGAGAGAGAGAGTAGGGTGAGGAGCAGACAGAGGGACAGGCAGACTCCAGAGCCTGACATGGGCCTCGATCCTACAGCCCTGAGATCATGACCTGAACTGAAACCAAGAGTCAGACACTTAACCGACTGAGCCACCCAGGTGCCCCCTAAAGTTTACTTTTAAAGCAAGTTACATTTTTAGCGAGGACAGAAGTACCACCTCTGCAAACCCAAACAAACTTAAATATAGTCTCTTCCTACTTGAAAATTATAAGACTGTCGTTATAGATTTCAGAAAAAGCACATGTCTTTATAACTCATGCTTAAAACATTGTGATAATTCTCTACATGGCCCCAATGAGACAAGTTACTTACTGGCTCTCGTTACTCCCCAAAAGGGGGTCAAAACGATGAAAATACTTCTGCATGTGGACTTCATTTTAATTTTAACAGTCGCTAAAATATAAAGAAATCTTAGTTATTTTCCATCAGATATTTTGATTGAAGGAGAGACAACGTTGATGTTATGTGTTAAGTGTTAAGGGATACAATTAATTTTCCCTATGATTTTTTAAAAATTTTTTTGAAAATAATTTACAAGTTTTCTGCACAACTCAGGATAGATTTGGAGCCCTTGGGGAATGCAAGTCGTGAGCACTGCTGGAGGCTATCCAGTGGCCAGTGTGTTGGGTAGGATTTCAACTGTCTTGGGAAAACGTCGGACAATGAGATGGATGGCTGAAAGTGGGCCCCGGGGTTGCACATCTGGGGCCTTTCTTCACACGGGCATTGTTCTCTTGCTCTATCTGAGCACAGTGGAAGCTGTCCAGCTTGAGAGACAGGCTTGTCCTCAGCAGCCCTGTGTTCTTAGTTGACATAGAATCAACCACCATACCCTAACTCACACATTCATCAGAGCGCCTGTCACTTGTGTGGCATTTATGTGTGGCTGTATCTCTCCTGAACGTGTCTCTCTAGTACCAGCCCTGGAGTCTATAAGATGAATTCTATAACTGAACAGTTCGAGGCTGTCTACAGGATAAAGTCTAAGCGCCTTTCTTTGGCATTCTAAACCTCCTTCCTCTGTTAATCTTATCTCTTCACTCTCCCCAGAGCATACCTAGTATATCTCCATCTCTAGGTCTTTCTCCCCAACATTCCCCTGTCAGGAATACTCTAATGTCTGTTATGGTTGTCGAAATTCTACTCATCTTTCCACATGCAGTTCAAATTCAGCTCCTGTCAAGAGGCCTTTCCACCACTGGAATCCCTTAGAAGGTAACATCTGGACTACATGTTTGGTCTCTACTGACCCATTCAATGTTTCCCTTAGATCGTGTATTGTCTCCTCACCTACATTTTAAGACTTTTAGGGACAGAGACCATGTCTCTGATACTTATTTACAATTCAGCTTTCATTTATTGACTGACCCATTCATTTAAGAAAACTTGACTAATCATCTATCATGGGAAAATACAATTTTGTGAGGACAGAAAAGGAGAGTTAGGGAAAGCCTTTGGTGTCAAGGATCTTAAAATCACCAAGAAAGCTCTTCCCACATAACGAATTCCCAAATAGAACAATTAATTATTACCATTAAAAAAGGTCTGATTTCTCCATTGATAAAGAATATAGAGGAAACCCTGCCCCAGAATCATGAAGGCATTTTACCTTTTATTTATTTATTTTATTCTTTTTTCTTTTTTCTTCCTTTTTTAAAATTATGTTCAGTTAGCCAACATATAGTAGTACATCATTAGCTTTTGATGTAGTGTTCAGTGATTCATTATTTGCATATAACACCCAGGGCTCATCACAACACATGCCCTTCTTTTTATTTTTTAAAGATTTTACTTATTTATTTGAGAGAGAAGAGAAGAAAGAGAGAGAGAGTGCACAGAGAGAGAGAGAAGGAGAAGCAGGCTCCCTGCTGAGCAGGGAGCCCAACTGGGGTTCGATCCCAGGACCCCAATATCATGATCCGAGCCAAATGCAGATGCTAAACTGACTGAGCCACCCAGGTGCCCCGGCAACATTACATTTTAAAAACTTAGTCCATCCAATTATCCTAAATAGCTGAATTTCTGTCTGCCCCACTGAGCTATCAGAATAGATTGTATGTCCTCTAACTTGTGTCTCTACCTGAGAAAAGTCAGAAACAAAAGCGAGGCCAATTATTTAACAGTGTTCTTGATAACTTGACTTTGCAGGAGCTGCTGAAGAATAAGATATCTGTGCAGGGTCTTTGTAGGGCAAACAAAATGTAACTATTTGGTTCATTTTTGCAGTATCTCAGCTAGCCCTGGAAATGTGTGGCTTCAGGAATGTCCTGCAAGCTGAGTGTGTAACTGGAGATAACTGGTGTATGACCTCTTTCCTGAAGGCCTTTCTTGCTGATAAAAGAGTAGGACCAACAGAGCAGAGGAAATAACTGAGAGGCACCATCATCCCCATGAGTTCTTATTTCCTCCAGTGTCTTTGGGCCAGAATGAGATTGATCCCTGAGAGAAGAAGGTATCGAAGCTGGTCAGCAGGTCCGCTTCAAGTGAACGTTTTCTGTGTAGATTGGCAATAATTCTGATTACATTTCTGCAGAAATACCTTAGCCATCCCCTGACTTCTGCCCACTTCCAAAAGATACACGGATTATTTTGTAAGAAAGCAATTGTTCCCAATGCACACTGCCTTCTCAAGTTGATGTTACTCTGATGCTGTTTCTTTTCTCTCCTGTTATCCATAAAATCTCTCTCTTTTTCTTTCCTTCAGTGGATTCACCCAATCCTTTTATGTCCTCAATTATTTTAAGGCAACTTTGTAATTTAATTTTTCCAAAGATCTAGTATCTCGGTGATTCCATAGATTAGTTTCCTTCTGGGTACTTTTTTTTGTGGCAATAGAGAATTAATGAAATTATTTTCTTTGAATCTATAGTATTTTCAGTCCTGCATTCATGAACTTAACCCCTGAAAGGACTCTGTCAGGAAATGCTTAGATACTTATGAAGCATTTTCTCCAGAGTCCTTTTAATATTCCAAGATATAAATTTGTCAAAAGAGATTTCCTCTAAATACATTCTTGGAATTTTAAAAATGCACAGGTCTCCAAAATTAAATATTTTCTATGTGGAAAGTCCAAATCATTTCTGATGAAAATTTTGTCCTCTACTCAAATATGATGCATCTAAATGACAGTATTTGTCCCTTCCAAGAAGTTGTGTCCTTAAGCAAACAAACCTACCCTTCTGCATATTATAAAACTACAGTAGTTAAATGGTATATGCATGAAGAGCAAGGGGAGGGCCAGTGAAGGCAGGGACAATTTTATTTTATTTATTTTTTTAAAAGATTTTATTTATTTATTTGACAGAGAGAGATCACAAGTAGACAAAGAGGCAGGCAGAGAGAGAGAGGAGGAAGCAGGCTCCCTGCTGAGCAGAGAGCCCGATGCAGGACTCGATCCCAGGACCCTGAGATCATGACCTGAGCTGAAGGCAGCGGCTTAACCCACTGAGCCACCCAGGCGCCCAGGGACAATTTTAATCAATGAGGTTGGAAGGGGAGAAGAAGGAAGGGAGCTCATAGGGCTTTGAAGGCCATGGTGAGGGTGTTGATGGGAAGTCAGCGGAAGGAGGTGTGGAACAGGGATGTAATGTGCTTGGCCTTATTTTCACAGTATTATGATATTAAGATGAGGTCAGCCCTGGCATTTCCACTTAAAAGGGAAAAAGCAAAATGGAGACGCTATTGAAATTAGAAGAATTCTAAAGAGAAAATCATGAGAGGACAAATAAGGAAAATTAATTCATTTTTACTCATGGTACAAGAATTTTGAAATGTTCTTAATACAAGTTTGCATTGGAGCATGCTGCTCTTTCCTTCTCCTCTCACAGATACCATCTCTAGTGGGTTTTTTGGTCATTTATTCCTATCACTATAAAAATACTAAGTAAATGCATCTATATATACACAGTTCATCATTTATAAATTATGCATTTATATCTACACCATATAGGACAACTATAAAGAACACATTTTAAAAGAATAAAATAAAAATGAAATACTTTGAAAATAATTTTTATTTCATTTGGTACTATTTTGTTTATAGTTTTATCTTCTGCATATTAATGATATCAAATAGTTTTTATCTCCCACTTAAATATTAATGACGTTTTGAATGATATTTTTAGATGTCTTTCTAATTACAATGGCCAATATTTTAAACCACAGAGATACATCCTTAAATGAGATTCATTCTTAATCATAATGAGTTTAAATCCATATATCAAGGAGTCTTCCTGATGATTTTGGATTTTTTTTTGAATTCTTGTTACTTTTACTTCTTATTTGATATTGGACTAAATAGTCATTGTTGTTAGCACCTACTTTGGCCAGTGAAAGCTGATGTGGAACTCAAAAGAGTCAGCCTCACTACTTTTTCCTTTTTGTCAACATTACTAATATTATCAATCAGCCATCTCTTCCAGCCATTTTTGTATGCCTTTAATCATATTGTGAGATTTCATTTAATAAAGCCAGAAAACAACTGTAATCCACTAAACCAGGCAACAAATGACAATATGTGCCGCTATGCTGACAACCAGCTACCAAGTGACTAGCAAGCCTTCAGTAGAACTTTCTCTCAGGATCCCTCATGGTCCACAGGTGATATGGCATCCTTTGTCATGTGAACAAAGGGCAACCATGTCAAGACACAGAGCAGAGACTATAAAGTTTGCACTTTACTTCTCTTCTGGTAAAACATAAATGAAAATAGTAGTTCAATATTTTCTTCCTCTGTTGCCAAGACTGTCTTGCTCACCAAGGAGGTTATGACTATCCCAACTTGGAGCCCTCTAGATAGGAACAAAAGAGTTTCCTGGAAGAGTTGCCTAGTGGACCTTCAGTATAGGGATGTATACGACTTCATTCAACCTAGTGAGAGGAAATTGTGTCCTAGAAAAGGATAATAGTATATATCAACCTAGTCATAAAAGACTAGGGGGTCTTTTATGGGGGTACCATATTGGTTGGGAGTTGGATGGGTAAAGGTGAGGACTTTCAGAGTATGGCTTCAGAGCTGGGTTTTGGAGGGCTAAGATCTGATAGAGGATCACTGAAATGAGAACCCAGGGGAAAAAAAAAAGACCTCCAAATAGGAGGCAAAGTTCCCAGAGTAAGGGCCTAAGTCACATGAACACCACAAGTTCAGGCATGTCTGGACATTTCTGGAGGGCCAAGTGACCCCAGTAGGCATGCCAAAGCTAAGGGCTGAAGCCTAGCAGCAGAGCTCTCCCAGGAAAGAGGCCACTCCTTAACATCTGGGTCTGAGCCCTAAATGGGAAGGGAGAGGCTAGGTGACTGGCATTGGCTTGGGCTGTACCTACTTCCAAGGAAGATGAATTTTGTGACTAGAGAAATAGATGGACTGATTTTCCCATAAATAATGGGAAATAGAGGTGTTGAATTGCTTGAAAGAACAGTAAGAAGCTAGGAACTCAATACAGCTTGGTGTCCCAGGAGCCAAAGTACAAGAGTAGTATCCATCCAGTTCAGGGAGCTGAACAGAAAAGCTACCAGGGTCATAGCAACATCATTGCCAATGTAAGAGCTGAGAGAAAACGCTGCCAACCTGATGGCTGGCTGAGAGTGGGAGCACTGGAGAGAGCTGAATTCCAGAGACCAACATGAAGGAATGAGAGAAGCAGCCATCTTGAGTGGTGGAAGGACATGGAAACCTCTCCCAAGCAAAGTTTGGTAAGGCAGCTGGGATTCTAGTTATCTCTGGATGGGGGCTGAGCCATAGATTTCTGTTTTATTGCTGTTATTTATCATAATCCTTATAAGCCTCAGGGTGCTACAACTTTTTTTTTTAAGTTTCTTTTTAATTTTTTTTTTATTTGTTTATTTGACAGAGAGCTAGAGAGAGAGCACAAGTAGGCAGAGTGGCAGGGATAGGGGGAGAGAGAGAGAAGCAGGCTCTCCGCTGAGCAGGGAGCCCAATGCGGGGCTCAATCCCAGGACCCTGGAATCATGACCCAAGCCGAAGGCAGCCGCTTAACCAACTGAGCCACCCGGGCACCCCAGGGTGCTACAACATTTAATTAGGGTTTTCTGTAAGACAATTTACTCTGGTTATTCTAGAAAGATAGGCCAGTAGAGAAAGTTAACGAATAAGTAAGCTTTTCTCTCTTTTCTTTTTTTTTTATTTTTTTATTATTTATTTATTTTTTTATTTTATAAACATATATTTTTATCCCCAGGGGTACAGGTCTGCAAATCGCCAGGTTTACACACTTTACAGCACTCACCATAGAACATACCCTCCCCAATATCCATAACCCCACCCCCCCTCTCCCAACCCCCCTCCCCCCATCAACCCTCAGTTTGTTTTGTGAGATTAAGAGTCACTTATGGTTTCTCTCCCTCCCAATCCCATCTTGTTTCATTTATTCTTCTCCTACCCCCTCAACCCCCCATGTTGCATCTTCTCTCCCTCATATCAGGGAGATCATATGATAGTTGTCTTTCTCCGATTGACTTATTTCTCTAAGCATGATACCCTCTAGTTCCATCCACGTCGTCACAAATGGCAAGATTTCATTTCTTTTGATGGCTGCATAGTATTCCATTGTGTATATATACCACATCTTCTTTATCCATTCGTCTGTTGATGAACATCTAGGTTCTTTCCATAGTTTGGCTATTGTAGACATTGCTGCTACAAACATTCGGGTGCACGTGCCCCTTCGGATCACTACGTTTGTATCTTTAGGGTAAATACCCAGCAGTGCAATTGCTGGGTCATAGGATAGTTCTATTTTCAACATTTTGAGGAACCTCCATGCTGTTTTCCAGAGTGGTTGCACCAGCTTGCATTCCCACCAACAGTGTAGGAGGGTTCCCCTTTCTCCGCATCCTCCCCAGCATCTGTCATTTCCTGACTTGTTAATTTTAGCCATTCTGACTGGTGTGAGGTGATATCTCATGGTGGTTTTGATTTGTATTTCCCTGATGCAGAGTGATATGGGGCACTTTTTCATGTGTCTGTTGGCCATCTGGATGTCTTCTTTGCAGAAATGTCTGTTCATGTCCTCTGCCCATTTCTTGATTGGATTATTTGTTCTTTGGGTGTTGAGTTTGCTAAGTTCTTTATAGATTTTGGACACTAGCCCTTTATCTGATATGTCATTTGCAAATATCTTCTCCCATTCTGTCAGTTGTCTTTTGGTTTTGTTCACTGTTTCCTTTGCTGTGCAAAAGCTTTTGATCTTGATAAAATCCCAATAGTTCATTTTTGCCCTTGCATCCCTTGCCTTTGGTGATGTTCCTAGGAAGATGTTGCTGCGGCTGACGTCGAAGAGGTTGCTGCCTGTGTTCTCCTCGAGGATTTTGATGGATTCCTTTCTCACATTGAGATCCTTCATCCATTTTGAGTCTATTTTCGTGTGTGGTGTAAGGAAATGATCCAATTTCTTTTTTCTGCATGTGGCTGTCCAATTTTCCCAACACATTTATTGAAGAGGCTGTCTTTTTTCCATTGGACATTCTTTCCTGCTTTGTCGAAGATGAGTTGACCATAGAGTTGAGGGTCTATTTCTGGGCTCTCTATTCTGTTCCATTGAACTATGTGTCTGTTTTTGTGCCAGTACCATGCTGTCTTGATGATGACAGCTTTGTAATAGAGCTTGAAGTCTGGAATTGTGATGCCACCAACTTTGGCTTTCTTTTTCAATATTCCTTTGGCTATTCGAGGTCTTTTCTGGTTCCATATAAATTTTAGGATTATTTGTTCAATTTCTTTGAAAAAAATGGATGGTACTTTGATAGGAATTGCATTAAATGTGTAGATTGCTTTAGGTAGCATAGACATTTTCACAGTATTTATTCTTCCAATCCAGGAGCATGGAACATTTTTCCATTTCTTTGTGTCTTCCTCCATTTCTTTCATGAGTACTTTATAGTTTTCTGTGTATAGATTCTTAGTCTCTTTGGTTAGGTTTATTCCTAGGTATCTTATAGTTTTGGGTATAATTGTAAAGGGGATGGACTCCTTAATTTCTCTTTCTTCTGTCTTGTTGTTGGTGTAGAGAAATGCAAGTGATTTCTGTGCATTGATTTTATATCCTGACACTTTACTGAATTCCTGTACAAGTTCTAGCAGTTTTGGAGTGGAGTCTTTTGGGTTTTCCACATAGAGTATCATATCATCTGCGAAGAGTGATAGTTTGACTTCTTCTTTGCCAATTTGGATGCCTTTAATTTCCTTTTGTTGTCTGATTGCTGAGGCTAGGACTTCTAGTACTATGTTGAATAGCAGTGGTGATAACGGACATCCCTGTCGTGTTCCTGACCTTAGCGGAAAAGCTTTCAGTTTTTCTCCATTGAGAATGATATTTGCTGTGGGTTTTTCATAGATGGCTTTGATAATATTGAGGTATGTGCCCTCTATCCCTACACTTCGAAGAGTTTTGATCAACAAGGGATGCTGTACTTTGTCAAATGCTTTTTCAGCATCTATGGAGAGTATCATATGGTTCTTGTTCTTTCTTTTATTAATGTGTTGTATCACATTGATTGATTTGCGGATGTTGAACCAGCCTTGCAGCCCTGGAATAAATCCCACTTGGTCGTGGTGAATAATCCTTTTAATGTACTGTTGAATCCTATTGGCTAGTATTTTGGCGAGAAATTTTGCATCTGTGTTCATCAAGGATATTGGTCTGTAGTTCTCTTTTTTGATGGGATCCTTGTCTGGTTTTGGGATCAAGGTGATGCTGGCCTCATAAAATGAGTTTGGAAGTTTTCCTTCCATTTCTATTTTTTGGAACAGTTTCAGGAGAATAGGAATTAGTTCTTCTTTAAATGTTTGGTAGAATTCCCCCGGGAAGCCATCTGGCCCTGGGCTTTTGTTTGTTTGGAGATTTTTGATGACTGTTTCAATCTCCTTACTGCTTATGGGTCTGTTGAGGCTTTCTATTTCTTCCTGGTTCAGTTGTGGTAGTTTATATGTCTCTAAGAATGCATCCATTTCTTCCGGATTGTCAAATTTGTTGGCGTAGAGTTGCTCATAGTATGTTCTTATAATTGTCTGTATTTCTTTGGTGTTCGTTGTGATCTCTCCTCTTTCATTCATGATTTTATTTATTTGGGTCCTTTCTCTTTTCTTTTTGATAAGTCTGGCCAGGGGTTTATCGATCTTATTAATTCTTTCAAAGAACCAGCTCCTAGTTTCGTTGATTTGTTCTATTGGTTTTTTGTTTCTATTTCATTGATTTCTGCTCTGATCTTTTTGATTTCTCTTCTCCTGCTGGGTTTAGGGTTTCTTTCTTGTTCTTTCTCCAGCTCCTTTAGGTGTAGGGTTAGGTTGTGTACCTGAGACCTTTCTTGTTTCTTGAGAAAGGCTTGTACCGCCATATATTTTCCTCTCAGGACTGCCTTTGTTGTGTCCCACAGATTCTGAACCGTTGTGTTTTCATTATCATTTGTTTCCATGAATTTTTTCCATTCTTCTTTAATTTCCTGGTTGACCCATTCATTCTTTAGAAGGATGCTGTTTAGTCTCCATGTATTTGGGTTCTTTCCAAATTTCCTCTTGTGATTGAGTTCTAGCTTCAGAGCATTGTGGTCTGAAAATATGCAGGGAATGATTCCAATCTTTTGATACCGGTTGAGACCTGATTTAGGACCAAGAATGTGATCTATTCTGGAGAATGTTCCATGTGCACTAGAGAAGAATGTGTATTCTGTTGCTTTGGGATGAAATGTTCTGAATAGATCTGTGATGTCCATCTGGTCCAGTGTGTCATTTAAGGCCTTGATTTCCTTGTTGATCTTTTGCTTGGATGATCTGTCCATTTCAGTGAGGGGAGTGTTAAAATCCCCTACTATTATTGTATTATTATCAATGTGTTTCTTTGATTTTGTTATTAATTGGTTTATATAGTTGGCTGCTCCCACGTTAGGGGCATAGATATTTAAAATTGTTAGATCTTCTTGTTGGACAGTTCCTTTGAGTATGATATAGTGTCCTTCCTCATCTCTTATTATAGTCTTTGGCTTAAAATCTAATTGATCTGATATAAGGATTGCCACTCCTGCTTTCTTCTGATGTCCATTAGCATGGTAAATTCTTTTCCACCCCCTCACTTTAAACCTAGAGGTGTCTTCGGGTTTAAGATGAGTTTCTTGTAGGCAACATATAGATGGGTTTTGTTTTTTTATCCATTCTGATACCCTGTGTCTTTTGATTGGGGCATTTAGCCCATTAACATTCAGGGCAAGTATTGAGAGATATGAATTTAGTGCCATTGTATTGCCTGTAAGGTGACTGTTATTGTATATCGTCTCTGTTTCTTTCTGATCTACTACTTTTAGGGTCTCTCTTTGCTTAGAGGACCCCTTTCAATATTTCCTGTAGAGCTGGTTTGGTATTTGCAAATTCTTTCAGTTTTTGTTTGTCCTGGAAGCTTTTAATCTCTCCTTCTATTTTCAATGATAGCCTAGCTGGATATAGTATTCTTGGCTGCATGTTTTTCTCATTTAGTACTCTGAATATATCATGCCAGCTCTTTCTGGCCTGCCAGGTCTCTGTGGATAAGTCTGCTGCCAATCTAATATTTTTACCATTGTACATTACAGACTTCTTTTCCCGGGCTGCTTTCAGGATCTTCTCTTTGTCACTAAGACTTGTCAATTTTACTATTAGGTGACGGGGTGTGGACCTATTCTTATGGATTTTGAGGGGGGTTCTCTGAACCTCCTGGATTTTGATGCTTGTTCCCTTTGCCATATTGGGGAAATTCTCTCCAATAATTCTCTCCAATATACCTTCTGCTCCCCTCTCTGTTTCCTCTTCTTCTGGAATCCCAATTATTCTAATGTCGTTTCGTCTTATGGTGTCACTTATCTCTCGTATTCTCCCCTCGTGGTCCAGTAGCTGTTTGTCCCTCTTTTGCTCAGCTTCTTTATTCTCTGTCATTTGGTCCTCTATATCGCTAATTCTTTCTTCTGCCTCATTTATCCTAGCCGTCAGAGCCTCCATTTTTGTTTGCACCTCATTAATAGCTTTTTTGATTTCAACTTGGTTAGATTTTAGTTCTTTTATTTCTCCAGAAATGGCTTTTATATATCCCGAGAGGGTTGCTTTAATATCTTCCATGTCTTTTTCAAGCCCGGCTAGAACCTTGAGAATCATCATTCTGAACTCTATATCTGACGTATTACCAATGTCTGTATTGATTAGGTCCCTAGCCTTTGGTACTGCTTCTTGTTCTTTTTTTTTGTTGTGAATTTTTCCACCTTGTCATTTTGTCCAGATAAGAGTATATGAAGGAGCAACTAAAATACTAAAAGGGTGGCAACAACCCCAGGAAAATATGCTTTAGCCAAATCAGAAGAGATCCCAAATCGTGAGGGGGGAGAAAGGGGATTTTTAAGGGGTTCAGAAAGAAAAAAGAAAAAAAAAAGAAACTATTAAAAAAAGAAAGCCGATAAAGAAAAAATATAAAAAGAGGAAAAATATATATATATATTAGATAAACTATTTAAAAAACTTAAAAAAGAAAACGGTAAAATTTACAAAAATTTAGCAGATGAAGAGAAAAAGAAAAAAAAATTGAAAAAGAAAAAAAAATTAAATTAACTGCAAGGCTAAAAAATCATGGGGAGAAAGCCATGAGTTCCGTGCTTTGCTTTCTTCTCCTCTGGAATTCTGCCGCTCTCCTTGGTGTTGAAACTACACTCCTTGGTAGGTGAACTTGGTCCTGGCTGGGTTTCCCGTTGATCTTCTGGGGTAGGGGCCTGTTGTAGTGATTCTCAAGCGTCTTTGCCCCAGGCGGAGTTGCACTGCCCTTACCCGGGGCCGGGCTGAGTAATCTGCTCGGGTTTGCTGGGTTTGCTTTCGGGAGCTTTTGTTCCCTGAGCGCTTTCCGTAGAGTTCCGGAAGACCGGAATGAAGATGGCGGCCTCCTGGTCTCCGGCCCAGAGGAGCCGAGAGCCCAGGGCCCCACTCCTCAGTGCGCCATCAGAGAACAGCGCCCAATGACTCCCGTCACCCTGGCCTCCGGCCGCGCTCCGAGCTGACCGAGCCTGCGACTGGTTCAAGGCAACCCCGAGCTGAGAGTCACTCCTCGGCTCTGTCTCTGTAGCCGGCTTTCCCGTTCTAATACCGGTAAGCTCTGCGACACTCAGACACCCCCGATCCTTCTGCGACCCTGCGGGACCTGAGGCCGTGCTGACCCCGCCTGGGCTTCACCCCAGTTAAGCCTCTGGAGCGATGTCCCTCAGCGGAACAGACTTTTAAAAGTCCTGATTTTGTGCTCCGTTGCTCCTCCGCTCGCCGGGAGCCGGCCCCTCCCCCCGCGGTCTATCTTCCCGTCGCTTTGGATTCACTTCTCCGCCAGTCCTACCTTTCAGATAGTGGTTGATTTTCTGTTTCTAGAATTGCTGTTCTTCTTCTCTTCAATCTCCCATTGGATTTGTAGGTGTTTGCAATCTTTAGATAAGCTATTTAGCTGATCTCCCGCTACCCGAAGTAGTCTCAGCCTGCTACTTCTCCGCCATCTTGACTCCTCTTCCCTCTCTCTTTTCTTTCTAATTTAACTTTTGGATGGGAACAGATGGCCCCTTCAGTCCCAGCTAGATTTCAGAACTCTAGAGGCAACCTAGCACAGGGGTTCAAAGCATATATATATCTTGGGTCCAACAGACCCAAAATCAAACTATTCTCTAGCCCTAAGACTGAGGCCCGGTTAACCTCTCTAATCTTCAATTTCTCCAATAGTTCATTCTCCAATAGTAGAATGGAAATTGTAATAGTGTACAAATCTTTTTTTTTTTTAAGATTTTATTTATTTATTTGACAGAGAGAGATCACAAGTAGACGGAGAGGAAGGCAGAGAGAGAGAGAGAGAGGGAAGCAGGCTTCTCGCTGAGCAGAGAGCCCGACGTGGGACTCGATCCCAGGACCCTGAGATCATGACCTGAGCCGAAGGCAGCGGCTTAACCCACTGAGCCACCCAGGCGCCCAATAGTGTACAAATCTTAGAATAGTAAACAAACTGAGGGTTTCTGGATGGGAGGTGGGCAAGGATGGGGTAACAAGGTGACGGGCATTAAGGAGGGCACCTCATGGAATGAGCATGGGGTGTTATATGCAACTGATGAATCACTAAATTCTACCTCTGAAACAAATAATAATACACTATATGTTAACTAAATTGAATTTAAATAATTTTTTAAAAGAATAATAAATAATAATATGCTCTCAGTACCCCTACTTATATTAACCCTAGGGGGCATACTGGAGCCAGCAATTATAAGAGGGAAGCCCAGATAGGGGGAAGTAAATTTCCAAATGTTGCAAATCAGATTCTATTCAGTGCCAAGCAAGGGCATCCCCAGAAAGTCAGTGAAGCAAACTAAATGATGCCTGTTTGCACTTCACAACAAAAGATCTTCTATTGTGTTTTTTAAGCAGTCCATCTTAATCATACTTGGGACAGACTCCCAAAATGACACTCCTGTCCTCAACCCCTTCCACTGAACCACTAACATATAGGCTTTAGTACAAGGGGTATGTATAGCACAAGGCATATTTTGGGGAGAACTAAATTTCCCTACTGCTAGCCGCTGAAATAGTGCACGTTTGTGTATAGACACGTGTATACATGGCCTGTAAGTGCAGGAATATACATGTATATTTGTGGGACAGAGTGTGTTTCAGAGATAACATCTATAATAGACTTGTTTTATATACTGAAATAATCCAGTTATCTTAATCTCTAATGAAGGTAAAATTGAATTCTGTAATCTCCGTAGGACAATCTTAGCTCCTTTCAAATGGGTCAAAAATTAATTAACTAGGATAATGTGTGAAGAATAGCTGTGGGGGCACCTGGGGAGCTCAGGTGATTAAGCGTCTGACTAGAGCTCAGGTCATGATCCCAGGCTCCTGGGATCGAGCCCCACATCTCCCTGCTCAGCGGAGAGTCTGCTTCTCCTTTATCCCTCCCTCCACTCATGCTCTCTCTCTCGCAAACAGATAAATAAAATCCTTAAAAAGATAATGGCTATAAACATCCAAATAATGGATGATATACCAGCAAATAGATAAATTCCCTTTGGTAGAAACTCAGGGCAGAAATCTAAGGTATTTCCATTGGAGTTCGATTTTCCATGGTTCTAACGTTAAACGTTGAAGAAGTTACAGTGGCATCTCCTCAATGTTTCATGTCTCTGTTTTTTAATGATTCATTCACATTTGCGTTTTGTTCCGAGGACATTTATTATTTGTCTTAGCCCCTCAGTAGAGTGGAAATGGAAATAACGCTCTCCCACAGAACTGTTCCTCTTATGGAGTAGCGTGCGTGGAACAGTGAGGAGTCCTTGGTCATTTTAAAAACACCAGCCCAACTCAGCAGGGTCTTTCCTTCCACATGCTCTGGAATGAGTGTACAAATTTGAATGCACTTAAAAAAAAAACAAATTTAGGGTGCCTGGGTGGCTCAGTGGGTTGGGCTTCTGCCTTCGGCTAGGGTTGTGGTCCCAGGTTCATGGGATCGAGTCCCACGTTGGGCTCTCTGTTCAGCAGGGGGCCTGCTTCCTCCTCTCTCTCTCTCTCTCTCTCTGCCTGCTTGTGATCTCTCTCTGTCAGATGAATAAATAAAATCTTTTAAAAACCCCACAAATTTAAAGGGGACCAACTGAAAAATACTCCTGGTTACACTAGATTCTTAAAAATACATATGAGTTAGCATTCTGCAAGGAGGCTGTGTGTCCCACCACCTCCTTCGGTGAATTCTCAGACCGTAGAATCACAAGCTTGTTTTTCCTCAAATTTCCTCCGGGACAAAGGTACAGGTCCTGAAAGAAACCAGAAGAGGGCTTACCTAAAAGTCAGAGTAAGTTTAAAAATGCAGTTTGGAGAACAATAACAGTACAGAATTCTTATTTTGACCAGTTATAAAGAAAGAGACCATGACAGGACCTAAATTCTTGTTAGTGTGTGGCCCGTTACTACAGAGCATAATTTAAAAAGGTCCCAACAATTTATAACACCTCCTTCTCTTTTTATTGTTTCCAAAAAAAAATTTTTTTTTGAAGATTTTATTTATTCATTTGAAAGAGAGACAGGCAGAGAGAGCACAGGCAGGGAGAGAGTCAGTGGAGAGGGGGAAGCAGGCTCCCCGCTGAGTTGGGAGCTGGACTTGGGGGCTTGATCCCAGGACCTGGAGATCATGAACTGAACTGAAGGCAGACGCTTAACCATTTGAGCCAACCAGGTGTGCCTCAAAAAATTTTTATACTGACCACAGTGAGAGCTAGGCATATCCATAAAAGTTAAAGAGAGGATTAAGATAATTTATAACTGGGGGCACCTCGGTTGCTCAGTTGGTTAAGCAACTACCTTCCGCTCAGGTCATGATCACAGAGTCCTAGGATTGAGTCCCACATCAGGCTCCCATCTCCACAGGGAGTCTTCTTCTTCCTCTGAACTTCTCCTCTCATGCTCTCTCTCACTTTCTCTCTCTCTGTATCAAATAATTAAATAAATTCTTTTTTTAAAAAGACAATGCATGGAATGCATAGAATTTTTATATCCTGTAAAAACTGAGATAAAAATAACTTGCCACCATAGAGTTGAGGGTCCATATCTGGGTTCTCTACTCTGTTCCACTAGTCTATGTGTCTGTTTTTATGCCAGTACCATGCTGTCTTGGTGATCACAGCTTTGTAGTAAAGCTTGAAATCAGGTAACATGATGCCCCCAGTTTTATTTTTGTTTTTCAACATTTCCTTAGCTATTCAGGGTCTCTTCTGATTCCATATAAATTTTTGGATTATTTGCTCCAGCTCTTTGAAAAATACTGGTGGAATTTTGATCGGAATGGCATTAAAAGTATAGATTGCTCTAGGCAGTATAGACTTTTAACAATGTTTATTCTTCCAATCCAAGAGCATGGAATGGTCTTCCATCTTTTTGTGTTTTCTTCAATTTTTTTCATGAGTGTTCTGTAGTTCCTCGAGTACAGATTCTTTACCTCTTTGGTTAGGTTTATTCCCAGGTATCTTATGGTTCTTGGTGCTATAGTAAATGGAATCGATTCTGTAATTTCCCTTTCTGTATTTTCATTGTTAGTGTATAAGAAAGCCACTGATTTCTGTACATTGACTTTGTATCCTACCACGTTACTGAATTGCTGTATGAGTTCTAGTAGTTTGGGGGTGGAGTCTTTTGGGTTTTCCATATAAAGAATCATGTCATCTGCGAAGAGAGAGAGTTTGACTTCTTCATTCCCAATTTGGGTACCTTTTATTTCTCTTTGTTGTCTGATTGCTGTTGCTAGGACTTCTAATACTATGTTGAACAAGAGTGGTGAGAGTGGGCATCCTTGTCATGTTCCTGATCTCAACAGGAAGGCTGAAAGCTTTTTCCCATTGAGGATGATATTTGCTGTGGGTCTTTCATAGATAGATTTTATGAAGTTCAGGAATGTTCCTTCTATCCCTATACTTTGAAGCATTTAATCAGGAACGGATGCTGGATTTTGTCAAATGCTTTTTCTGCATCAATTGAGAGGACCATGTGGTTCTTCTCTCTTCTCATATTAATTTGTTCTATCACATTGATTGATTTGCGAATGTTGAACCATCCTTGTAGCCCAGGAATGAATCCCACCTGGTCATGGTGGATATCTTTTTAATGTGCTGTTGGATCCTGTTTGCTAGGATCTTGTTGAGAATCTTAGCATCCATATTCATCAGTGATATTAGTCTGAAATTCTCCTTTTTGGTAGGGTCTTTGCCTGGTTTGGCGATCAGGGTAATGCTGGCTTCATAGAAAGAGTCTGGAAGTTTTCCTTCTGCTTCAATTTTTGAAAGAGCTTCAGGAGAATAGGTGTTATTTCTTCTTTGAAAGTTTGGTAGAATTCCCCAGGGAATCCATCAGGTCCTGGGCTCTTGTTTTTTGGGAGGTTTTTGATCACTGCTTCAATCTCGTTACTAGAAATCGCTCTATTGAGGTTGTCAATTTCTTCCTGGTTCTATTTTAGGAGTTTATAGTTTTCCAGGAATGCATCCATTTCATCTAGGTTGCTTAGCTTATTGGCATATAACTGTTGATAATAACTTCTGATGATTGTTTCTACTTCCTTGGTTTTAGTTGTGATCTCTCCCTTTTCATTCATAATTTTATTAATTTGGGCTTTCTCTCTTTTCTTTTGGATTAGTGTGGCCAATGGTTTATTGATCTTATTGATTCTTTCAAAAAACCAACTTCTAGTTTCATTGATATGTTCTACTGTATCTCTGGTTTCTACCTCATTGATCTCAGTTCTAATCTTGATTATTTCCCTTCTTATGTGTGGAGTTGGTTTGATTTGTTGTTGATTCTCCAGTTCTTTAAGGTGTAGAGACAGCTGGTGTGTTCTGGATTTTTCCATTTTTTTGAGGGAGGCTTGGATGGCTATGTATTTCCCCCTTAGGACCGCCTTTGCTGTATCCCATAGGTTTTGGACCAAAGTGTCTTCATTCTCATTGGTTTCCATGAATTGTTTCAGTTCTTCTTTGATCTCCCTGTTGATCCAAGCATTCTTAAGCAAGGTGGTCTTTAGCTTCCAGGTGTTTGAGTTCCTTCTGAATTTTTCCTTGTGATTGAGCTCCAGTTTCAAAGCATTGTGATCTGAGAATATGCAGGGAATAATCTGTCTTTTGGTATGGTCAAATAATCTTTGACAAAACAGGAAAAAATATACAGTGGAAAAAAGACAGTCTCTTCAATAAAAGGTGCTGGGAAAACTGGACAGCTATATGTAGAAGAATGAAACTCAACCATTCTCTTACACCATACACAAAGATAAACTCAAAATGGATAAAAGACCTCAACGTGAGACAGGAATCCATCAGAATCCTAGAGGAGAACATAGGCAGTGATCTCTTCGATATCAGCCACAGCAACTTCTTTCAAGATATGTCTCCAAAGGCAAAGGAAACAAAAGTGAAAATAAACTTTTGGGACTTCATCAAAATCAAAAGCTTCTGCACAGCAAAGGAAACAGTCAAGAAAACAAAGAGGCAACCTATGGAATGGGAGAAGATATTTGCAAATGACAGTACAGACAAAAGTTTGATATCCAGGATCTATAAAGAACTTCTCAAACTCAACACACACAAAACAGATCATCATGTCAAAAAAATGGGCAGAAGATATGAACAGACACTTCTCCAATGAAGACATACAAATGGCTATCAGACACATGAAAAAGTGTTCATCATCACTAGCTATCAGGGAGATTCAAATTAAAACCACATTGAGATACCACCTTAAACCAGTTAGAATGGCCAAAATTAGCAAGACAGGAAACAACATGTGTTGGAGGGGATGTGGAGAAAGGGGAACCCTCTTACACTGGTTGGTGGGAATGCAAGTTGGTGCAGCCACTTTGGAGAACAGTGTGGAGATTCCTTAAGAAATTAAAAATAGAGCTTCCCTATGACCCTGCAATTGCACTACTGGGTATTTACCCCAAAGATACAGATGTAGTGAAAAGAAGGGCCATCTGTACCCCAATGTTTATAGCAGCAATGGCCATGGTCGCCAAACTGTGGAAAGAACCAAGATGCCCTTCAACAGACGAATGGATAAGGAAGATGTGGTCCATATACACTATGGAGTATTATGCCTCAATCAGAAAGGATGAATACCCAACTTTTGTATCAACACGGATGGGACTGGAAGAGATTATGCTGAGTGAAATAAGTCAAGCAGAGACAGTCAATTATCATATGGTTTCACTTATTTGTGGAGCATAACAAATAGCATGGAGGACAAGGGGAGTTAGAGAGGAGAAGGGAGTTGGGGGAAATTGGAAGGGGAGGTGAACCATGAGAGACTATGGACTCTGAAAAACAATCTGAGGGTTATGAAGGGGCGGGGGGTGAGAGGTTGGGGGAACCAGGTGGTGGGTATTGGAGAGGGCAGGGATTGAATGGAGCACTGGGTGTGTGCAAAAACAATGAATACTGATATGCTGAAAATAAATAAATAAATAAATAAATAATAACTTGCCACACCGGGATCTCCACAAAATACTGGTACATCGAATCAACACAGCAGTAGAAATGTATAGTTCTATATTTGAGCTTGGACCATGAAAGCATCTAAAAATCGATCATGTGATTATAGATACTGAGGCTGCCTCATAATGAACACCATTACTATCCTGACCTCAACAACCAAGGCTCCAGGAGAAGTGAAAATTGAATGAAGGCTTTTTTTCTGAAAACGCAGGGGTTTCCTAATGGTGCAGGTTCTTTCAGCTCTGTACTTTCCAAATGACCCTGACCTGAACAAACCAGTGAAGGGAGCCAGTGAGGCAAACTATCAGACAGAAGCATGACACTGACACCAAGGCAGATGACATCATTCAGACTGGCCATTTGGCTTTCAAATGTGGATACGCCCATGCCCATGAAGAACTGGGGAAGGGGTGGGATGGGGGAGAGTGGGTGCCCATGTAGCTGCAACCAGGGACCCAGCTCCCAGAATGATCAGGTGTCACATCCTGAACCCAGACCAGCCTAGGGAGCAGCAGGAGAAGAAGGATGTGTCGGGAGTCAGTGCACACACCTCCATCAACCGAGTGGAGTAAGACTGTGGCAGTGGCAGTGGACAGCTCAGCACATGTCCCAGGACAGTCTGTGACGTGCCCTGGTAGCACGAGGTACATTGCCAGGGTCCGCTGGTTCTCCTCCAGCAACTTGGTGCAGACAGATCGTGGGAGCATTCCAGATGTGTGAAGGCTGGTCACGCTTTACACAGAGACCCCTTTGTGTCTTCCTCGCGGCAGAGAATGAAAACACTCACGAAGGACCCCCTCAGAGAGAAGGGGGAAGGTCTGGGTGTTTCAACATTCACTATTTCCATGTCCTCTGTGGATGCTATGTTGTCTGCATCTTGTAAATGATCCAGATGGTCTCCTTTGATGTCTGTCTGGCATGACAGGGAATTTAAGAGACACAGAAAATACTCCATATGTTGGGTCTGAAAACACAGGTGTCTGAGACAAGAGTGAAGGTCATGGTGTTAACCTCACCTCTTTTCCAGAGCTTTGTTCTAGATACAAAAGAGAAATATTGATAGAAGGAATACCAAGGAACTTTGGCTGGGCAGGGGGTATGGGGAGGTCCCTGCAAGAGAGAGCAAAATGAAACTGTAGAATGAGGAGAAAACATGACATTTGCTTCACATTTTGGAGCATAGACTCAGCAAGCAGAAGTTTGTGTTCTATTCCAGGACTTACCTTGAAAAGTGGCAACTGAAGTGGCACCTGCATGGCTCAGTGGGTTAAGCCATTGCCTTTGGTTCAGGTCATGATCTCAGGGTCCTGGGATCGAGCGCCGCATCAGGCTTTCTGCTCAGCGGGGAGCTTACTACTCTTCCTCTCTCTCTGCCTGCTGCTCTGCCTACTTGTGATCTCTCTCTCTCTCTCTGTTAAAAAAATAAAAATAAAAAAGTGACAACTGAAAATGCGCAAACAGAAATCACCAATTATGACCACAGAGTGTCCTCTTCTTCACGAGACAAGGGTCTGCACCAGGGTCACCCCGCCACTAAGCTAAATGTCTACGACTGGCATTGCCAATCGGTGACCTTTTCAGCATCTTGCCAGCACAGTGACAGCTTACCTTCTCTCTTCTAGGCAACAGATCATCTCCAGTTTCTTGCATTGTGGAAAGAACACCACTGGAGAGAGACGCTTTTAACAAATTTTTAAGTGCACAACATGATGCTGTTAAGTATAGGCAGAATGTTGTACAACAGATTTCTAGAACTTAGTCATATTATATTAGTGAAACTATGTACCCGTTTGAATAGCAACTGCCCCCACCCCCGCCATTTCCATCTCCTGCCAAGCCCTGGCAATCACCACGCTACTCTCTCTTGTTCTGATTCTAACCATTCTGGAGACCTCATATAAATGGAATCGTGCCTTACTTGTCCTTCTGTGACAGGCTTGTTTCACTTAGCATAATGTCCTCCAAGTTCATCCATGTAGTATGTGACAGAATTTTCTTTGTTTTTTTAATGGCTGAATAATCTTCCTGTGTGTGTGTGTGTGTGTGTGTGTGTGTGTGTGACATTTTCTTTATTCTTTCATCCATATGTGGACATTTAGGTTGTTTTTACAACTTGACTATTGTGAATAGCACAGCAATGAACATGGGAGTGAATGTATCTCTTTGGGATGCCTTGGAGATAAATACCCCAGACTGGGTTTCTTGGATCAGATGGTAGTTCTATTTTTGTTTCTGTGAGGAGCTGCCATACTGTTTTTCAGAGTGGCTGTAGCAGTGTACATTCCCACCAATGGTGCACGACGGTTCCAATTTCTCCACATCTTCACCAACACTTATCTTTCTTCCTCCTCACATCTTGCAATAGTCTTCAGTAGAAAATAGAGTTTCAAAACTCAACATTTTGTGCTAAAAATATAGAGACCACCGGGAAGATAAAATGGTGTGAGGAAAGGAGTCTGGGAATTAGAATCATGCACACACACAAAACCCCACAAAAACAAACAAACAAAAACAACAGGTTTGAATCTAAGCCCTGTCACTCAATAAGAGTGCAGTACTTGGCAAGTTGTGTCCTCACTGGTGATGTATTGGTTTTAAGAATTATAGGAAAAAATGTGCGCAAAAGGTCTTTGAAAAGTATATGACACCGCAAAATGAAGGAATATATTAATAGAGATAAGAGTTGAGCATGCTAAAGTCAATTGTATTTGACTATGGGATAAATTCCTTCATATTTTCCCACTTATGTTGAGTTTTGCCTGACACTTAAAGGGTGACTAGAGATGGGAGAGGTATTGAGATGAGAAGCTCATCTCAAAATTATAATTGTGCTTTTTAATCCAAAAGTGTATCCAAAATATAGGTGTAAATAGAGTACAGGATAATTAATTCAATGTAGCAAATATATATGGAGGGCCTATTTTATAGAGAGAGGTGTACTGGGTGTTAAGAGTAAATAGATGTGTCCAGAGTATCTCTTCTTCCACAGGGATGAGAATTAGGAGAACAGGTATGCAAGGCAGAAGAAGAGGAGGCCAAATGAGGGTCATGCACACATTCATGTTATTCAATATGTATTTATTAAGCATTGGTCTAGCTGCTATGCACACAAAGTTGAATCAGACATAGTTGCTGGCCTTAAGGAGCTTATGGTTTACTTAGGGATGCAAATGTGCAAACAAAGAAATCCAACAGGACGTCACGGGCATTATTACAGAGAACTAGCTTCATAAGTAGATCTTTATCCCCCTCTGACTCCAGGCATATATATCCAGGTGTCTACTTGAGATCTCCACAGAGGCGTCTAATGTACAGCTTGAATTTAATACATACTCCTCATCTGCCTCCCCCTCCCACTCCGCTGAGCTGCACCTGCTGTTGGACTCCACAGGGCAGGAAAGAGCAAACCCAACTTCTCAGCTGCTGAAGCAAAAACCTTGAAGTCATTCTTAACTCTCTTCTCTCTCTCTCTCTCTGTGTGTGTGTGTGTGTGTGTGTGTGTGTGTGTGTGTCCTTCACATCTAATCCCTCAGTATATCTATTGGCTCTCCTTGCAGGCTATATCTTGAATTTAAGCACCTCTCATCACGTCCACTGCCACTACCCTGGTCTATATCACCACCACCTTCTGGATTACTACAACAGCCTCCTATCTGACCTCTTTGACTCTGCCCTAGCTGAGTTACAGACTACTGCCAGCAGAATTTTCTTTTTGTTTTTAAAGAGAAAGAGAGTGGGGAGGGGCAGAGAAAGAGAGAGAGAGAGGGAGAGAGAGAGAGGGAGAGAGAGAATCTTAAGCAAGCTCCATGCTCAGCATGGAGCCTGAGGCAGGGCTTAATTGGGAGCTGATCTCATGACCCTGAAATCATGTCCTGAGCAGAAATCAAGAGTCGGACGTTGAACCCCCTGCACCACCCAGGTGCCCACAGAATCATTTTAAAAAATGACTCTGTCAGATCACATTAATATTCCCACTTAAAACTCCCCAACATCTTCGCATCATTCCTTGAGAAAAATCGAATATTCTTCCAAGTTTTAGAGCTCTTTCATCTCATTTCCTGCAATTCCCTACCGCATTCATAGCTTTCTGCTCCACTGGCCACCTCGCTGATCCTTTGAAAGGTTAAGTGCATACTTGCCACTGGACTTTTGAGATCGTAGGGTTCTCTGCCTAGCACAGTGTTCTTTCAGTTACCCACAAGGCTTGCTGTCTTATTTCATTCTGGCCCTTGTTCAAATATCACCTTATCCATGAGACCTACCCTGATGATCCTCTATAAAATAGCCTTCCTTCCGGGAATTCCAAGATTCTCAACTTATTTCATGTTATTCCTAGCCTGAATCAAATATATACTATATATTTACCTGTTTTTATTTATCTTCATCTCTCTACGAGATTACCAGCTCCAAGAGAGTAGGGACCATGTTTCATTCAGCACTATATCTCCGATGATAGATTAAGTATGTGGTATAAGGTGTTTATAAATATTTACTAAAGGAGTTAATATAAAGTAAGAAAATAAATGTTACATGATTTTCAAGTAAGTCAAGAAAGTGTAATTGACTTATTTTGCAGAGAAAGACAGTTATCATATGATCTCACTGATATGAGGAATTTGAGAAACAAGACAAAGGATCATAAGGGAATGGAAGGAAAAATGAAACGAGATAAAACCAGAGAGGGAGACAAACCACAAGAGATTCTTAATCTCAGGAAATAAACTGAGAGTTGCTAGAGGGAAGGGGGCTGGGAGAGGTGGGTGGCTGGGTGATGGACACTGGGGAGGGTATGTGCTGTGGTGAGTGCTATGTATTGTGTAATACTGATGAATCACAGATCTGTACCCCTGAAACAAATAATACATTATATGTTAATTAAAAAAAAAGGAAAGAAAAAAAGAAAGTGTACCTACAGAAGGTGATATTTGAGTCATGTCTTAAAAAAATGATTTCAAATTTCCCAGGTAGACAAGATCAAGAAGGGCCTGCCAAGCCCAGTAATCAGTATGCACAAAGGCATGATGACATGAACAAGCCTGATCAGTTCTCAGAAAGTCAAACAATTCAGTATGTCCAAAGCATACTGTGTAAGGGAAAGAAGAGAGAAATAGGGAGATCTAGAGCTTGAAGAAACTTCCATATCATTCTCAGGGCTTTGGACTGAGACTGTGAATGAGGAAGCAACATCAAAGGGTTTTAAACAGTAATGGGATGTGCTTGGTTACGCATTTTTTGAAAAGCAATAGCATGTAGGATGGGTAGGTAGGCATACAACTCAAAAGGGAAGTTATACAAAACCAAAAGACAACTGACAGAATGAGAGAAGATATTTGCAAACGACATAGCAGATAAAGGGCTAGTATCCAAAATCTATAAAGAACTTATCAAACTCAACACCCAAAGAACAAATAATGCAATCAAGAAATGGGCAGAGGACATGAACAGACATTTTTGCAAAGAAGACATCCAGATGGCCAACAGACACATGAAAAAGTGCTCCACATCACTCAGCATCAGGCAGATACAAACCAAAACCACAATAAGATAACATCTCATATCAGTCAGAATGGCCAAAATTAACAAGTCAGGAAATGACAGATGCTGGCAAGGATGCAGAGAAAGGGGAACCCTCCTACACTGTTGGTGGGAATGCAGGCTGGTGCAACCACTCTGGAAAATGGCATGGAGGTTCCTCAAAAAGTTGAAAATGGAGCTACCCTATGACCCAGCAATTGCACTACTGGGTATTTACCCTAAAGATACAAATAAAGTGATCCGAAGGGGCACGTGCACCTGAATGTTTATAGCAGCAATGTCCACAATAGCCAAACTATGGAAAGAACCTAGATGTCCATCAACAGATGAATGGATAAAGAAGATATGGTATATGTATACAATGGAATACTATGCAGCCATCAAAAGAAATGAAATCTTGTCATTTGCGATGACATGGGTGGAACTAGAGGGTATTATGCTGGGTTAAATAAGTCAATCAGAGAAAGACAATTATCATACGATCTCCCTGATATGAGGAAGTTGAGATGCAACGTGGGGGGTTTGGGGGGTAGGAAAAGAATAAATGAAACAAGATGGGATTGGGAGGGAGACAAGCCATAAGAGAATCTTAATCTCACAAAACAAATTGAGGGTCACCAGGGGGAGTGGGGGAGGGAGAGTGGGGTTAGGTTATGGACATTGGGGAAGGTATGTGCTATGGTGAATGCTATGAAATGTGTAAACCTGGTGATTCACAGACCTGTACCCCTGGGGCTAATAATACATTATATGTTAACTTAAAAAAAGGGAAGTTATATTAGAAGACTTGCAACTATTGAGTTATAAAGCTGTAGTAGTAGGCATGGTAAGTGTAAAAGATGTGTTTTTTAAGATTTTATTTTTTTATTTGAGACAATGAGAGAGAGAGAGAGAGAGAGAGAGAGAGAGAGAGAGAGAGAGAGAGCGCATGTGAGCAAGCAGGGTGGAGGCCCAGAGAGAGAGATCCCATAACCTCAGGACCATGACCTGAGCCTCAACTGAGAATTGGACACTTAACCAAATGAGCCACTCAGGTGCCCCTAAAAAAATGTTGAAGAAGAGTTGGTTGTGAATGAGCCATGAGGATTGAAGAGGAAAGAACACACCAGGATGTTACTTACATGGATATTTGTCTTGGATAACTGGGTAGGTGGTAATGTCATCTGTTAATATTAGGAATGCATGAATAAGAAGGGTTTTAAGAGGAGATATAAAATGCTAGTATATCAAGTGGAAAACATGGCACACCCAAATGAGTAATTAAGGGAAATTTAGTAGAGAGCCCATTACAAAGGTATGTGTAAGGTTTAGGGAAGTCAGCAAGGGGTAGTGCTATTCCCACTACTGAACCTGAAGGAGTCAAAGGAGTAGTTACCAGAAGCTAGAAGGTCTCCATTAGGAACTAATCCTTAAATATAATGATGTGACCCACCTCCAGGATGGAAACTAGAGAAATAAATACCCTGAATTCTCTCTCTGTCCTTGCTGTCTGGATCCCTGCTTGGGACTTCTTTTGGTCAAACCCAACAAGAAGGCAAGTGAAAATGCCCATTAATATAATCCATAAAAGTGGATTTTCTGGACATGGAGTAAGTTGGAGAAGGATGGAGAGTAGGTTCAATGGGCCAAAGAAAATATTCAGTCCACCTTTTTTGCCCCTTGGCATCTGTTCTTGTACTTTGGATGAAAACTATTATGATTCCCAACACAGGAGACACACAAAATCCGATCAAATGCTGTATCCTTTCAGGATAAACTCAGTCACACTGCCATCAAAAACTTAAAACATTAGTCACTCTCAGTCCTCTCCATATAAGGTATAAGATAGCAGGAGCAAAAAGAATCAACTAATACAAAGTGTAGTTCTACTTACTTAGATGGTCACAAGACTAAATGGATAATCAGACAAACCTTGTTTTACCACCCATCACAAATTTCCCTACACTCAACTTGGCCTGGCAAGGTTCTCTATGCGGGTATAACTGGACCTTCATTTCTGTGGGCTATGAGTGTTTGGCCATCCTATGTTTATTGGGTTGTCATGGTTTTCCTTTTACCAGAGGTTTGGGCAAGAGAGCAGCACTCAGAGATGTCCCAGTGAATCCACCAAGTTCCAAGCTTAGCCCTTCCTGCCCCCAGTGTTCATCAATGCAGGATGGTGGGAGAAAAAGGCATACTGAGATCCACAAGGTGACTTGTCTTGACAAGTTGATTATTGAAAGTCTCTGAGGGGGATACTGTCCGGACATTTATGTGGGACACAAATATTTACATACTGTATGCCTATTCCAAAAGCTCATCCACTTACTACTCCTACCCCCCACAGAATTTCCAGAATAAAATTGTCAATTTTACAAGTCCCTATCCAGCAGGTCAGCTCATCAGCACCTCCCATGAATTAATGTAGATCCATAGAAGATCATCCCTCCTTCCACGCAAAGTGGACAACTAAATATAGTATACAAAGTTAGGACCTCTGGGGGACTGTCCCTTCACCCCTACCATTCAAGGATAGCCCCACATAAGACTATAAGGTAGATGCTGTGTGGATAACATCTGTAAACCAGGCTCACATTATCTCCTCCTTCATTGCCTGGTGATAAGAAACTTCCATGTGGCCATGGGACTGGGTCAAGGCAGACCCTACTACTACGAAGTAGTAGGAGCAGCTGCTATGGGAGTCTGTGTTGTCCTCTTACACACTGTACTTGCGTTTTCTGGACCTACTCAGGTCCAGTTTTGTGTATACCATCTTCTTTTTACAATGGGATGCTAGGATTCAGTGGATCAGATAATACTCATTAAGAGAAGTTAGAATTGCAGAGTCATTTCACTCCCCATGATCAGGCATAATCTGGAGCTACTTTTATTTATTTCTTTTTTTTTTAAGATTTTATTTATTTGTCGGAGAGAGTGAGCACAGGCAGACAGAGTGGCAGGCAGAGGGAGAAGCAGGCTCCCTGCTGAGCAAGGAGCCTGATGCGGGACTCGATCCCAGGACGCTGGGATCATGACCTGAGCCCAAGGCAGCCGCTTAACCAACTGAGCCACCCAGGCATCCCTGGAGCTACTTTTCAAATGGAGAATTATTGGCAGAAGAGAACACGCCCATACTCTAAAACTTAGAACTTGTTCTGTGAATGCTCTCTTGAGGTTTTCCGGTGCCTTCTAAGAACCAGTTTCTAATACAGTTGGTTGTGGTGCAGCCTATGAACCAATGGCCAGAACAGCTTGCCATGTGGCATGAACCTGCTTCAGAGGCTTCTCTTCTGATCCATTCAAAACTAATATCCTTGTGGGTTAGCTGATAAATGGATTGGAGCAGCATATTTAAATATGGTATATTCTGCCTTTATAATTCAAAGAGAACTGTCCATCTTGTGCTTTTTTTCTTTAGTGAGTAGTGTAAAGGGATAGCCCAAGTGTCCCCAAAATTAGACCCCTGGAGACTTCACCAATATATTCAAGGCCCTGAAATGCTGCGGTTATCTTCTCTCACCTTTGGGCACGTTTGTGTTTTATGAATTCATCTAGAGCTCGAGAAGAAATCATTTGTATTCACATGGCAGAAACAGGAGTATACTGCAGTTTAACTGTTTTGCTTTGGGCTGTGTCAATTCTGTTATTTGTCATAATATCGTCCAGAAGGAACCTGATACCTGGTAGGCTTCCAAACATCATGCTGGCACAGATATTTTCTGTCGTTATGCCTATTGGACCTGGCTGGCAGGAAACAGTAAGAGCCCTAGGTGACTTCATTTAAAATAATGTTCTGGATAAAATACATGACCTTTGTCAGATGTATGTATTGTGAATATTTTCTTCTTGACTGTTGCCTTGGTATTCACTTTCTTAGTGTTTCTTTTGCTGAACAGAGTTTACATTTTGATAAAGACTTATCTTTTTTTCTGTTTCAGTTAAGATACTCTTTGCATTCTAAGAAAACTTTCCTTACTCTTCCCTTTCTTCTTTCTTTCTTTCTTTCTTTCTTTCTTTCTTTCTTTCTTTCTTTCTTTCTTTTTTTTACTTTCTGGAATACTATATGCAAAATAGTATTATTTCATCCTTAATATTTTGAGAAATTCAAAGATGAAGCCATCTGGGCCTGGGTTTTCTTGTGAGATGGTTTTTAATAAAGAATTAGGTATGTAACATTCATATTTTCTCTTTGTTCTTATATAAGTTTTATTTTTTGAGGATTTTTATATATTTCATTTAAATTAACACATTATTTTAGTAAAATTGTATATAACATTTTCTTATTTTTTGGCTGTCTCTAAGATCTAAAGTAGTGTTTCTTTCTCATCACTGACAGTAGCAATTTGTGTTTTCTTTTACTTGATCATTTTTATTATGGGTTTGTTAATTCTAGAGTAATTTTGATTTTTCTCAAAGAACCAATTTTGGCTTTGTTGATTTTCTCAGTTGTTTGTTTCATTCCTGTTTTATTCTTGTTCACTAGTATCTGTTTTATTTCTTTTCCTCTAATTCCCTAATCTTTGATTTTCTATTCTTTTTATAGTTTCTTGAGATAGAAACTTAAATTTTCATGTTTTTCCCTCATATATATCCTTCAGGGAATTCTTTTCCCTCCATTAACTGCTTTAGCTGGATTTCTGTAAGTTTGCTGTGTTGTGTCCTTATTACTATTCATTTAACATGTTTTATAATTTCATTTAGATCTTTTATCTAACTCATGAATAATTTCAAAACATATGTTTAATTTCCATGCATTTAGATTTTTCTTTATTTTGAGATTCATTGTTTTTTTAATTATTTTTTTTATTAATTTTATTTTTTATAAACATATAATATATTTTTATCCCCAGGGGTACAGGTCTGTGAATCACCAGGTTTACACACTTCACAGCACTCACCATAGCACATACCCTCCCCAGTGTCCATAATCCCACCCCCCCTCTCCCAACCCCCCTCCCCCCATCAACCCTCAGTTTGTTTTGTGAGATTAAGAGTCACTTATGGTTTGCCTCCCTCCCAATTCCATCTTGTTTCATTTACTCTTCTCCTACCCCCTTAACCCCCCATGTTGCATCTCCTCTCCCTTATATCAGGGAGATCATATGATAGTTGTCTTTCTCCGATTGACTTATTTCACTAAGCATGATACCCTCTAGTTCCATCCACATCGTTGCAAATGGCAAGATTTCATTTCTTTTGATGGCTGCATAGTATTCCATTGTGTATATATACCACCTCTTCTTTATCCATTTGTCTGTTGATGGACATCTAGGTTCTTTCCATAGTTTGGCTATTGTAGACATTGCTGCTATAAACATTCGGGTGCACGTGCCCCTTCGGATCACTACGTTTGTATCTTTAGGGTAAATACCCAGCAGTGCAATTGCTGGGTCATAGGGTAGTTCTATTTTCAACCTTTTGAGGAACCTCCATGCTTTTCCAGAGTGGTTGCACCAGCTTGCATTCCCACCAACAGTGTAGGAGGGTTCCCCTTTCTCTGCATCCTCGCCAGCATCTGTCATTTCCTGACTTGTTAATTTTAGCCATTCTGACTGGTGTGAGGTGATATCTCATGGTGGTTTTGATTTGTATTTCCCTGATGCCGAGTGATATGGAGCACTTTTTCATGTGTCTGTTGGCCATCTGGATGTCTTCTTTGCAGAAATGTCTGTTCATGTCCTCTGCCCATTTCTTGATTGGATTATTTGTTCTTTGGGTGTTGAGTTTGCTAAGTTCTTTATAGATTTTGGACACTAGCCCTTTATCTGATATGTCATTTGCAAATATCTTCTCCCATTCTGTCAGTTGTCTTTTGGTTTTGTTCACTGTTTCCTTTGCTGTGCAAAAGCTTTTGATCTTGATAAAATCCCAATAGTTCATTTTTGCCCTTGCTTCCCTTGCTTTTGGCGATGTTCCTAGGAAGATGTTGCTCGGCTGAGGTCGAAGAGGTTGTTGCCTGTGTTCTCCTCAAGGATTTTGATGGATTCCTTTCTCACATTGAGATCCTTCATCCATTTTGAGTCTATTTTCGTGTGTGGTGTAAAGAAATGATCCAATTTCATTTTTCCGCATGTGGCTGTCCAATTGTCCCAACACCATTTATTGAAGAGGCTGTCTTTTCTCCATTGGACATTCTTTCCTGCTTTGTCGAAGATGAGTTGACCATAGAGTTGAGGGTCTATTTCTGGGCTCTCTATTCTGTTCCATTGATCTATGTGTCTGTTTTTGTGCCAGTACCATGCTGTCTTGATGATGACAGCTTTGTAATAGAGCTTGAAGTCCGGAATTGTGATGCCACCAACTTTGGCTTTCTTTTTCAATATTCCTTTGGCTATTCGAGGTCTTTTCTGGTTCCATATAAATTTTAGGATTATTTGTTCCATTTCTTTGAAAAAAATGGATGGTTCTTTGATAGGAATTGCATTAAATGTGTAGATTGCTTTAGGTAGCATAGACATTTTCACAATATTTATTCTTCCAATCCAGGAGCATGGAACATTTTTCCATTTCTTTGTGTCTTCCTCAATTTCTTTCATGAGTACTTTATAGTTTTCTGAGTATAGATTCTTAGTCTCTTTGGTTAGTTTTATTCCTAGGTATCTTATAGTTTTGGGTGTAATTGTAAAGGGGATGGACTCCTTAATTTCTCTTTCTTCTGTCTTGTTGTTGGTGTAGAGAAATGCAAGTGATTTCTGTGCATTGATTTTATATCCTGACACTTTACTGAATTCCTGTACAAGTTCTAGCAGTTTTAGAGTGGAGCCTTTTGGGTTTTCCACATAGAGTATCATATCATCTGCGAAGAGTGATAGTTTGACTTCTTCTTTGCCAATTTGGATGCCTTTAATTTCCTTTTGTTGTCTGATTGCTGAGGCTAGGACTTCTAGTACTATGTTGAA
This sequence comes from Lutra lutra, assembly GCF_902655055.1. NCBI lineage: Eukaryota > Metazoa > Chordata > Mammalia > Carnivora > Mustelidae > Lutra > Lutra lutra. The sequence continues at coordinate 15,282,561 of NC_062283.1, forward strand.
TAGCAGTGGTGATAACGGACATCCCTGTCGTGTTCCTGACCTTAGCGGAAAAGCTTTCAGTTTTTCTCCATTGAGAATGATATTTGTGGTGGGTTTTTCATAGATGGCTTTGATAATATTGAGGTATGTGCCGTCTATCCCTACACTTTGAAGAGTTTTGATCAGGAAGGGATGCTGTACTTTGTCAAATGCTTTTTCAGCATCTATGGAGAGTATCATATGGTTCTTGTTCTTTCTTTTATTAATGTGTTGTATCACATTGATTGATTTGCGGATGTTGAACCAGCCTTGCAGCCCTGGAATAAATCCCACTTGGTCGTGGTGAATAATCCTTTTAATGTACTGTTGAATCCTATTGGCTAGTATTTTGGCGAGAAATTTTGCATCTGTGTTCATCAAGGATATTGGTCTGTAGTTCTCTTTTTTGATGGGATCCTTGTCTGGTTTTGGGATCAAGGTGATGCTGGCCTCATAAAATGAGTTTGGAAGTTTTCCTTCCATTTCTATTTTTTGGAACAGTTTCAGGAGAATAGGAATTAGTTCTTCTTTAAATGTTTGGTAGAATTCCCCCGGGAAGCCATCTGGCCCTGGGCTTTTGTTTGTTTGGAGATTTTTGATGACTGTTTCAATCTCCTTACTGCTTATGGGTCTGTTGAGGCTTTCTATTTCTTCCTGGTTCAGTTGTGGTAGTTTATATGTCTCTAAGAATGCATCCATTTCTTCCGGATTGTCAAATTTGTTGGCGTAGAGTTGCTCATAGTATGTTCTTATAATTGTCTGTATTTCTTTGGTGTTCGTTGTGATCTCTCCTCTTTCATTCATGATTTTATTTATTTGGGTCCTTTCTCTTTTCTTTTTGATAAGTCTGGCCAGGGGTTTATCGATCTTATTAATTCTTTCAAAGAACCAGCTCCTAGTTTCGTTGATTTGTTCTATTGGTTTTTTGTTTCTATTTCATTGATTTCTGCTCTGATCTTTTTGATTTCTCTTCTCCTGCTGGGTTTAGGGTTTCTTTCTTGTTCTTTCTCCAGCTCCTTTAGGTGTAGGGTTAGGTTGTGTACCTGAGACCTTTCTTGTTTCTTGAGAAAGGCTTGTACCGCCATATATTTTCCTCTCAGGACTGCCTTTGTTGTGTCCCACAGATTCTGAACCGTTGTGTTTTCATTATCATTTGTTTCCATGAATTTTTTCCATTCTTCTTTAATTTCCTGGTTGACCCATTCATTCTTTAGAAGGATGCTGTTTAGTCTCCATGTATTTGGGTTCTTTCCAAATTTCCTCTTGTGATTGAGTTCTAGCTTCAGAGCATTGTGGTCTGAAAATATGCAGGGAATGATTCCAATCTTTTGATACCGGTTGAGACCTGATTTAGGACCAAGAATGTGATCTATTCTGGAGAATGTTCCATGTGCACTAGAGAAGAATGTGTATTCTGTTGCTTTGGGATGAAATGTTCTGAATAGATCTGTGATGTCCATCTGGTCCAGTGTGTCATTTAAGGCCTTTATTTCCTTGTTGATCTTTTGCTTGGATGATCTGTCCATTTCAGTGAGGGGAGTGTTAAAGTCCCCTACTATTATTGTATTATTGTCGATATGTTTCTTTGATTTTGTTATTAATTGGTTTATATAGTTGGCTGCTCCCACGTTAGGGGCATAGATATTTAAAATTGTTAGATCCTCTTGTTGGATAGTTCCTTTGAGTATGATATAGTGTCCTTCCTCATCTCTTATTATAGTCTTTGGCTTAAAATCTAATTGATCTGATATAAGGATTGCCACTCCTGCTTTCTTCTGATGTCCATTAGCATGGTAAATTCTTTTCCATCCCCTCACTTTAAATCTGGAGGTATCTTCAGGTTTAAGATGAGTTTCTTGTAGGCAACATATAGATGGGTTTTTTTTTTTATCCCTTCTGATACCCTGTGTCTTTTGATTGGGGTATTTAGCCCATTAACATTCAGGGCAAGTATTGAGAGATATGAATTTAGTGCCATTGTATTGCCTGTAAGGTGACTGTTATTGTATATTGTCTCTGTTTCTTTCTGATCTACTTCTTTTAGGGTCTCTCTTTGCTTAGAGGACCCCTTTCAATATTTCCTGTAGAGCTGGTTTGGTATTTGCAAATTCTTTCAGTTTTTGTTTGTCCTGGAAGCTTTTAATCTCTCCTTCTATTTTCAATGATAGCCTAGCTGGATATAGTATTCTTGGCTGCATGTTTTTCTCATTTAGTACTCTGAATATATCATGCCAGCTCTTTCTGGCCTGCCAGGTCTCTGTGGATAAGTCTGCTGCCAATCTAATATTTTTACCATTGTACGTTACAGACTTCTTTTCCCGGGCTGCTTTCAGGATCTTCTCTTTGTCACTAAGACTTGTAAATTTTACTATTAGGTGACGGGGTGTGGACCTATTCTTATGGATTTTGAGGGGGGTTCTCTGAACCTCCTGGATTTTGATGCTTGTTCCCTTTGCCATATTGGGGAAATTCTCTCCAATAATTCTCTCCAATATACCTTCTGCTCCCCTCTCTGTTTCCTCTTCTTCTGGAATCCCAATTATTCTAATGTCGTTTCGTCTTATGGTGTCACTTATCTCTCGAATTCTCCCCTCGTGATCCAGTAGCTGTTTGTCCCTCTTTTGCTCAGCTTCTTTATTCTCTGTCATTTGGTCCTCTATATCGCTAATTCTTTCTTCTGCCTCATTTATCCTAGCCGTCAGAGCCTCCATTTTTGTTTGCACCTCATTAATAGCTTTTTTGATTTCAACTTGGTTAGATTTTAGTTCTTTTATTTTCCAGAAAGGGCTTTTATGTCTCCTGAGAGGGTTTCTCTAATATCTTCCATGCCTTTTTCGAGCCCGGCTAGAACCTTGAGAATCGTCATTCTGAACTCTATATCTGACATATTACCAATGTCTGTATTGATTAGGTCCCTAGCCTTTGGTACTGCCTCTTGTTCTTTTTTTTGTTGTGAATTTTTCCGCCTTGTCATTTTTTCCAGATAAGAGTATATGAAGGAGCAAGTAAAATACTAAAAGGGTGGCAACAACCCCAGGAAAATATGCTTTAGCCAAATCAGAAGAGATCCCAAATCGTGGGGGGGGGGGGGGTGAGAAAGGGGATAAAAAGAGGTTCAGAAAGAAAGAAAAAAAATTAAAAAAAGAAAACCATTAAAGAAAAAGTATAAAAAGGAAAAATATATATATATGTATATTAGATAAACTAGTTAAAAATGTTAAAAAAGAAAAGGGTAAAAGTTAAAAAAATTTAGCAGCTGAAAAAAAAAATTGAAAAAGAAAAGAAAAAAAATTAATTTAACTGCAAGGCTAAAGAATCATGGGGAGAAAGCCATGAGTTCCGTGCTTTGCTTTCTCCTCCTCTGGAATTCCGCCCCTCTCCTTGGTGTTGAAACTACACTCCTTGGTAGGTGAACTTGGTCCTGGCTGGGTTTCTTGCTGATCTTCTGGGGGAGGGGCCTGTTGTAGTGATTCTCAAGTGTCTTTGCCCCAGGTGGAGTTTCACCGCCCTTACCCGGGGCTGGGCTGAGTAATCCGCTCGGGTTTGCTTTTGGGAGCTTTTGTTCCCTGAGCGCTTTCCGTAGAGTTCTGGAGGACGGGAATGAAGATGGCGGCCTCCCGGTCTCCGGTCTGGAGGAGCCGAGAGCCCGGGGCCCCACTCCTCAGTGCGCCCTCAGAGAACAGCGCCAAATGACTCCCGCCACCCTGGCCTCAGGCCGCACTCCGAGCTGACCGAGCCTGCGACCGGTTCAAGGCAACCCCGAGCTGAGAGTCACTCCTCGGCTCTGTCTCTGTAGCCGGCTTTCCCATTCTAATACCTGTGAGCTCTGCAACACTCAGACACCCCCGATCCTTCTGTGACCCTGCGGGACCTGAGGCCACGCCGACCCCACGTGGGCTGCACCCCGGTTAAGCCTCTGGAGCGATGTCCCTCAGTGGAACAGACTTTTAAAAGTCCCAATTTTGTTCTCCGTTGCTCCGCCGCTTGCCGGGAGCCGGCCCCTCCCCCCCCCCCCCCCCCCCCCCCCGTCTATCTTCCAGTCGCTTTGGATTCACTTCTCCGCCAGTCCTACCTTGCAGAAAGTGGTTGATTTTCTGTTTCTAGAGTTGCTGTTCTTCTTCTCTTCGATCTCCCATTGGATTTGTAGGTGTTTGCAATCTTTAGATAAGCTATCTAGCTGATCTCCCGCTATGCTACCTGAAGTAGTCTCAGCCTGCTACTTCTCTGCCATCTTGACTCCTCCCCCCATTTAGATTTTTCTATTTATCCCTTTGTTATTGATGTCTGGTTTAATTCCATTATGGTGAAGAAACAAACTGAATGGTTTCAATCTTTTGAAATTTATTGATGCTTTCTTTATAACCCAGCATATGGTCAGCTTCAGAAAATGTTCTTGTGCCCTTGTAAGTGTTAATCACTTTTCAATGCAATATTCTCTATTGTCAATTAAATCAGTTTAGCTAACATTCTTATCCACATAATCTATATCTTTATTGATTTTTTTGTTTTTTCTATTGTGTACTAAAAGAGGATCTTTAGTATCCCACTATGATTTTAGATTTGTGTTTTTCACTTTTGCTTTATGTATTTTGAAGAATATTTTTATACTCATGTATCAATGTGTTGTGATTTCTTCCTGCTTGTTTTGACACTATCATGGTGAAGTGTCCCTCTATCTTTAGTAATGTTTTTTGTCTTAAAATATAACATGTCTGATATTAGTACAGATTTACCAACTTTCTTTTGATTGATGCTTATATTGTGTATCTTTTTCTATTCTTTTACTTCAAACTTGGGCTCTTCTGAGTATCATATTTTTTTTCTGAGTCTAACAAAAATATTCTTTTACTAGGAGCTTTTTTGTTCATTTATATTTTACGTAATCATGGATAGGTTACAGTATGTATTGGCTACCTTTTGTTTTCCATTTGGCTTATTTATATTTCTATTTTGTTCTTCTTTTCTTTCTTTTGAGGTAGTCAATTTTTTTATTATTTAATTTTCCTTCTATTAGCTTGTTAGTTTTAAATTACCTTATTATTCTGTTAGTGATTATAATAGGCATTCTCAGCTTATTATAGTACTAATATAAATTGCTACTTCTACTACTTTCCTGACATTGGTAGGAGTCTTTATATTCCGTTTACTTCCAGTCACTGTTGTGTTACCATTGCCATGCATTTCGAGTTCTGGATATAATTTATGCTTCACCAGACATTAAGATTATTTTTTTATATGGTTAGCATTTGTTTAAATCTCCATGTATTTTTACTATTATACTATTCTTTATTTCCTCCAATATTTCTATGTTTCCATCTGGAATTACTTTTTTAATCTGAAGGATTTGGCTCTATGTTCTTTAGTTTTTCCTTTAGTATAGTCTGTTTTAGACTAATTCTCTAACTCTGCCTTTGAAAACATATGTATTCCACCTTCATTTTTGAAGGATGTTTCTACTGGATATAAATGATATGTTTTTATTGGATATGAATTAATTCTTAATTTTTTTCAGACCTTAAAAAGTATTATTTACTTACCTTCTGGCTTTCATCACTTCTGTTGAGATAGAGCTCTCAGTGTTACTATTGTTCCTGTAAAGGTAATGTGCTTATTTTTCCTCTGGATGTTTTTAAGACTTTGATTTTAAGCAATCTGACTACAATTTGCCTTGTTGAGGCTCTCTTTCTGTTTATCCTGTTTTTCAGTTTTAAAATATCCACTTAATTTCTTTTTTCTAGATTTGATTTATCTATTAAAATTATCCACACTTTCATCTACTTTGTTCTTCCTGTTACGTTTTCTTTAGCATAATAATCACAGTTTTACTAAAGCCTTCATCTGCTAACTCCAATACATTGATCATCTGTGGGTCTATAGCTATTATATTATTTTTCTGTTGTTTATCAGCCAGTATTATTTCTTTGCATGACTAATAACTTTTAATTTTTCTCCAGATATTGTGTACTAAAGGACCGTTCTACAAGATGTTTTCTTACAACAGAGGATATTCCTTTTCTTCTCTGTTAGGCAAACAAGGTGAGGTTCTGAGCAACTCAGTTCAATCAGAAATTGAGCTGGGGCACTGTTGGGTTGAAATGTAGTGAGAATTATCTCCTCTCTGGCTTAATTCTGCCTTTAGGGCATGGATATCTGATCTTCTGACTGAAAGCCTGAAGAGTCTCCATCTCCTCAGTACTGAAGATCAAGGGATCAAAATTTACCCTGTGTAGGTTCCAGCTTCATATCCATGTGTCTTCAAACTCTGGAAGATATCTTGAGGGGGAGAGTGGCTATGTATCGAAGTCAATGTTATCCCAGAACGTTTTTGGTTCCCAAGCACACAAGTCTGAGAGAGGTTTTACTCTGCCTTTTAGAATCTTCCATCTTAGATCTCCTGTCTTCCACATAGCACCAGAACCAAGAAAAATTTCCATGGGAATTTGATGGTGCATTTAGGTCCCTGTGAGTTTTCATCCTGTCACACCAACTCTTCATGACTGCTGCAGCTTTGCTGGTTTTCATTCCACTAGAGTCTCTTTGCTTGGGTAAACCCAATGCTGAAGCTATGCTCATAGTTAACAAATGCCCCTAAGGTTTAAAAAAAAAAGAAAAAAAGATGTCTGAATGATGTCAGTGTTCCTCAGAAACATTTTTCCTTTACTAAAAATTAATATATCCATCCTTCTAGTTTCTGCAGTATCCTGGCATCTTTAAAAATACGACATGTTTGTAATTGATCCAGATTTTCTTGCAGTGGAAGGACTAGCCTATATGCAAACTGAATGCAGAAGTCTTGCTTATTTAATTTTATATGTCTCTTCATGGTTTGGTTTGGAATCTCTAACAGGAAACTTTGTCACTACTATTATTTCTGATTCATTATTTGTCATACATTTTCAATAGGCATTTAAACAGAACATCTGAATATTGCAATCAAAATTCAATGTATAGTTATTAAATCATTATGGAACTGTTGCATCGATAGAAAATCAGTGGATCATAATGGAAAGTACAGAAACAAACCCAAAGAGACATCCACATTTAGCATGTGATAAAACTAACCTTTTGTGATTGTGAGGAAAAAATATTAAGCAATGTTGTTTTGACAACTAAAAAAATATTTAGGGAAAAAAATAAAGTTTTATCCAAGCCTTTTACCATATATCAAAATAAATTCCAGACTGATCACAGATTTAAGCATAAAAATTTTTTAAAATAAAATGGTAAAATATTAAAAGAAAATTGGGGATTTAAAAAAATATAATCCTTTAGGGAAGATATAAGTATAAGTCAAAAGCCATATTGAACTCAAACCCTTAAAGGAAAATATTAACAAATTTGAAAATTTTTATATGGTAAAACCATAAGAAGCTAAGTCTCACAATGAATAATAAGTTAAGAAAAAGCATTCATAGCTCACATGAGGCAAAGAGCTAATTCTCCTAATATATAAACTCCTATAAATCAGTATGACCTAGATCAACAACCAAATGGAAAAAAAGACAAAAGATATAAATAGTCACTGTAGATTCTTAGATGTATGAAAAGATGCTTATCTTCACTTGCAATAAAAAGAATGCAGATAAATTTCATTGACATACAATTTTCAACTCTCAGGTCCACAAGGATCAAGCAGTTTACTTGCATACAATCTGGTGAAGATGTCAAAAAATAAGCACTTTTATTGTTTTGGCCAGTGCAAACTGGTACAATTTCTAGGGCAAGCAATTACCAAAATCATTTTCTCATTTAACCAATATTTATTATTATGCAACTATGTTATTGGGACTACCGATATTCTGAAAGACCTCATGGATTAAATCAGAAATCAATAATGACATGAGCATCTATAATAAAAGGTAATAATAATAAAATGTTAAAAGGTAAAAATATTAAAAGGTAAAAGGTAAGAATAATAAAATTAATTTAAAGAGAGGGCCATAATTGGATATCATGACAGCATCAGGAAAAATATTCCAGAAGAAATGACATTTAAGTTGAATTCTGAAAAGAAGGAATTAGTTAAATATACAGATCACTTTCCTACCCTTCTCTTTCTTGCTGTGTATAGGAGGGATTCAGACTCTTCTCTTATAGCTTCAATGTAAATTCAGCCAATGAGAAGCACTGTGGGATTCTGGATGATGGGAGGAGGAAAAAGGCTTGGTATTTGTCCCTTCTTCCTTTTTCTTTCATTAGGGTCTCAAGCAATGGCTGCATCTTCTCAATGGCTCCAGTTCTCATAAGATATCCTCTCTCTCCATGGCTCCAGCTTCTACTCTGAGTTTAGTGTCTATCTGACCTCTGGGATCAAATAACACCATCCTCTCTCTTTATCCCTCCAGGCCAAAGAATGGTAACTATTTCCTGTTTTGGCAGTTGGCATTGTATCACCTCCTCTGCTTGCTTTCTCAGTTCTTCAGTCATCTATGTGACCAATGCCTTCTACTAAATTTCTTTCTGTCTGAACTACAGTGGTTTTCATTTTCCTGTGTGGACCTGGACTGATATATGAGATAAGGAAGGCTAGTGCTCCAGAAAGAGAGAATAGCATGTCCTAAAATATACAAGTCTAGCTAGAGGAGAAGAAATAAAGTAGTATGATAGAGGAAGGGGTAAGAAAAAGGAAGTGGTATGATTTAAAATCAAGTGTTTTCAGGTGAGGAGATCCATTGATGAGACTTATTTTCTGGAGGACCACCCTGAGGGGAGACTGAAAGTAGAAGTCCAGTGAGGACACTGCAGTAACAATCTGGGGCAATGAGAATGGGAACCTGATTAAAGACAGTGGCAGTGGGAATAGGGAGTGAATGGACTGAAGAGATATGTAGGAATAAGGATGGGTAGAATTTGGTGGCTATTTGGATGGATAGAAAGATAGAAAGGAATGAAGAATCACCACCCTTTTCTCCATTATTTCCTCATTTGATTGCATAGAGGATGTTACAGAATAGACATTTTTCCAGTACTTTCATCTGGGGGCTCCCCATTGAGTTCTTAGAACATGGCCCTAATAAAACAGGTGAAACATTGGGGTATTTCCACATGTATTTTCAAGCCTTTGATATCTGGGTTTGTGAGAGAGATTATCATACTAATTCAAGTCAGCCACCTGAATCAGGTTAGTGCTACTGTGCCAGAGATAAATGAAGCCTCTCTTTGGCGTATTGGTTTATTGAGGTTGGTTTTACAAAGGGATCCTTGTTCAATCCAGACAAATCCATAATAAGGAAAATGACAAAGGCTTTACTACAAAGCTCATTTAAAAAACTTTATTGCTATGTGTTCAAACCAGTTTCTAATCATTTATTGAAATTATTCTGGGAAATTGGAGTAAAATGTAAAAAAAATAAAAACACATAAGTAGATAAGAATTATTCACAGTCCAGCTAAGGAAGGAAAAGGGGCACTCTAAAGAGAATGGGCTATAAATCTTCATCAAGCTTCCAAAGTTTGAAAGTTGAAGGTCTGTTGTTTACAATTTGTCTCCCTTTTGCAATGAACTATTGGAAAGAGGGTTTGGAAGGGTGAAGGAAGGACAGGTAGGAGTGGTCAGAAACCACAGAAATCCTGCTTTTCCACCATAAATCATCATCTTGAGGGCCCTTGAAGGTCCATTCCTATTTCTGCAATGACAGTGCAGTGGGGCACTTAACAAGTCAACTCTGGGATCAAGCAAACTGAGTTCAAATCCTGATTTTGCAGTTTGGTGGTCCTGTCACTACTACTACTCATGGAGCAGGTGACTTAATGTCTCTGTGCCTCAGTGTCATCATCTATAAAATGGGTTATTAATGGAAAGATTAGAAAACAATTCCATTTACAATAGCATCAAGAAGAAGAAAGCGCAGAAGAATAAACTTAATCAAGGAGGAAGAAAAGACTTGGACACTAAAAACTATAAAACATTGTTGAAAGAAATTAGAGACACAAATAAATAGAAGGATATCCTGTGTTCGTGGATCAGAAGACATAATGATATTAAGATGACCCACAGATTCAATGTGATTCCCATCAAAATCCTAGTGGCATTTTTTGCAGAAATAGAAAAATTTATCCTAAAACTCTTATGGACTCTCCGGGGACCCCAAATAGCCAAAAGAATTTTGAAAAAGAACAAAGTTGGAGGTCTCACACTTCCTAATTTCAAAACCTAACCCCAAAGCTACAGTAGTCAAAAAAGCGTGGTAGTGGCATAAAGACAGACATTTAAAGCAATGGAATCAAGTAGAAAGCCTAGAAATAATCCCTGGAATATAAGGTCAAATGATTTTTGACAAGGGTGCCAAGACCATTCAATGGGGAAAAGAAATCTCTTCAACAACTGATACTGGGAAAACTGGATATCCACATGCACAAGAATGAAGTTGGACCCGTACCTCACACCACATACAAAAACTGACTCAAAATGGATCAAACACCTAAGTGTAAAGGCTAAAACTATAAAACTGTTAGAAGAATAGTGAGATTAAATGCATGTGAAGCTCTTTGAGCCATGCCTGGAACTGAGTAAATGATACAACCTTTGCCTGGGTCATGGATGGATGGCTCCATGGGGCAAAGAGTGGGCCAGTTTTCAGCAGCTCAGCAGAGGGAGGGCTTATTCTCTACACTCCTTAAAAACAAAACCAAATAATTGGGAGAAAAAAGTGGAGAGGTCTAAAGACAGTTGAAACCACAACTCCAGTAATTAAATCAAATTTTCTAGTTTGCTGTTAGTGGCAGGATGCCCCTCGACAACATCTGAGAAGACTCTAGTGAAGGGAAAGTTGCTACTCACAAGACAATTCGCTACCTGTTTTAGACTCTAGTTTCTTGTCTATGTTTCCTTCTAGTTACCTGTCTCTTTAAACTAGCTACTGTGTGGTATAGTTCCACTCTCTCTCAAAACATTTTAACACGAATCTGAAGATATTTATCATGAATCTTTTGACAAACATCTTCCCAGTCACAGACAGAAGGAGATGGACTTAGCTAGAGGCAGATCACTATGTGACAAAGATGCTAATAAAGAAGCTAACACCTGGGGCGCCTGGTGGCTCAGTGGGTTAAGCCTCTGTCTTCAGCTCAAGTCATGATCTCAGGGTCCTGGGATCAAGCCCCACATCAGGCTCTCTGCTCAATGGGGAGCCTGTTCCCCCCCCCCCGCCCCTCTCTGCCTGCCTCTCTGCCTACTTGTAATCTCCATCTGTCAAATAAATAAATAAATAAAATCTTAAAAAAAAAAGAAGCTAACCCCCAATAAACCTACTTTCTTGAAGGCACAAGGTAAATAATGGTCCTCCTGCACTCTGTATATTTCATACAATACTGTGTATTGTATGAATATGTGATTGTCTGGTGAATAAATGAGTGCATGAAGACCATCTAGCATGAGGGGCCTAGAGCCATACATAACAATCAATCATTTTCATTCCAAGTGTAGTAGAGGACATTAAGTAAGACAGGTCTTCATATCTTTGTTTAAATGTTTAAAGGATTATTGTTGGAAAGACGTTTTCATTTTTAAACTTATAAATAAAACTATTCCTATAAAGGATGTAAAATGGCCAGAAAAAGAATTGATCTTACATATATTGCTTAAGAGGTGAAAACTATGATAGATGTGTAGAAGTTAGAGTGATACAGACATAGGCTTAAATTAAGGAAGAAGTGTTTTAAAAGTAAATCCAACAAAGAAAAACTTTCCCCCAAAGTTCTGAGCTCTTCGTTCTTCACCAGGCCTAGAGGATGCTCTCTAGGAGACTTAGGTGAGACCCATCCAATTGGTATCCAGGGCTGAGATCCTATGATTTCTATAATCTCTCAAGGCAGCTTCTTCAGCTTTTCTAGCAATGTGAGATGTATGCTGATCACATGCTTGTTCTCCAAAGATTATCCTGGAGCCCACAACAGAATGAATTTCATTCCCTTCTCATAGGATTTAGAACTGAATGGCTGAAGAACAAACAGAGAAATTTCCCTTGGAATACACGTACTCCTACTGATTTATATCTTTGCTGTAGAGGTCTCTAGAGGCTGTAATTACACAAAATATTCCAGTTCCATGCATTTTAGAGACATTCAGACCTTGGAAATGTGCACAAGAGATGGACAATCTTACCAAAAGTTTCCTTTTCCACATGGGGATCAGACTAAATAATACTATGGCACTGATTCAGGCAGTATCACGAGACTCATAGTTGGAATGTGTCTTATGTCCTGTCCCTAAATACTACTTCAACACCTTCTGGGCATTTCCCTGTTTATTTTTCTATAATGTAGAAAGGTAGCGTCACTAACAAACACTTACCAGCATACACAGCCCATGGGCATTCTCAGTATGAAGGAAAAGGTCAATGGTAACAGTCAATTTTTTCAAAATGAAAAACTAAATAAACACTAAAGGCAAACACAAAAATTCATTACCCTTAGAATGTGTATGCTTGAAAAAGGCTTGAGATTCTGTAGTGCCCCATTCAGAAAGATTAAAGAAAACATAATACATAAATCCTTTGTTGTGAATTTAGGAAGAGGGAAACTGTGTCACTGAGTAGACTGGCTTCCATTGGGAAGAGAGATGACTTGGTCCTAATCTTCTAACCCATTGCTGAATGACTTCAGGTGAGTAATTAGTTCTTTTGTTCCTTAGTTCTCCCAAGAGTAAGGAGCTGGTAATAGCCCTCTCCTCCCATTTTGTGAGACTGGATAAATTTTGTATCTCTTAATCCCATCAAATAACTTTAGTTCGACTTTCCACGGTCCTTTATATGGGGGCACCCACAGCCTTGGTACTATCTCTGACCACTGCACCATCCATGAGAAAGCAATACAACTTTCTATTTTTCACAAGTTAAATCTGAAATGAGGAGTTACGAGTGATTCTCAGTCTACTTGCCATCTTAAGCCCCAGATTTGGCAAGAATGAGACACTGCCTGTGGTGAATTAAGGCCTCTGATATGATCTCAGTTTAGTAATGAACCAGCCCCAAGGTCACTTCAGTTTCTGAGATGTTTATGGTATTTCTCTGTTGATTATTCACCTTGGTGCTATCTTAGTGAGCTGCAGTGACCTGAAAAGATAATGCTGTCAAACTGATGATTCAGCGTTTTGAAGGTATTCACTAGGCAATGCAAGAGATTGTCCTAGTGTTTTTCCTCAAGCTCTGTTTTTAGGAACAGGCTCTTGAGTTTCTTGAGATTGCCCATACTTTTTTAGTCAAAGTTCTTTCTTTCTTTTTTTTTTTAAAGGGCCAGATAAGACATGCTCAAAGATACTCTCTTCTATTTCACAGAAAAGGATGGACTATTCTCACTTCTTCTTCTTGTCTCACCTGAAATAGAAAAATAGGTGAAATTGTCCAGGCACCCCTGTTGTCATTCATTCAACAAGCATCTATCAGCTGCTTTTTCTGTGTTAGACATCCACTAAAAGCTGAATATAATTTGTCTAGAACAAAATGGAGGTGGCTCCTGGCTTCTTGGCACTTGCACTAGTGTCAGAAGAACCCTTGAGAAAACAAGAAATAGAGATTTTTAGAGAAAGGAGGTAGAGATTATTTCTATTGGGTGGTCAGGGGAAACCTGAAGGACCAAAAGATGAGAAAGCATTTTTCTGGGGATTTCCAGAGAGGTGATTTCAGAGAAAAAGGAAGAGCCTATGTGAAGACTCAAGGGAAGGAAAGTTTGACACATCAAGGGATAAAGGAACTTTATTTCTTGTTACTCAAAGTGTGGTCTGCAGACCAGCAGCGTCAGTATTTCCGAGGAACTTTAAGAAAATGTAGAACCCCAGGCCCTACCCTGGCCTACTGAATCAAATTCTGCATTTTTAACAAAATGTCCCGGGGTCTCATTTTCATATTAAAGCTGAAGAGCACTGTCAAAAACACTGGTTACAACCCTGACTGCACATTGGAATTGGCTAGGAGCTTTTCTCTTTTTCTTTTATTTATCTATTTGAGAGAGAAAGAAAGAGAGAGCATGGGGTGGGGGGTGGGGAGCAGAAGGAGAGGGAGAAGCAGACAGGGGCTTGACCCCAGGGCCCCTGGGATCATGACCTAAGCCAAAAGCAGATGTTTAACCTACTGAGCCACACAGGTGCCCCAAAAATCTGCTAGGAACTTCAAAAAATTCTGCTGTCTTGGTCCATTCCCCAGAAATTTATTTGATATGGGCTATAACATAAGCATCAGTATTATTTTTAAGCTCATCAGGAGATTCTGAAATGTGGCAAAATTTGAGAATCACTTCTGTGATTCTTAAAGTACAGCACCTGCCACATAGTAGGCACTTGATAAATATTCATGAATCAAATGCTTGGCTCTCTAGCTTTCCCAGAGATCCCCACAAAGTGGCTGTAGGCAGACACAAATGTTACCCTGCTCTTAGTGTTTCAGAAGGGCTACTCTTCCCAGCAAGATGAAGCCAAAAGCTGCACCATTTGGAAGAACGAGTTCAGGAATGACTATCCCAGGGAGTCATCCAATTCTTCCACATGCTGAATAACTGTTAATTTGGACATCTTTGTCAGTTTGTTGGGGGTCTTAAGAGAACATCTCTATAGTGCCCGGGCACAGGTGAGGAAATGTGATCCTGAGTTGAATTCAGTATAAAGACAGCATGATTTTCAGATTTCCTGCAGAACTGGGGAGAGCCCACACCAGGGGGGAAAAAAAATCTTCAGGGCAGTCTGGTAACATTCTTGACTAATGAGCTTGGAACAGAATGTCCCAACCCTGGCATTATCAGGGAAGACTCGAGGGAGGGGAGGTGTGAAGAGGGTACAGAATGTGATCAAGGGAAGGATATGCATGATCCAGAGCTGTGGGGAAGCCCCCTGGGTACTTTTTGCACCTGTGCATGGTAAGAAATATGCAGCCAACAATGCTTACATTAGAGAGCACAATGCAACCCCCAAGTCAAGGACAATTTAGTGACCAGAACACAGTCAGCTTCCCATTGCCCTAGAGTGGCCCAGGAGCCAGAGAGAATTGAGAATGCACAAAGCAACCCCTGCACTCACCACAGGAGGTTGCAAAAGATTTTCAAGAGAATAAAGCTCATTATTTCCTCCTTGTTGGGGCAGCAAAGTTTTAAGAGCTATTCTGGAACACTGCTGTTTCAGGTAAAGGACAGTCATGGAAGTTGGGTAATAACGTAAGTTGACATGGAGGAAGGGACGAAAAAGGAAATTTGGGTGACACAAATCTATCTGTAAGGCCTTTCTCAACCTTGTGAGAGAAAAAAAGTTTCCATTCTGAATGTAAAAGAAAAAAGCAAGGTCCTGACATAGAAGAGATACTCCAAATCCTGGAAAGAGCTGCATGAATGCTTTCAGGCTGTTCAACAAACTACTGAGTCAGCAGAGCAAACACATTTCTAGTTGGGGGTTGCCCACTCCAAGGCAGAGGTACTAAATAAGGTCACTATATTTTAAGGGTCATAAGAAGGCTTAGGTAAACTTGGGGTCCAAGTGAAGGCAAGGAATTATGCAGGTGAAAGATTATGGGAATATCAGTCACTTCTCCAGAAATGAAAGCCTTTGATAAGAGGAATATAAAAACCTAACACGAACAGAATAATACCAGGGAAAATGGCATAGTCCTTGGGAGTAAATGATTTCTTATTATGCACGTAATTCATATCCAGAGTACTTGTTCTGTGAGTTTCCTTAAGGAACTGGTGCATCTAGTCTTTCCAGTGGCTATGTGCCTGTGGTTCCAAATCATGAGTACAATCTGGTGAGGTGCAGCTCTTGGCCTATTCCACACTTGCACCCGGGGAGCTAAAAGGGACCAAAGAAAAACACACCAAGGTGCTACCTGGTCTTCCCTTAAACTCATGACCACAGTGGACAATGGACCTTACCACCATTGGGCAGGCATTCTCTGTGTGCAGACCCCATTACCTCTCCCGTTGTCCTCAAGGACTACTGCCCACCTTCTCTCCCCTGAAAATTCCAATTTCTCCCCTTGACTCTGTCTCCTGAGCTGATACCTACCTTGTTTCCTATTTCACTTTTTTTTAAAGTAGCAATTAGATGAGAAATTCCCCAGTCTCCCTCTTGTCACATCTACCTGGCATTTGTGCCATCCATGTATTCTGCTTTCTCTCCTTTCTCTGTGGTGAAGTTGTCATTGCTGCAAACCAAGGTCAACACTGGTGCATTAGAGCTCATCCTCTCTTGTTATCCCAAGGAGGGAACCGCCCCTCCCCATCTCTCTCTCATCATCTTGTCTCAATTTCCATGAGTATGCACGTGCTGTAACATCATCCATTTTTTAAACTTCTCTTGTCCACCCCCCTTCTCCCTTCATGAGTACCTAATTACTCTGCTTCTCTTTAGAGCAAAACTCCTCAAAGAATTTTTAAAAGATCTGTTCCTGCATATCTTGAACACCTAGGACAGAATCTAGACCACAGTGGATGCTCAAACCTTTGTCAAATGAGGGAATGAATGAATATGTGAACTATAGCCAATGTAGTCATCAATGCAGTGGAAAAACGTCAGACTAGCCAAATCAGCTCTCACTCTCAAAATGGTTGTGCACCTGAACATACATAATTCTGCAAAACTAAGAGTCTACTGTGTGCTGAGCACTGTGCTATATACTTTTATGGGAAGATGGTGACCGTCTTTTACTCTTCCTTCAAGAAACCTAAAGAACAACAGGAAACGTAGTATGCAAACGTATAGGGAGAAACCAGATAATACATTAAAAAAAAAACATAACAATTCACACATGGGAAGATTTTGAGACATAAGCATTTATAGAGGTCCTGCCGTATTGTATTTTTAGCTAACACTTACTTGGCTCTTACCATATGCCAGACACAATATGCCAATATGAGTGCTTCACAGGTATAAACTTATTTATTTATTTATTTATAAAGATTTTATTTATTTATTTGACACAGAGAGAGAGATCACAAGTAGGCAGAAAGAGAGGAGGAAGCAGGCTCCCTACTGAGCAGATAGCCCGATGCTAGGCTCCATCCCAGGACTCTGAGACCATGACCTGAGCCCAAGGCAGAGGCTTAACCCACTGAGCCACCCAGGTGCCCCGATAAGTATTATTTTAAATTCCATTTTGTAGAAGAGAAACTGAGTCACAGAAGGTCAAGTAAGTGACTCAAGATAACACAGCATAAACATACTGTAATTAGATGAATAATAAAGTTACCAATGTACCAAGGAATAGGCAGGTGTCAGTTTGTTGGAGTCTTGAGAGAACACCTCTTAATGTTCACCTGTTTCTTCTCTTAATGATCACCTGTCGATCATCGGAGCACACCTGTTGTTTATTGCCTACTCAAGATGGGGTACTATAGGAAATGGTTCCTAATAGAGTATTATACTTCCTTCCAGAAAAGGTCACAACTAGGATGTTAGGGCCTAAGACCACTGTTTCTCAAACTTAAATATGAATAGAGATCAACTGGGAATCTTTTTAAAATGCAGAGTCTGATTCTGTAGGTCTGGGAGGGGCCAGAGACTCTGTATGTCTCACAACTCCCAGGAGGTGTGGACTTTGCTGGTCCAGACTTGTTAATTTGAGTAGTAAAGAAATTGGACAAATTAGTGCCTATGCATGATTGAAAATAAAATTGGCCAATCTGTAACTGACAAGTAGAGAAGTCACCCCAAATGAGTGAAGTTGAGCGACAGGGAAATCTTAGTTTCTTCTCCGCATTTTGACCATACATCACGGGAAAAGTCAAGATTCTTGAAAAATCTCTTTTCAAGTGAACAATTGTTGCCAATCTCTATGTCATTCATAGTTTCCTAAAAAATATTACTCAGAGATGAAATTGGCTTAATACCCAGGCCTTTAACTTATCTATTGTTCCCACTGAACCAACAGCTAACTCTTAAAATACCTTTTCAGTTTATCTTTAACCCAGAAGCATGGGTCTTTTCCTGGTCTTTGGCTGGCTCCCTGCTTCCTCAGCCTAAACAGAGGCCTACCCTGCTGTGGTCACTTTTCCTGCCTGCTGCTAAAGGAATTTTAGGGAAACAAAAGCACTGAGCAGGCACCCCACCCCCCTCCCTTTATCCCCCATCCAAGAGGCCTTTCTGCTTTGAGAATCTGCTCTTGAACACCACAGGTGAAGTTGCCCCAGGAGCAGAGCACCTCCCTTCCTACTTAACAGGCATAGTGAGGTTAGAAGGTTAAGGTATCCTGCCCTTCAGAGCATCTTACAAAGATTAACAGATCTGGACAATGAGCCTCTGGCAGACATCTACAGTTACAGGGGAAAGCTGCCCTAGGCAGTCAGGGGACTGGTATTTCTACAGACAGGAGGAAGTTTCAAGCACAAATTGGACAATATCTCAGAATCCTTGTGTGTATAATGCGTGTGCACAGATACATGTATGTATATGCATAAAAGGTATAAATATAATGCATTACATAAAACATAATATGTGCTTTATATATGTATTTTATATGTAACACTTTATATTTATATTTATATATAAATACATACCGTTATGAGCTGTATTGTGTAGCTCCAGGATTCATATCTGGAGGTCCTAACCCTCAGTACCTCAGAACGTGCCTGTATTTGGAGAGAGTATCTTTAAAGAGATGATTAAGTTTAAATGAAACCACAAGGATGGATCCTAACACACTATGACTTGTGTTCTTATAAGAAGAGATTAGGACACAGTCAATGCACAGAGGGGAGACGGTATGGGAACACAGGAGAAGGCAGCCATCTGTAAAACAAAGAGAGAGCTCTCAGAAGAAACCAACCCTGCTGAAGGTTTGATCTCAGACTTCTAGCCTCCAATAATTGTGAAAAAATAAATTTTTGTTGTGTAAGCTGTCCACTCTGTGGTATTTTGTTATGGCAGCCCTAGTAACCAATACATAACACTCATACATGCATGTGTGCGTGTGCATGCACACACACACGCACGGTGGCCACAAAGTCTGGAAAAGCAGGCAAACACATTGTAAAAGATTTACTGTTATCACACTACAGTAAATGACAAAACGATATTATTTTAGAGTCAAGACTTTATGGCCATCCTCTATAGGTAGAAACACACACAAACATTTTGCCCTCTCCTTGCACTGGGAGAGAGAAAGGGATATAAAGCAAATATAAAATGGACAGATAAGGCTGACACAGGGCTTCGGAATGCTCCTACATAGTTTTCTGCCAGATGTGGGAGTAGAGAATAATGTCTCTAGAGTTATTTTCTTCTGACAGCCATTGGGTTCACTCTGACTTTGTCCCACCAAGTGGCCCGAACACATGCCTCCACTTGGCCTTGAATGAGACACCCTTCATGTTGCTTTGGACTTCTTTGTATTTGTGAATGTTCTTCCCAGACACTCTTCAGTGAAGTCTCAGACTGGGGGAGAGTTGTGCCTGTCTCATGATGGTTGATCATTACTAAGAATTTGTAGGTTCTCTGACCATCATTATGCACAGAAACTGAAATGTAAAAGTGAAAACAAAACCCCCTGAGAAATGAGAAGGAAGAGTCACTGAGAGGAAGAGAACCAGCTTCACCAATCCAACTCTCAAAAGTATGTGGCTGTGGGGGGTGGGGACGTGAGGGAGGAAAAGTTCCCTTCTTCTGCCACAGCAGTAATTATAAAAATAGTAGTGTCACTGCTTCATTAAATGAGGAAGTCCAAAAATAAGTATTATTGACAGAGTTAACAACTTACCAGGACATCTCAGGTCACTGGAAGGGAAGGGAAGGGAAAGGAAGGGAAGGGAAGGGAAGGAGGGGAACTTGGGTATTTAAAGAACATGTTATGTATGCCCGGAGCCTTCTATAGATTAGCTCGGGTGAATTGTTACCATAATCATGTAAAGTAGATTTCATTATCCCTGATAGAAAGAGCTAAGAGACAATAAGTCAGATGTTGCTGGTTGAATTACCAATCCCTTTCTCTCTTGCTGTCTTTCTCTGTGGAAAATGGAAAAGGTGAACATGGACTTCTCTACCTTCCCTGCAGCTAGGGGTAAGCTGCCTATATGACAAAATTCCAGGCAATGATATGGAAGCATCTGCGGAAGATTCCCAGGGTAGACTTCAAGTCTAAATGCAGAGACTTACATAACCAACTGCCTATTCAGCATCTTTAGCCAGTGAGCTGATAAGACTCTCAGTCCAACTGGTCCGACTCATCCTCTTGGCCTTTCCAGTGTCTCTGCCTGGTCCCTGTGTTCGCCATCTAACTAAATGTCAACCCTAGTGTCCCCAGTGTGCAAGTCTGCCAGCTTAGTCATCACTGCTTCCTCTTCCTCTCACGGTCTGTCCATATCCAGTCAATCCACAGATTCTGCAACTCTAGGCTTCTCCTTACCTCTGCTGGGCTGTCCTGCTCCAAGTCGCCAGCAACTCTTGGCTTTGAAGCCTCCTAATGGGACGCCATGCTTCCATCTTGCCGCCTCCTTCCATGTAGTCGAAATACAGCGCCCACAGTGGCTCTGTTAATATGTATATTGTGTTCTTCCTCAGCTCACAATGGTCCCATGGCTTCTCATCTCCCTCGGAATAGAAGCCAAAGTCATCACAGAGCCCCAGAAGTCCCCACCACGTGACCTGGCCTCCTGACCTGTTTTTCCTCGAGTGTCCCCCTCTCTCCTGGTTCACTCTACTCCAGCTACATAGATTTGGCATTAGAACTTTGCACTGGATAGAGTCCCCTCCCCTGGAAAATTTTTCCATAATTTATTTTCATAGTTTAACACTACTTTGTCTTTATGCAAATATTACCCACTCAATGACATCTTTTTTGACCCACCTCACTTAAAATGCAATTTCTCCTTATTGCCACCACATGGAGTATCCTTCCCTTTTCCTGACTTTATTTTGTCCATAGCATCTCCTACCATCTACTACTACATATTTTACTTATCTTGTTTATCCTCCATCACCCCCTCCATCCCCACTAGGATGTCAGCTTCATTTGGACAAAGAGTTGTTCTATTTTGTTAACTATGGGAACACCTAGAATAATACCTGATCTGAAATAACTGCTCAATAAATCTGTGAATAATTAACAAATTCATTGATGCTAGGGGATTTAGAAGATGTCATTTCCTCCCTTATATAAGGGATAGGCATCCCTTGAGAAATCATTTGCTATCTTTAAAACTGCTGAGAATATTTCTGTTGAAAATCAGCTGATAGCCTTAAAATGATGCTGAGAAAAAAAGAGCAAAAGATGGAAAAGTCTTAAGTCATGCTGAGTCCCTGAAGCATCACCTGCAATCTTATCTCTAGACATAATGTGAGGAAATATCACTTTATCCACACAAACCAGGTATCCACAAACTATGCTCCACAGTCCAACAGTCCTCCTGCTTGTTTTTGTAAATAAAGTTTTGTTGGAACACCTCCAAATTAACATAATGTCTATGGTTTCTCTTACCTGCAACAGAGTTGTATGGCCCGCAAAGCTTATAAGATTTACTATCTTCTATCTCTCTTTCTTTTTTTAATCTTCTCAACTCTTTTTTCTTGTTTGTTTGTTTTATTTTTTTTTTTTAATTTGACAGACAGATCACAAGTAGGCAGAGAGGCAGGCAGAGAGAGACAGGAGGAGGAGGAGGCAGGCTCCCTGCTGAGCAGAGAGCCCGATGTGGGACTAGATCCCAGGACCCTGAGATCATGACCTGAGCCGAAGGCAGAGGCTTTAACCACTGAGCCACCCAGGCGCCCCAATCTTCTCAACTCTTGATTTAAGCAAACATTAATTGAATTTTCTTTTTTATTTTTCCAGTCAAAAGGATTGTGGTAGTCATGGGCTACTTGGATGTCCTGCTGTGGGAATGGCATAAGTGAACAGCAACCCCAGATCCATGGATCCATGACCTGTGGATCCATGACCATATTCTCAGAAGCCACACTTCAGGTAAATTGCTCTTCCATAATGGCTAAGCATAGATGCCAAGCCCATGAGTTGCAGGCTTCCTCCAATGAGTGACTTTGGCTCAAAGACTCCCATCAACTCGGCTAAAACTTTTGTGCAACTGCACTGGAATCTCAGATTCTCCCTATCCAACCCTCCTCCCTTCCCTTTCTGCTTCCCAAGAATCAGACCTGCATCATGGTCTGAGGCATCTTCCTACATATTCCTTCTCCCTCCTTCCTTACCCTTCACAGGTGTTTTCTTCAATAAATCTGTCACGTCTAGTCTTGTTTTGCATTTTGATTCTCAAAGGATCCCAATGAACATAAGTATTCTTGACCAAGTGCTTCTGTTACTCTGAGTTTTTGATGTTAGGCACGAAGAGCTGATAAGAAGGGATTTTAAGATTTGAACCAGCATCTGCCTGACTCAAAACTTCATACTTTCTTAACACTGTTCTAGTATTGTTATTCCCCTAGACACTTTTTTTTGTTGCTGGTTTTTAAAAGATTTTATTTATTTATTTATTTATTTAGAGCAGTGGGAGGGGCTGAGGCAGAGGGAGAGAGAGAATCTCAAGCAGACTCCACGCTGAGTGTGGAACCCTGACACAAGGTTTGATCTCACAACCCTGAGATCATGACATGAACCAAAATCAAGAGTCAGACTCTTAACTAACTGAGCCACCCAGGTGCCCCTTGAAAACACTTTTTTTTTCTTTCCTCCTTATATTCATTCATTCAGTAAGGAATCCACAAAATCTTTATAGTCATGAACTGTGTTTTATTCACATGTATACTCTAACACCTAGCAGCACTTCTTAAACAGTTGGCAACTTTATGATAATTGGTTGGATGAATGAATGAATGGATGAACAAACATTTATTGAATATCTGTGAAGCAACTCTTCCTCTAAGTCAGAAAGGAAAGATGACAACAGGTGTTGACAAGGGTGCAGAGAAAGGAAAGTCCTTGTGCTCTGTTGGTGGGAATGCAAGCTGGTGCAGCCACTCTGGAAAACAGTATGAAGGTTCAGAAAATTGAAAATAGAGCTACCCTATGCCCCAGTAACTTCACGACCCAGGATTTACCCAAAAAAGATGAAAACCCTAATTTGAAAGGAATCATGCCAGTAAATACACCCAGTATATTTATAGTATAGTATATACATGCCAGTAAATATACCCAGTATACTTACAGCAGTATTATTTGCAGTAACCAAATTATGGAAGCAACCAAATGTTCATCAGTAGATGAATGGATAAAGAAGAGGTGGTACACACACACATGCACACACACACACACACACACACATACACATACACACACGTTGGAATATTACTCAGTCATCCAAAAAAAAAAAAAGAATGAAATCTTGGGGCATCTGGGTCACTCCGTCAGTTAAAGCATCTGACTCAGTTCCGGCTCAGATCATGATCTCAAGGTCCTGGGATTTAGCCCTCCATCTGGCTCCATGCACAGCACAGAGTCTGCTTGTTCCTCTCCTTCTGCTCCTCCCTCTGCTCTCCTTCTCAAATAAATAAATCAAATCTTTAAAAAAAGGGATGAAATCTTGCCATTTGCCACAACCTGGATGGGGCTAGAAAATATAATGTTTGGTGAAATAAGCCAGAGAAAGACAAATACCCTATAATTTCACTCACATGTGGAATTTAAGAAATCAAACAAACTAACAAATGAAAAAAAGCAGACTCTTTAAGAGAGAACAAACTGGTGGTTCCCAGAGGGCCAGTGGATGGGAGGTGGATAAAATAGATGAAGGGAATTAAGAGGGCACTTTCCGTGATGAACACTGAGCCACGTATAGAGTTGTTGAATCTCTAGACTGTACACCTGAAACTAGGATAATACTGTATGTTAACTACACTGAAATTAAAATTTTAAAAAATTTACTAAGAAAAAGAAAGGAAGGATGAGAGCATCTGGAAAAATCCCCTGTGCTATCCTCCCCATGCCAGATTGCAGCTGAATTCAGTGCTACTCAGCATCAGGGCTCTACCATACTTTATTTCCTACATTTGCCAGCCATGAAGACAAGTTAGATCTGATCTAAACCAGCTCTCATCTAACATGCACTTATCCAACCACACTGACACAGTCTAATAGAGGAATCTTTCTTTCGTGTTTGAATGTACTCTGTACTCTTGTTAAAAACATAATGATCCTCTCGCAAAAATGTACATCACTATCCAGATGAAAGTGATAAAATGGAGAAAAGAGCATCATCACATGTGAATGCAGAAATGGCCTTGATTACCTCAAAGGAAGGCACTGATAAAAAGCTGTAGGGAGACGAGCTATTTTCAACTCATCTGAATGATGGATTTCTGAGAAAGTCCTTCGCATTTGCTTCTAGATGCTGATCTCACTAACGAATTTTCCGTGGGCTATTAAAAACAGACATTGTATCAATGTCTTAAACAACTGCTTGAAGACTTCAAGTTATTGTCATAGAGTTGGGAAGTCATTTTCGTTGGGCAGCTCATTTATTGCTGGAAGTTTTAAGCTAGCTTGTGAAGATCTCATTAATGCTCTTTCTCAGATGTTTCAAGATACATCAGCTTCTACATTAGTCTTTTTCTGACTAATTCCCACCTCATTTTTCTGGTTTCTCAAGTTACTATGTTTTAATATGGAGGTGTGCCAGAGTGATGGCACAAAGAGTGTTATGTCAAATGTATTAACTGAGTCGACAGAATCTATCAGTGGGAGCTGGGTAGGGGGAGGCAGGTGAGAAGCAAAGTGAGAACTAAGACCTGGGAGAGCCATTGACATTGTTTATTCCCATCAAGAAGAATTTTAAAGAGTGAATTCCACCTTCTTAGATTCCTTCTAATGTTTCCAGTCAGTGGGGTTGCTCTAATGAGTTCAAATTGAGATTAAAGCCATAACTACAATTTTTATTTCAAAAGCTTTTGCCAATAATGATGTCTCCATTTGGGGGAGATGAAGTGGAACAAACTAGAGGTTAAGAATCAAAGCACTTGGATTGGATTCCTGGCTCTGACCACTCAGTCCTTTGTAACCTTGAGCCAGTGGTTCTTCTCAGGCATGGATACACTCCAGAAGCTCCCCCGATAATTGAGACGTGTACCCAAGAGCACTGCTTGAGGCAAATCACTTCAACTTTGTGAAATCCCATTTCCTTAACGCTCTGAAGAGGAC
The DNA here is from genome assembly GCF_902655055.1 of Lutra lutra. Lineage (NCBI taxonomy): Eukaryota > Metazoa > Chordata > Mammalia > Carnivora > Mustelidae > Lutra > Lutra lutra. The sequence continues at coordinate 15,307,631 of NC_062283.1, forward strand.
ATGGGATTCACTAGGGATTAGGAATTCTTGTTGCACATTAAAAACGGCACCTTTTTAAAAATAGTGGTACAGGACCCCATCCAAGACCAACTGAATCAGAGTCTTAGAGGGTGGGGTCCAGGTACTGAGGTTTTGTTAAGAATGCTCAGGTGGTCCTAATGTGCTGCCAGAGTTCAGAAACGTTGCCCTGATCTTCAGGTTCAGTACTAATCCTCCAGCATGTGAGAACCATTGACCCTCCAAGGCTCCCACAGAAAGCAACAAGAACCTGTCCGGGTGGCTCTGCACTTTATGGCCAAAAAACATCTCCAGCTTGTGTCCTTGGGATCCAGGCAGGACTGATCTGGGGGTATTTTTATGGGAATAAGAGGTCACACCAGCAGTCAGATTTTTTACTTTGCTTTCCTTCTCACCATTTTTCTTTAAGCATACACAGACACACAAGACCTTTTTTATGGAGTTATGAAATAGGCACAGCTTGATGCATTTTTATCTATGTATACACCTGTGTAGCCATCACACAGACCAAGATATAGAATACTCCCAGAATACCCCTGAAGACCGGCCATACTATTTTGAGAGGATGTAGAAAGTCTGCAGAATCTGGCAGCTGGGCTGTGTTCACTACCTGTCATGGTATTCTCCACCTACATCGTTGTGTCATGAAATACATCATTAGATGTGATTCTCCCATCTCTCTTGCCACTATTCATGAAGTTATCACACATGTCTTTTTCTTCCTTCGGAAAATATATGCCTTGTTTTCCTTTTATGTCCCAGGATATTGGCTCTATAATCTCACTCCACACTGGCTCTTAAGGCCAAGGACTGGGTCTGTCTTCCTCACCCCCTATGCCTGCAGCCCTTATATGCTGATGGACATTTGTTGAAAGAATGCTGAATAGATACATGACTTTGTTGGGGGGACGGCATCCAAACAAGAGGAGACATGCTCCTGACTTCAAAAACTTTTCTGTGATGTAGGTGGGTTGGGGAGGGTTTGGTGCAGGTACGCTCCAAATACCAGGAGTGCCTTGTGAGTCATTATAAAATGAAAGATCATCAGGTCAAAATGATTTGCTATTGACTCAAGCATCAATAGACTAAAACCTTCCAGGGAACAGAGGAAGCAGAGTGAAGAGGCCATCTGAGAGAACCCCTGGTTAACAACAGTGGGCTCCTGGATAACGAACTCGGGTCTTGAGAGGAGCAAGGAGAGTAGGAGAGAGAGAATCCCAGATTAGTGGAAAGATTTGAACAATGCCTCAGGGCAAATATCTAGCCAGTCTTGTGAAGTGAAAAACAAGCACATTATCTGAGTTGGAAATGGGCAGTGTTGAGGAGAAATAAAAGAGGAAGGAGAAATGTTACAATAAAGCCTGTTGTTGGACGTCTAAGGTAATTGCCAAAACTTTTTACTGTGTCACCAAATAGCACTGCCAACAGCACCTGTGGATGCTTGTTCTGGCAGTCATGGGGGCGGGGGGTAGAGAGAAAGGCTGAATGCAGGTACATGGATTAGGAGCTGTTTCTACTACCCAGATGTGAGCCCGGTTGCAGGGGTTAGCAGTGGTGATCATGAGGAAGACATGCCCAAGCCTTCAGCAGGTGCGGAAAGTCAGGTGTTCAACAACACACAGGGGATACAGGTGTTAACCCCAGAAATGGGAACTTAGGGACTGGGTGACCACCTGAGGGGAGAAACTGATGGTTTTAACTGGCTATTCTTTTGGGGTTGGGCGCGTTCTATGTCTGGTGTTTGGGCAGCACCAAACTCACCTTTGGAATGTGAGAAAGGAAAGAGAAGGAAAAAGGTGGCCAATCCCATTCCATTCTCTGGCCGAGGATATCTTGAATCAGTAAGGCTCACTACTACCTAAAGTTGAGACTGTTTTATGTACACTTGCTGTCTTCTGGATACATTTAATGTATTTATACCTGTGCCCTCCAGAAGAAGTATGAAAGCTTAGGTAAGCCTGGAGAGACCGGGGATCCACCACTTTCGGGCCAGATAAAAGGAGCCTTTGCAGCTCAAGGGTCTGGCTGAGCCCTGATCTGCAAACATTTTGATCATCCCTGATTTGGAGCCAATAGAGGAAAGCACTAACACGTCTCGCAATTGCATATCAGACCATAATAGCACCAAAAGCTAGACAGCACGACGATCCTGTCTTTTTAAAAGGTGCCAGATGATTAACAATGGTGCTTAGATCTTATTTGTAGATATGCCAGCACTGGTAGACACCATCAGAACACATTCTTCAGGGTAGGAAACGATCACAGGCTGGAACTTATAAAATCCTGGCATGCCTTGGACAGCAATTATGTCATAGCTGTCCAGGGGCATAACTGGCATCGTCTTTTCCCTGAATTACCAAATCCTGAGCATACCGGAGGCAGAGGAGCAGAACAGAAGGGGCAATAATAAGGTCTGGCCCGACCCTTCTTAGACAGAGTAGGAGAATGTGCCCTGCTTCTGAAGCCTCTCAGCAGCGGACTGTGCATATGAAAATAATAGAGCCCAATCAGGCCGCCCCAGGCTCCGGAGGGTACATAGCGTTCCCACAGCAGCAAAGAAGGGAACACAGGCACTAGCAGGCCTTTTCTGCCAAGAACTTCTCCAGTAAATTGTTCAGGTAATTTATGTCACTGAACTATACAATTTATCATCTTCCAGAGAGCAAAACACAAAACATGCATATACAAAACAAACAAAAACAAAAACAAAGCAAAAACCAAAAACCAAAAAAAAAAAAAAAAGAAAGAAAGAAAAAAAAAACCAACTAAATACATAAAGAAGAAGAAGAAAGAAAGGAAATAAAATAACTGAATTAGAACATAAAATAATATTCCCTGCAATATGGGACTTTTTTTTTTTTTTGAGAGAGAGTGTGTGTGCCTGTAGGGGGAGGGGCAGAGGAAGAGAGAAAGAATCACAAGCAGATGCCTTTGAGTGTGGAGCCCAATGCAGGGCTCCATCTCATCACCCTGAGATCATGACCTGAGCTGAAAGCCCCCTGCAGTATGGGACTTTAAACACAGTTTACCCCTATGTTCTCTTGTCCATTCCAGAGATGTTAAAAAAGAAAAATCTTTTATTGTCACTAAGACTGATGAAAGCATTTTTCATCATTCTTTTCTTCCTTTCTTTTTCTTTCTTTTTGTTTCCTTCTTTTCTTCTTTCTTTCTTTCCTTGGCTATTTCATAGAACATATAAATTGTTCACATAGTGAAAAGTTGTTGCTTTCCCATGATGGTGCCAGAGCCAGGCACTCATTTGCATATCAAAAGCTAGTTTGGTCAATGTTTTTGGTTAGATGGCAGTGGTAAGTTCCATTCACAATGGATTCTGAATCTTTCATTTTAACCTTAGACATGCAACATAGAAACTCGAAAAAATATTAATCATTTCAAGTATACTTTGCCTTGCATTAGTCAGTTTTCTGCCTAGTCAAAAATGCTGTTAGAGTTGAAACAATATTGTTTTGGAGATTGACAAAACTATGGCAGACACAAGAGGAAATCTAGTGAAGTCTCTTAAATTAGAAGTAGTGTATCAAGTTGGGACTGGCTCTAAGAAACGTTGAAAAGAGGCAAAGGAGGCCTTTCGTGCTTCTCTCTTCTCAGCGAGCATCATTTCCAGGACATCCACTCATCTTCACATTGTCTGAGTCTTGACCATGTGCATGCCATCTAACTTTGATGATTGGAACATGAAATCAAGGCATTTCTCTCCAACGTTGGAAGAGGAGCCCGCTGCTGTCCTTCTGCTGGAGGGCAAGAGAATGATCTTTGTCCATATGGGTGGCTCATCTGTGATATGTAATAAGCCAATTGATGTTACCATGGCACAGGAAAGAAACAGCTCAAAAGAAGCTTGGGGTTCACTTCCAAAGAAACTCCCGATGATCTCATGTAATATACATGCGGTAGTGACCAGAAAAGAGCAATTATGTCCACATAGGACGCTGTAACATTGAGTGGAGCTATGGGGAAATGGAACCTTGAAATGAAGAAGAAATGGCCACCATGGAGGTTGGGAGCATGCAGAATGAGAACTACATTTCAGAGGTGTTAGGATAAAGAATGAAAGGCAGAGAAAAAGGGATCGGTAGACTATGTTCAGAGGATTGTTAGTAGAAAATAATTACAAGATAAATCGTAATGCCAGCTTGCCCATCAGGATAATATTATGGTCTTTGTGCAACAACAGAGGATCATTGATGACAATAGTGACAACAAAACACAAAATAGTGTCTACTCATGTAGACACACACTCTGTTATTCTTGGCTCCCAGGGATTTTTGTTTCCTCCTTCTGTAGGGAGATTCTTTAGTTAAGGTGGGGAGGAATGCATCCTCGAAGCTTGAAGCTGCAACAGAAGTATTTTCTTGCTTGACTATTCTTGACATTCTTTGTATTGTCCTGGAATTTGTTTGGGGTAGCTAGACTGGGTAGGAGTGCATCACTTCTTAAGGCCAGGAATTCCCCCACAAACAGAGTTGGCCAGGGTCAACTTAAGCAAGCCTATTGTTTCTTGGGCTGTAAGTGTTCAATGAGTAAAAACTTACTAAAAATACCTCTGCCACTAAGAATAAAACACCCATAACAGTAAAAATAAGTGACCAAACCCAAACCCACTTCAAAGTCAGAGGTATGCATTTCTTAGGCAAAATAACCGAGCAGCAGGTTTTGATGTTTGCTTGTAAATTTAAGGTGGGGAAGAATGTTCTATATTATTGTTCACCAGAAGGGCCCATGAGGATATTAAGAGTAATTCAGAGATGTTCAAAAACCCATGTGAGAATACAGAGTAGCTCCTGACCTTAGCATAGGTCAAGAAGATCATGAGTCTAATCCCAGACGGTTCAATGAACTACAGTTCTGACTCCCCAGATCTATCCTACCCCCCAAACCAGCCTCATCCACAGTCACACATTCTTTCATTGACTCATTTAACAAATATTTATTGTGCCTCCGGTATGAGCTAGGCACTCTGCTATGCTTTGAGGGTGTAAAGATGAAAAGACACAGAATCAAGGGTGGGAGGGACATGTAAATCAAAAAGGCATAGTGTGATAGCACGCCCTGAAGGAGATACACCCAAGGAGACCACACAGGTAGGGGGTACCTATCTCAGTCCAGAGCCTGCCGGGAAGCTGAGGAATTGCATTCCACATAGGAATGAACACAGTCCCTTGAGATCAAGAATTTCAGGAGTACAAGTTATGTGTGGAGGAGCCATGGGAGATGGGGCCATCTAGGTTAGCAGGTCTTAAAGACCCCTGTGCCCCCAAATGTGACCCCATTAACTCCATGCTTCAAGTAGTCTCATCTCTCATGGCAGTGTATTAAGACTCGGAGAACACTGAAATATTTCTTTGAAGATGTATGATCCCTGGCCACCGGCATTTGAGTTTAAATTAGCAAGCCCAGAGAAAATAAAACACTGGACAAGGAAATGTAGGGGGAGAATAAAAGAAAGTCAAAAAGAGTCTAGGCATCAAAGGTTTACTACGGACCAGTGCAGTAGGATACTTCGAATCTGGAGAGATGGTCCTGATGCCTGAAGAAATCTGTACCCGCAGAGAAAGGAAGAATATGGGAAGAGAGCAACTGGGTCCTTAACTAGGGTCATTCCTTGCCAGCTCAGTTAGATAGAGGTCTTGGTACGCCAAGCCTTTGCTCTAACTGGGCTGCTGAGGTGAAGAGCTCTTCCAACACGCCCCAAATTTGGGATGCCCGAACAGAAGGTCAAAGTCATCTTTAGTCTTTCCTCATTCTCCCTTGCCAGGCAAACAGTCCTAAAGCAGTGCTTCTGACACTTGAAGGGGGCATAGGGATCACCTGGGTGATCTGGTCAAAATGCAGATTCTGTGTCCACAGCTCTGAGGGAGGGGAGCCTGCATTTCTCCCCGTCTACCAAGTGGTGCCAAGGCTGCTGGTCCAAACACCAGGCTTGGAGTCACCAGGGGCTGGAAAGCCGATCTCCTTGGCATCTCTCGCATCTGGCCTCTTGTCTTTGCAAACCCCAGAAGCCTTAGGTCAGGTCCTCCATGCCTGCCCTCGGCACAGCTGGTTCTACGCTGAATCCATTCTCCACACCGGCCCAGGGTGATGACGTAAAAAGGGAATAGAGCCATGTACATCCCTGCCTCAATCCCTTCAAAAAGATGCCACTTTGTCAAATAAGTTATTTTCAAATTTTATATTTTAGTTGAACTCTTAATGCAGAAACTTTCCTGAAATTCAAGATTTAAAACGTATGCAAATGGTGCCGCTCTGGCCAAAGCGGAGGGGAAATGCCTCTGTTCTCCATTCTCACCTATTCAGCTTCCCGTTTCCCCGTAGCAGCTCTGAGGTTCTTCCAGAAACCTGGATCCTGATGAACTAGAGACCTAACAATGAAATCCAGAAGCCATTTCAGGTTGAAGCCAGTATGTACCTTTAAAGAGGTTACTCATTTTTTACTCCTTGAGGAAATGAGTAGAAAACTGCTCCCTCAGAGAGTTGTTTTACAGATTAAACTAGATTGTGTGTGTCTCATACCAGGGATAGAGTAGACACTCAATAAATACTTGTTCTTCTTTTCTCAAAACTTTACAGTTAGATATGTTTTCCTTTGGCTGACACTTCTTTCTCCCGGTAATGATAATAATCGTGCCAGTATCACTGGAAGCGGTAACATACTGGCCTTTTTAGTGTGAATGGACTTAGTTTAGGCTCTCTTCCTGTGAGCAGGCTTTGACTGGGGGTGGAGGCTGCTCAGAAGGTCCCTGAGCAGCTGCAGAGGGGGTTGGAGAACTGACCAGAAGGGACAGCCGATGCACAGTGTGGGGCCTAGGCCAGAGGAAAGGGTGAGCCAGTTTCCCACGAGTGTCTATCACTGGTACACTGGCTTTCATATCATTTAGCACGGAATGCTTAGAAATCCTGAGCAAGTGGCTGTTAACTAAACAAGGATGTCTGCTTGTAGTTGCAAAGTGCCACGTACACTGGCGTGCACCGAGCTTCCTGGGAAAGGGTTCAGTCCTGATTGTCTCTCTCAGACTGCATGTGACATTCACAGCTGGGGATGAAGCAAGACATTTGGTACTGCTCCGTGGGCACAGGTGTGGTCCCCGTGCTGGAGCTCTCACTCCTCGAGGGCAAGCAAGGGGCATCTGTCTCACTTTCGTTCTTGCCTTGTCCACATCTCTCTCTCCTTGTGGTCCCCTGGCCAGTCTCCTGTCTCCCTGTCACAAGGTATCCGCCCCAAGAGAACTCTCAATTTATGGCCCCACCCAAGGGACTGTGGGCACCTTTCTGGAACCAGTTTTTTCCCAGCTCTCCGCCACAAACAGGTGGCACGACAGCCTGAAGCGTGCTTTTGGGCAACGCAGAGGAAAGGTCCAGAATGTATGTGAACCGGCTGCTTGCTCTCACCAAACCAGACAGCTTTATGCGAAACCCGAACCCTGTTGCTTAAAGGATTTTATTGCTTCAGGTTCCTGGTGTGAGATGGGGAGCCAGGCTGGGGACGGAGCGCGCTCCCTGCCCTCCAGCGCAAAGCACTTCCTCCTCAGGAAACTGGGTCAGTCCCGGTGTGGGGCCATGGCACCATCTGCGGGTTCCCAGGAACCCCCCAGGAGAACAGCTTCTGAAGGTCTTATCAGACTGCGGCATCTCAAAGCCCCCTGCGATGTTATGCACATAAAACGATAACCTCCCCCACAGAGTTAATAATTACTTACAGCCTGTGAAAAGCCAAACACATCCGCAGTTCCAGTCAACACCAGGGAGGCGGTGGAAATGCCAGCTGGCTGGTAAAGCAGGTGAGAGGCAGACAAATAAGGGCAAAGGAAAGCATCCACCCAAATCCGCAGCCTCTCCAGGTTCTGAGTGCCAGGAAGGCTAAATTCATCCCACAGATCCTCGTGCGGGCTCAAGCAGTCTCTCTGCCCTGTTGGGAGTATGTTAGCAACTGCGATTTGCACAGGGACAAGAACTATGACCAAATATATCACTGTGCACAATAGGTCTGATTGCAGCGATGTCCATAGGAATTTCCGCCAGAAGCAGCTGGCTGTCTCACTAGCCTTTTGCAAACACACTGAAATCAGAAAACCTGCACAGAGAAAATATGCCAGGTGAGGAGAAAATGCCGGGGGCCCTTCCTGATACTCTCCTTACACTTGCTTCAGACACCCCCCTCCCTGCCACCGAGGTGAGGTTGATGTCTAAGGCAATGTGTCCAATAATTTGAATCATGCCAACTCTTTCTCAAGAGATCTGCTTTCGAATAAAATCATAAGAAGCACGGAACTTGACAGTTTAACCAGAAACCGCATGGATGACCTCCGCGGGTTTTCTGGTTTGGAAGTTAATTGTCACCATTTCCCAAAGAGCTAGAAATAGGCTGTTCCGTTCCAGGGATAATGCAATCTTGTACCATGTAAAGTCTGTCCTTTAAAAATGCTTCTCGTCTGGGGCGCCGGGGCGGTTCAGTGGGTTAAAGCCTCTGCCTTCAGCTTAGGTCATGATCCCAAGGTCCTGGGATCGAGCACCGCATTGGGCTCTCTGCTGGGCGGGGAGCCTGCTTCCCTTCCTCTCTCTCTGCCTGCCTCTCTGCCTACTTGTGATCTCCGTCTGTCAAATGAATAAATAAAATCTTAAAAAAAAAAATGCTTCTTGTGCACTCTCCCACTGCCCACACACCAACTGTGAGCCAGGTCAGGTGGGGGGTGGGTGGGCGGTGGGGGTGAGGGGGTGGGGGTGAGGGGGTGGGGGTGAGGGGGTGGGGAGGGCTTGTTAGTCTCATGCTGTAGCCCAGGAAGGCAAAACTGGAAGGTAGTAAATGGCCTGAGCATAGTTCCCTTGGTCTATGGCCTTGTGTTCGTCCCTGTTCAGGCCGCTAGGATTTCATTCAAAGCAAGGTAGGAAAACATGGGGTGTCACTGAACACAAGTAACCCAAAACACTGACTCAAGGCAGCACAAGAGTTTGGACCTCCCCAACCAAACCCTTTGTCAGGAGCAGCACCGCCGAGATTTGGAAAATACCAGTGAAATGTGAAGAAGGAAAATAATGCTTTTATCTTCCCCTTTTGGTTTTGCTAATTTTTCAGTAAAAGGGGACGTCAGAAAACCCCAAGTTATGCAATGAGGAGGCTTCCATTTCATTAACTCAGTTAATAGAAACACGGACCGGCTATTCCTCTGACTGCGTACTTTTTCTTTTTTCCTAACTAAGGAGCCAATGTCAGAAGAAAGGAGTTTGGGGAAACATTGGTCAGAATGTAAGGGATAAGGTAGTACATTCAAAAGCATTTTGTAAATTGAAAAGAATAATTGCTGCAGAAAATTGAATTCGAGAGCTTTTCACCAGCGTGAAGTATTATCAAAAACCTAAATGATAGCTCCTAAATTTTTTCCTAAGAGCTCCACCCAACCATGCCTTTCAAGCCTGGGTGCTTTCAACCAAGGGTCACAAAACCCAGCCTCGAGGGGGTCAAAAAGCTCTGCCCCAAAAGCTCTCCTGCGCAAAGTTTTATTGATGGTAGCAGAATCTTGCTAGCTGTGGACTGGATCTGACCGATATGATTTACTGGTCCCCGGATTGAAGAACAGGGAGTCCTGGGCGCCGGGACAACCACCATTCCCAGCGCGGGTCTAAGAGGCAGGAGGGAAATGGCGTCTTCCTGCTCTTGCAAGTTTGGAAAAGACTCTTGAGTCGGAACCAGGGAGTTTCACCACCTGTTACCTTAAGGAGTCCTTTTTTTAAGCACTTTGTCATGCATGGAAGCAGGCTGATACTGTAGGAAGGGAAAGGCTTAGAGTTCTGTTTGTAGCATAAAGCATAAAGAAAGCCTGTTGTGGGTCCATGACCTGATAGTCACTCGATGTAATTTACAAACACGGGAACGCTTCATTCATTTGTACCACTGGAGAGTGACGCAGTCCCCACAAATGGAATTCCCAGACAACCGAAACGTGTTCCCTGAAACACTAACATTTTTATATTATAATCATTTTCATGGTATTTTCTCTGATGTCTACTGCACCTGTCCCTGCCTTATTAAACGGAGCCCAGCAAACCTGAGTAGCCTTTACATGGTGGCTATTAAAAGAATTGTTTCATTGCAACAATGAAAATGTTTGCTACTCGAAAAAATACCCCCCACCCCGCTCCCCCAAAGGGAATTATGAGAACTTTTGTCTCTCTCTCTTCTTCCTTTGCTGCAGGTGGTTGTGCCTTTTAAATTCTCCCTTTCACCTGCTTGCTCTGGAACTGGATCTTGCCCTCACTCTGAGCTGTTGCTTTTCATCTGCCCTGGGCTGGAAATGGAAAATGCTAGGCTTGTCCCAATTGTGTGTGTGTGTTTTTTAAAGATTTTATTTATTTATTTGACAGAGAGAGAGATCACGAGTAGGCAGAGAGGCAGGCAGAGAGAGAGGAGGAGGAAGCAGGCTCCCTGCCTAGCAGAGAGCCTGATGTGGGGCTCGATCCCAGGACCCTGGGTCATGACCTGAGCTGAAGGCAGAGGCTTTAACCCACTGAGCCCCCAGGTGTCCCCCAATTGTGTTTAACAAGAGCAGATCAGTCTCCAAATAAAGGACTGGGTGACTGAATATGTACCAGCAATGGCATTGACTTTATAGCTTTGGAAATGTTCTTCTCCCCAGCTCTCTTTGGTGTTGTCAAGGTTACCAGACAGGACATCTTGGGATGAATGAGATGGTCCGTGCATTCCCGCTGGTGAAATTGGTGGAACCGGTTATTTAACAAGCCAGAGTGGAAGTCACAGGAGGTGTAAGAGTCCCAGGTACAGTCATAGAAGATCAGGATTTGGATATTCAGCTGGAGTTTGGAGAACCTGAGGTCCACAAGCTGTGCTTCTGGGTTTCCTCAGGACTGGAAGGGGAGTGGTGAAGGAGGTAGACCCCAAGGATGAGGTCCAGCTGTTGGAATTCAGGGTCGTTCACTGTGGGGTGGAGACCAGATTGGTAGAAATTTACTCTGCGTTCCCTTAGGTTAAAAGGGGAAGGAAATAAAAACAAACAAACAACAAAACAACAACCAACAGCTTGGCACCTTCAGCATAAAGTCCAAACTCAGAGAAAATTTGTGATCTAGCCCCTTCCCAGGCCTCCCTTTTCACCACTCGCCCAACTAAATGATGCCATCCCCCTCTCCAGAACACCCTCCTGGCTCACCATCAGTCCCTTCCTCTGTGCCCCAGGCATCACCCTTGGTGATGAGTTCCTCCTCTGGGGTCAAGGCTCAGGCAACCTGTGAGCGTGGGTCACATCCTGCCCTCAGATTTTTTTTGTTTTAAGATTTTTATTTATTTATTTGAGAGCAAGAGCTTGCAAGACAAAGCACAAACCGGGGCATGGGGTGGCGGGGGCGTGGTTGGGCAGATGAGAGGGAGAAGCAGACTCCCTGCTGAGCAGGGACCCTCCCCCACCAACAATGGGGGACTCGATCCCAGATCCCTGGGATCATGACCTGAGCTGAACAGACACTTCACCAACTGAGCCTCCCCCCAGGTATCCCCGCATCCTGCCCTCAGACTGCATGTTTCCTAGCCTGACCCCCTGGACTGTGAAGGCTTGAGGACCAACACAGCCTCTTGCTCATTTTAGCGACTGTGGCACCCAGCCCGGTGATTGCTCCGGGGATGCTCGGTAAGTGTGGACTGAAGGAAGGAAGGAATGCACATTTTCATATAGGAAAGCGGCCCCAGAGAAATGTCTGGAATGAAGCTGGGCAGCCTTCACAGCTTGATCCTGGTGACAGTGGCAGGAGGGGCAGAGGACGGAAGCTGGGGCTGATTGCATGCGCCTCAGGCCCTCTTGGTGGGACAGGACACTCCTCCTTCTCCACAAGTTCCCCTGAGTCACTCCAGAGTCCCTGCCGGTCCCCACTCTAAGGGCTAACCCTACAATTGGCTTTGCCATCCCTTTGGTTGGTTGGGTTGGGAAAGGACTCAGTTTAGAAAGAAACTGTTGGCTGCAGAGCCTTTTCAACAGCCTTTTCTGAGCCTGTTGGCTCAGAGCGTTGCTGAGGCATTTCTGATTCATGCTGGCAGCCTTTTGTTAACTATATGGGATTTTGAGTCAACATTTTTGTTGCTCTTTTTAATGTTAATTGATTTAATTTATTTAATTGAGGTACAACATAGATACAGTGAAATTCAAATTCTCTGTGTTATAATTCAGGTCTTTGACAAATGAATACATCAGTGTAACTTATACCCCTCATATTTCTGTCACCCTAGAAAGTTCCTTCCCACTCCATTCTAATCAATCTGCACTGTAGGGCAATTTTGAAAAAGGAGAAAAAAACCTAAAATGTTGGTTGTCCTGGAGCTTGCATGATCAAAGCAGGCTGTGTTATGTGATGAAAATACTTGCAAATCAACATTATAAATGACGTGACCCAGTACTACATGGAATGGCTCAGTTTGCTACCAGGACATGAATTGATGGAAGTGAAAGGCATTAGAATGTCACCTTTGGAGTCATAACAATGCAGATACCTGCGCCAACCCCAATGCCATTAAATTGGCATTCCTTGGCATGAGATCCAGGAACACATATTTTAAACAGATGTCCCCAGGAAGTCTGATAGGAAGTGGGGCAGGGGTTGGCACAAACCGTACTTTGGAAAACATAGGGTCAATTATGGTTGGACAGAGATCATTACTGATAGATGGGGAAACCAAGGGCCAGAGATGTTGAGGGGCTCATTCAAGATCACACAGTAAATTCATGGTATGGCCTATATTTCTGGGAGAGGAACTGGCAGGGTCAGGAACACAGTCATTTACACTGGCCTACTGGGGGGTGTCCACAGGCCAGGGCTAGCCCCAGGGCACAGCATCTCTAAGACAACACCCCGCTTCAGAGCTCTGGGGCCTCTGTGTGTCTGAGAGAAAGTGAGGAAGCACCCACTTGCCCTTCCAGCCTCCAGACGATGACAGACCCAGAGCCTTGAGGACTCATTGGAGACATAAAAATTTGTCCCCACCCTAATTCTTCCCCTGTCTTGACAGTGAATTTCAGGGACTGAGCTACTCCATGGGAGGATGGCAGGCTCTCCTGGGCTGAGAGAGAAAGATTAGTCCTCACAACATTAGGCCCAGGACAATGTCTCCTCCCCATTTGACAAATAAGCAAGGGAATCAGGTGCTGGGATGGCTGACACCATTGACGAGTGACAAGGCTGAGGACCATCCAGCCTCCCAGCCTCCTCCATGGCTTCAACGCTGCCACATGTGCAGCATTTTGGTGGTCCCTCAAGCAGAATTGTCATCTCTTTCCCCACCTAGACAACCCCAAACAGCTGATAGATCACTGGAATGAATTGCCTTCCTGATGAACCTTTGATCTTTCCAAGTATTAATTTATCTCTGATGTGTGGGCCTCCCATCTATGAGGTTGTGGAGAGAGGCAGGAAGTCAACACTCTCCAGAAAAGAACAGGGTCTCATAGCCCTCTCACCCTCTCCCCTCAGGGAAAGGTAAAACTGAATGACCAGAGTCCTCAGACCTGCTTGGAAGTGGTGTCAAGACCAGAATCCCAGGGGAGACAGGATTCGAGAGCAGCTGGGAAGCCTTGCTTGGGTGAGAGCTGTGACTTGCATCACAGACATTTACCATGACAATGTGGAAGGGCCCTCTGGCCTCCAGCTTCCATGCAGCCCCTCTTGCAGTCCCTGACAAGTCTTGTCCACTCCCAAAAAAGGGTAAGTGAGATGGAATTGCAGGCTGAGGTCCCCAGATTCATCCCAGTAACACCTGAGAGAGAGCCCACTGTGAGAAGAGACAGTCAGGGGTCTCCGGTCTCTGTTGGGGTCCTGTTGCACCAAGACCCTGGGCAGCCACTTCATCCTCTGGGCTTTAGGTTTCTTATTTGTCAAACAAAGCGTTTGAATTAAGTTGCCTTTTGGGTCGCTTCCGGTATTGTGAGTTACAGTCTACCCCTCCCAAGCCCAAGCTCCCAAGGACCTTGACTTTGTTTTGTTTCCTCTTGGGTGCAGATACAATGAGCACACAGCCAAGAAAGGCAAAGGTCGAACAGTCATTCCAGACAGAAGGGTAGACAATCATTGGTGAGATTCTTAATCTCAAGACTCTTACCTTTTTATCTTTGCATCCTTAGGACAAAATACCTGTCAGTACATGCTTTAAAAATGGGTGTGCAACCCATCTGAGAATTAGGGCTCCATGTGGCCTGTTCCTGACTTGCCAGTCCACTCAGAGAAACACTGCGTACCCTAATAAAATATGTAATAAAATGTAACAGTAATTGCAATTATTACTGTATCCCTTGAGACACTTTCAAGGAAGGAGGTCTAATTCACAACCCTGAGAAATTCTCCTTAAAACTCCCATCCTCTTTTCTCCTTCTCTCTTCCACACCTGCTGCTGCTCATGAACCTCTTACCCTTGAACCCCCTCTTGAAACACACTGTTCCTGCCCTCTGCAAAGACATGGCCTCCTCTGGCCCCTGCTTTTTGGGTTCCTTCTCCCTTCCTCCCTTCTTCCCTTCTTCCTTCCTTCTTTTCCTTCCTTCCTTCCTTCCTTCCTTCCTTCCTTCCTTCCTTCCATCTTTCTTTCTTCTTTCTTCTTTTCTTTTCTAGAGAGAATGAGAAAGCATGTGCACAAGTGGGGTTGGGGGAGGCAGAAGGAGAAGAAGAGAGAATCTCAAGCAGACTCCACACTCAGCATGGAGCTCAAGATGGGGCATGATCCCAGGACCCTGAGATCATGACCTGAGCCAAAGTCAAGAGTCAGAAGCTTAACCAACTAAGCCACCTAGGTGCCCCTTCCCTAACTTCTAAATAGCAACCTTAAGATCCATCATTCTAGATATACACCTTCATTGCTTTAACTCTCAGAGACTTACGGGCTTCATTCAGGCCACTAACAATGGAAGCAAGGGGGCCAGTCACCCTCTGTGTGACCCTGCTTCACTTAAGGAGGGCAGGACAGGGTGAGGAAGGATGACATCGTGATTCTGCCAGAAGGGGCCATAAAAAAAGTGGGCTTGGGAAAGTTTTTACCACCCTTTGTTTCAGCTCATTTCTCCTTCTTTAAGTTGAGATCATTAGAGCTCTTGCAAGTTTTCAAAAAAAAGTAGTAAAACGTAAAAATTTAGCAAAAGTCTTGGCCTATAGCAAGGACACACTAGTCATTATCAATACTATTGTTGCCATAATTCTCCACTGTTCCTTTGAGTCCAAATGACACGTGAATCTCTCGGTGTTGTCTGAATCCCACCGGAAGCAACCTACCTGAGTAAAACAGGCACTCGCAATGGGAGCTTATCTGAGAAGGTGTCTGGATGGAAGAGGTCCCTTCAAGGTCTTGCTTGGTTAAATAATTCATCAATCCTAATTGGGAAGAGAAAGATGTATGGAATAGAACCACCCAAGAGGAAATAAACATTCAACCCTAAATTAGTAATGACAGATTCCCCATTCCACGTGTCAAAAGGTAAATTGTCCCCACAGGAGAGTGACACAGGAAAGCCCTTATCAGCTGGCAATGGACACACCCCACAACCCTGCAGACATGAGGGGTGTGGGACCAAGGTCAGGACATAAACCCTAGGTTCTTCCTGGCTGTGCTGGGAGCCATCTTTATGGCCTTCAGCTGAGCAGGTAAGATTTGGTTGCCTGTAATTGCCGGTAATAGCTTCAAGGATGAGTTCTAGATTCTCCCAGGTGGAAGGCCAGTGGGGCTGTGTGACTGCAGAAGCCTTCTGTGGTGAGTTCTTCACTTACTGCTGCTTCTCTGTTTGCTCTTTTGTCTTGGTTACTAGTAAAAACTCCTCCTCTGTTTATTTGTCAGAAGGTAGGTGAGATCATGTCAGCTGTCAGCCAGTCTCTGCCCTGAAGGCCTTTGCAAGGAAAGGGGTCACTTGACCACCTCTGAGCCACCTGGAGTGTCTGGATGTGCATGGCCCTTCCTCGTTCCTGCCCAAATAAGCAAAAAGGGAAGAAACAAACGAAAATAAGGAACTTCCGAAAGCAATAGAAAGGCTATGACAATGGGGCAGTTGGAAAATCTGGCCATGGAGAAAAATGGAAGCCTTAAGTCAATGGCAGAATAGGACAGGTCACCCCACATGGGATTGGCACCAGCTCACGCCATCTCCCACGGGCTCTCTCCTAGCCTGAGGAACACCTTGGAAATCCAGAGGGCGTGCTCTTTCATTGTGAGTGTTGTGTTTTAAGGAGCTCTGGAAAGACTCTGATAAAAAAAAAAACAAAAACCTATTATCACTCCTTGTTGACCTACCAAATTTCTATTGCTAGGAGATACGGGGCCTAGTGAAGAGAAGAAGGCTTGGAATCTGCAGAGTTTGGGCAGTGTCGCTGTCTGATTTACTAGTTCCATGAGGTGTGGCAGAGGACTTAAATTCTCATAGGCTCTCTTTCATTACCTGTAAATAATAATCATAATAATCATTAAAAATAATCATAATACTGTGTGATGCAAGGCTATTGAGAACACTGACTCTGAGAGAACAGATGACAGTGTCTGGGGCTTAGGTTAATTCACAATAAAGTCACCTGTCCATCACCAATTAATAAACGGACCCTTTCTGCCTAGTCCTCCACCTCAAATGCCCCTAGACTTGCAAGAACTTCTGATCAGCCTTCACACATGGCCTTCCAGAAAGCAAGAAAACTGGTGGCCTGTCAGCATACAGTGGTCCAGTTTCTGTGGTCAAGTCAATAAGTTACTCACTGAAAACATGATGCCTGCTCCGGGAGCTTTCTGGTTGCTGTCTGCAACTATGGAATAATAGAGTCATTGTCATAGGAATAAACATACTAATCCGGACAGATATGTGCAGCCTCTAGGGTTTCATTATTCACTTACAAATAACTTGAAACACTTAAACCTTTAAATATATAGGAAGAGGGGCACCTGGGTGGCTCAGTGGGTTAAACCTCTGCCTTTGGCTCAGGTCATGATCCCAGGGTCCTGGAATCGAGCCCTGCATCAGGCTCTCTGCTCAGCGGGGAGCCTGCTTCCCCCTCTCTCTGCCTACTTGTGATCTCTGTCTGTCAAATAAATAAATAAAATCTTTAAAAATAATAATAATAAATAAATGTATAAGAAGAAGTAGAATCCAGAGGCTAGAATTTTCCTTGACCTTCTTTATGGACACTTGATGGTAAAATCTTGTGTTTCAGACTCGACATATCAGGTTCCAATACAGAAGAAGCTGAAAAATAAAACATACAACAAATATGGCTTCAAGGGGGAATTATTTCCCCTACAGGCTAAACTTGATACTTTGCCTTAAGGAACTAAAACTAGTTCATGGGAGAATGCGACAACCAGTTTGTATTTTACCATTTATAATATCATTCATTCATTCATTCATTCATTATCAAACAAACACTTACTCTATCTCTGGCACCGTGAGGAATGTTGGGGATATGAAGCTGTATGAGACAGGAATTAGACATGGTTTCTGCCTTCAAGGAGCCTGTGGTGGGATCAGGGGCATAAAGCTACACACGCTAGTGGACTGAATGTGATATAGCCAGACAAGGGTATGTGGGTACTCTGTTGTGACAGTGGAGGGGAGAGGAGGTTAATAATGCTTGAAATCACGTTTGATTTGATTCTTAAAGAATAAGTGGTGTTTGTTAGGTGGAAAAGAGAAAAAAAACAAAATCCAGCTAGAGAGAACAATGTGAAAGTGTAGCGTGTCATAGATGTCCCAAGTATAACAATGCCAGATGAAACATGGTATGTGTGTGTCCCAGATGAAAGATGGGGCTGGCAATATGGGTACCTGGAATCGGCAGTGAGAAGTTTAGAATGCCATGCTAAGGAAGAGGAAGAAACGTATGTTGAATTGAAGAGGGGAGGCTTTAGGTCCAGTGAAAGAGTGATGTCTCTCAAGACAAAAATACTGGGACAGTGGATAAGTAGAGAGGGACCTCTCCTACTACAGATCATTCCTTCATGTGTTCCAAGACCAGAAAAAAATCACATTGTTTGCTTTCTCTACCTTCCCTCCACAGATGTATTCATGCAAGTTTTTGAAGCCAGGTTAGAAATTTAACAAGCACAAACAAAGTCAACCTAAGTGGCAAGCAGGGGTGGGGTGGGATAAGGGTGGTATTTGGGCTGGTGTGAGATGTTATGGAACAAATGCCTATTTTTTTCATTTTGGTTTAATTATTAGACACATACTTTTATTTTTTTCTCGTGGAGAACAATTGAGAACACTGACTCTGAGAGAACAGATGACAGTGACTGGGGCTTAGGTTAATTCGCAATAAAGTCATTTATTGTGTTTAATATGGAAATGAACCCTTAAAGAAGACCATAAAATTTTCTGTGTGTATTCTAATTTAATGCATGTAAGTTGGTCTTTTGTAATTGGCTTTCTGTTTTTGCCTTTGTGGTTAGAAATGGTATCCCTTCTAAGAAATCGAGTACCAGTGATTCTCTTCTATTTTCTTCTAACTTTCAAATCTGTTTTTAGCTTTCATATTAAATGCCAATCCACATTGAATTTATTTTTATGAATGGTCTCAAGAAAGGTAAAGTCATGGTACATCTATGAGCCTTATTTTTTTTTTTTCCCCTGTTGACCTACTCATTCCTTCATCTTGTCATCGCTTTTGTTCATTTCCTGTTTTTGTAGTTATCAAAAGTAGGGCATGCGTTTCCTGGGTGGTTTTCCTACAGTCATAACAATGTACTGCTACTAAAGCCATTCCTTCTGGCTCTTGTTATTTGTGTCTCCAAGCTGGGTACCAGGGCCTTGCCCTTTGCCCCCCATCCCAAGCCACCTCCTTGAGTTTTTGAGCTGTTGTTAAGAGCTTACAAACTCAAAACATGGCCTGTAGAAAGTGCCCCCACTCAGGTCCCTCTGGCATAGCAACAGTCAGGCATCCGTCTGGCCCGTCCCTTTGGTGATGGCCTGAGGAGCTTCCAGGCTGAGGAGAGGGTGCAACTATCCCCATAGATTTTTACATGCCCACTCCTTGAGCAATACAGACATTTCCTCATTCCTTAAGCAAACACAGCAGTCCAGATACAGAGACGAATGAGAGGCAGTCCCTGCCCCCAAGGTACTCCCTCGCCCTTCTAGAATGCTCCAGAGAAACCTCTGCGTACACCTACCTCTTGAAAAAGACTTCATGGGCTGACATCATGGGAACCTGCCCCATCTCATTCAATTTACTCAACAAATATTTGTTAAGCTCCTACTGTTTGCCAAGAACTGCACTGGGTGCTGGGACACGAGAGCTCCAGAAGCTGACCACTGAGCAGAAGGCAGACAGATAGAGGTGGTGACATTTCCGTGGGCTAGAACTCAAGTGGGTGAAAACTCAGGCCTTGACGTTATGGCTTTCTGGCTTATTCATCACCACCTGCCAGGGACTTATCAGGTATTTTAGCCAAAGCATGTCTTTGGTTAAAATATTCAAAGTCACAGCAATGCTGATTGTAGTCCAGGTTCCCCTGAGACCCTTCAGTGTTGCTCTCAACGCCCTCCAGACCCACCCCTGAGAGTTCGAGAGGAAGCCAGCTGAGGTTGATGAATGAATGGATGAACACATGGTTGGAAGAACTGAAAGAAGGAAGGGATGAGTGAATGATCTTCTCTCAACCAGGAACTGCCTGGGGTCACTGGGCCTCACAGCAGTCAACGCCAAGAGCAGCAGCCTGGGAAGAGATAACACAAGCCAGGCACCTTAGAAATTTCCTTTCCTTTTATCCCAGTGACCCAAACCCGTGGGCCCCACTGATGTTTATTTTGGCTTCTTTGCCCTGAAGCCTAGAGCAGGTCTTGTGTGGGGAGCTGCTTAGCTGACAAATCTTTTAATGGACGAATTAGCTAACTTCTTCTGTGGTCCCTGACAGGTCAGACAGCTTTCAGCCACACACACAAAAAAACTGGAAAATAAGCTCCCCAATCTGCAAGCAACCAAATCCTGGTCATTCTGTGATAAAAATCTTGGAATGATCAGGGCTCCGTATGTCTGTCCATTCTCATATTAGGAAATGGAGAGGAGAGAGAAGGAGATTATGAATTCAGCCACTTTTCAGCAGTCTCCCAAACAGGTCTGCTGTAGAAAATGAAGAAGAGGCTTTGATATTGAGTTTTGAGTTGGTTGTTTCCGGTGTTTCCCCCTCCGCTCTGGGTTCCTAATAACGGTAATCAAGAGTTGATTTCAGAGCAGATCTTTGCTTCTTCACAACCCCCTCAAGATGGTCTCTTACATCCTCCTTTTCCCCAGCAACTGCTTCAAAGCTTGCTGTAAGGTCTCCTTTGCAGCTCTAACACTTGACCCTCCTACCCCAAAGAAGTAAGTCCCTTAGTGTTTAAAAATTTGCATTTTTATCCAATAATATCGTCATTCTGACATGGGGTTTGGGGTGAGGTGGGAGGGGATGATGTAGGCACATGAGCCCTTCCTGTTGCTACCCTGTCTGTTCTCATCAATCTTTGACATTTTCATTTAATCCCTTAACTCCAGTCTTGAGACTCCAGTCTCAACATTTGTTGAGGTACAGTGTCATGCACTCTTACAATTGTCAAAGATAATTAGAATCTTGTTCTGGATGGCTTTCCACTTTCTTTCAATTCATTATTGCTTGGACTATCAACCCTAAGCTACCAAAGGTCTAGATTTACTTTCTGTTTCTCAAGCCTCAGTTTCTTCAGAAGTACAATGGGGATCATCTCCAGCTTACAATGCTGTGTAAGAATGGGGGAAACAGATGGAAAGGACCTTCTATTTATTTGAGCAAGTAGAGGTACTCCACAATCAGTAGACATTATTATCATGGTCACATATGTCATTTGTAGTACCTTATTCTTCACGATTTATTTTGTAGCCCAAGTATCTTCGATCCTAAAAAAGAAAAGGTCCAAGCCACTGCTGTGCTTTTTCTCCTAGCTGGGGATACAAAACAGGAGGGGCAAGAGAGAAGGGAGCTAGGAGCCATCACCCAGGGAAGAAAAAAAATGAGTGAATTCTAGGTCCACATTACCAGCCCACCTGGCTGCTTTTTTATTTTTTAAATATGTCATACTTATTCCAAAATCCTTTCTTAACTCCACTTACTTTCTTTCCTTTTTTCCTCTCCCTCTCCCTCATTCTCTGCTCTGCTCCAAGAGTTATCACAACTACAATTTCTTCTCTATGCTCCCAGCCTAAAGAACCTTAGTCAGGCACCTGAGGAGAGAGCTACCTGAATCCCAAGCAGAGAAGGATAAGCAGGCCTGGTGGAGACACACTTACCTGCATTGCCTTCCCAGGGACACCTGGCCAGGAGTTCCATTGTCCAGATGCCACTCGTGCATCCTCTGGCCCACCCTCTTCCTTATGCCTCTCTGCGAAAGGCTTATTTGATAAAAGAAAGCACATCACTGATGTATCACATGCCAAGCCAAAAATAAAAGAAAATGGAAAAAGACTATTTGGAAATAATCTCCCACCGCTGTTGTTATGAATCCTTGAAGGAAACTCTAGTTGCTGGTGAGGTTTTCACTCTCTTTCAGGTTTCTCTTCGTACTCTAAAGTCTCTCCCTGTACAACTTTATCCATCCATCCATCCTTCCATCCATCCCTTCAATACTTCCTCATTAATTACCTTCCCTGTGCCAGGTACCATTGGAGGCTTTGGAGACATAGCACGATATTGCTGACAAAGCCCGTGCCCCCATCAGATTTACACTCTAACAGGAGGTGGGGGCAAATCATAAACAAACATATAAATTCTGTAAGTTAAAGAGTGGTGGGTCAGGGACGGGGGTGACAGTGAAGGAATGCTCAGTAAAAAGGGGAAACGGCGGGAGGGGGAGCCTGGGTGGCTCAGTGGGTTAAGCCTCTGCCTTCTGCTCAGGTCATGGTTTCAGGGTCCTGGGATCGAGCCCCACATCGGGGTCTCTGCTCAGCAGGGAGCCTGCTTCCCTTCCTTTCTCTCTCCGCCTGCCTCTCTGCCTACTTGTGATCTCTGTCTGTCAAATAACTAAATAAAATCTTTAAAAAAGGGGGGGGCGGGGAACAGGGATGTTACCAACAAAGATGATGACCTTTGAGAAAAGACATCAAAGAAAGGGAAGAGGAGTTAGGTGAACTTCTGTAGGAAGACCATCGCAGCAAAGTAAAAATCCAATGCTGTGAGGCTGATCTTCCTTGAAACCATAGCATGCTACTCTTCATGGTGACGCTGCGATCCACATTGTGCACTGCAGGGCCGCTCTCTTCATCGTGAGATGCACGTGACGGTGTTTAGGATATTGCAGTGTAGGCTTTTTTAAAGACCAAAGGTAGCTGAATGGTTTCTTAAATGAGTACAACTCTAGCATTCTGAGTTCCAGTTATATAAATGTACTTGTTTACCAGTAGGTTTGTGAAATTGGTTCTTTGTATGGGGGACAGTCCTTTTTCACACATCTAGATATTTTCAGAGGTGGTGAAAATTGGCAGCTGGGGTATTTTCAGTTTAGATTGATATTCATCACACCCCAGATAAAATGTAGAATATTCTATAGTTGCACTTTATAAACGGTGGTTAAATGGAACTGTTCAAGCCATTTTTATAGTTGTGATGCACAATATAACTGAAATAAGTGCTTCTATCAAAGTATTCCTTCAGTAAAATGTGTATAGTTGCTGCCCGTGATGGGCAAAAAAGGAGTATTTATCATTGGGCTTATCTGAATGATTTGGAGGAGATCCAATGCCCATATCTTATTTCTCGCCAGTGCCGTTTTTGCCCCTTTTAGAGTGAGTCACATGCAGGAAGTGTGAACATCAGAGGTGGTTTATTATCCAGTCTGCCTTACCCTTAATCTGTTCAGATATTTATTTACTAATTTTTTTTTCTTAAGAGTTATGGGATAGGAAAATGAAGTGTTTGCTCTTCATTTACTAAATGATTGTAAACTCGAGTTTTTCATCAAAATAAAATTCCATTGTTTTAAAAAAAATGCACATGTCTGACATGAAAAAAATGTCTTCAAGTGTTCAAATGACAAGGGGAAGTAAATGAGACTGCAGCAGGGAGGGTAAGAACGAGGAGAGCAGCAAGGAGCCAAGGACCTGTCAAGTGGGGACACATCAGCATGATTAGGAAAGTGGGTTTGTTTTAAAGGAAATGGATGCTATAATAGAGTATTGAACAGAGGTTGGATGCGATCTGACTTATGTTTTAAAAGGACCATTTGAACTAGGTGGGGGAGAAAAGGCTGTTGGAGAGCAAGGCTGGAAGAGGGAGACCAGTTGGGAGCCTGTTTCTACAGCTGAGACAATTGACAACGTTGGAGGTCATTAGCGATTGGGAAGTCCATGCAGGCTCGTTTTTCACCCTCTCCTCCCACCATTCCAGACAGAACTTTAAGTGGGGTTTCCAGTTCTTCAAAAAAATACATGAGGCCATATTAACCATCTTCTATTTTACTGAAGATTCCTCTGGAAAGCCTGAAGATGGGGGACAATTTATATCGCAATCACCACAGCAAAGCCATGCTGACAGTGTCATGTGACCGTTACACCCTCCCGTGTTCCTGCTTGGTAGACAGCTCTCCTTTCCCTTCCAAATCCCTGCTCCCCATACAATGAAGGTTTCTTTTCTCCCTACCATGCAAAGGTAGGGAGAAATACCTACCTACCTACATACCTACCTACCACTTCCCCGGATTCTAGTCCCAGAAAGCACATAATCAATATCCCCATAGTGTTTGGAAAATAAATTGTCTTTCAGTTGACGAGATCTACTCTCCCCTTAAGGTGTTGTTGAAACCATCCATTGTTCTTGAGTATGTTTTTGCAATCTATCTCCTTATTCCAAAGAATTCATCTGAACTGTTTTCTCCAAAAAGAATACTGCCAGTTGAAATTTTCTACATCTCATCATGCCCATTTTTAGCAAATTTTCATTGTGTCTAATGTCAGTGATTCTGTTTGCTCATGAGGATTTCCTCCAGCAGACCCACACTTCTTAAGGTGTATCACCACTCCCTTGGCATTATAACACCATTTGTCACTTAGCAAATATTGGGGGAATAGAACTGAACGGGCAGAAATCTTGATCTTATTCTCTTGTGACGAACCACACAATACAGATGGGGGGCTGATGAGTCAATGTTTTTTCTGCATTTTATAAACTGCATGAAAACTAATAAACTGTTATCTCAAAGGGAAGCACAGAAATTTAAGGATCAGTAGTTCTTGCCTGAGATAGTAATAAAGTCCTCACCTTCATTCTTCCCTCTTTCCCCTTCATTCCCTGATAGTTTGCATGGTTTCAGAGCCTTCCTCTTGCTTTGCCAATTAAATCATCTGCAGTATTCTGGGGGGCAAGGGGAAGGAATATCAGTGTTCCATGGAGAATGGAAACTTCTCAGGGGTGGGGATCTTGTCTCTCCATGTGCTGTCCAGCACCTGGGATGTGTTGTATTTGGTACCTCTCCAGGATATACACTTTCCATTGCAATTTGTCTAATCACACTGAGCAGACTACAGATGAATTGCTTAATTCAGTAGGTCTCTCTGACCTTCAGCGTCTGGTTACAGAGCGGGTGCGAAGTGTGCCCCGTAATGACTGAGGACTGGCTGTCACGTGTTCTACTTCACCGTTCCCTGTCACCAGCTCTCTGGATGTAGCTAGGAATGGCGGGTGGCCACGAGGCAGCAGCCCCGTGAGCCAAAGAGCTGAACTGGGTTTAACACACGTGTTCATTGTGAACCAGATCTTTAAGAAAGCAAACTGCAAAGCTTAGCAGATCTCTGACATATAGCCTGCTCGATATAATGCCAACCATTAAAAATCTAGTGTCTCAATATGACTCTGCATGGTTTTCTACACTACATAAAAAACAAGGAGCCTGAATGAATCATTAAATTCTATGATAGGTAGATTCTGAGCTACATGAGGGTTGAAGGCTGGGTCCAATCAGGATTCCCCAGAACATTCTTGCACACTGCCTGTCTCAGAGGGTGCCCAGTTAACTTTTGTGAGCCACACATGCCCTGTGTGCCTCCTCCAGGCTGGCTCGATGTTGCTAATAGCTGAGAAATCATGCTTCCTCATGTTTTTCAAGATAGCAAGGGAATCGAATCTCGCGATATTCTTGTCTTCACATCGAAGCCCTAAAACCAGTGACCCCATTTCCATTCCTTTTTCTTAAACCACTTCAGAAAAGAAATACCTCTAATTCTACCAGCAAAATCCTAATTACACGCTTGGATCTTAAAGGTGTAATGAGAAGCCGTTGTTACCTCCCACCCTCCCGGATGTTGACAAGGTCCCTCCTCAGCTCTGACTCTCCCACCGGGAGCTGGCCCGGCTCCTACCACCCAGAAAGTGACAGACAAGCCCACGGGCAGAGGTCTTGCCCTTAGGGTGCTGCGAACGGAGAAAGACAAAGACAGGGCCTCCTCCAGAGGAGTGAGATAACCCGTCCTCCCTGTCCCTGGGTTTCCTAACCGCTTCCCTGGTGAAGAAGCAAAAAGACAGTGGAGTCTCAATTAGTCACCATATGCACTCAGCGTGTATCTTTATGATAATTTCACAGTAACAGCTGGGAGGGTAGATTCCCACCCCCCCCCCACCCCCCCCCCCCCCCCCCGCTCCCACCCCCATCTCCTTTGCAGGAGAAAAGACACCAGTAGGGAGGGAAAAGGAGACTAACGATTTGGGCTTCACTCCCTAGTGAGGAGATCCGCATTCCTAAGTCCAGATCTTGTGAGAAGTAAAAAGGAAAGGATTCCCCTCTGATTGAGCAGGTACACCAAGGTAAACAAAGTTCCCAGCCTTTTAGTTTTTTACAGATCGTTTCTTTCCAGTTCAGAGTCACGCAGTCCCGTCTGGCAAGCTGGGCTCTCGGCTGAACGAAGGGTGAGACTAGGATAGCAAATACTGTCTGTGGCCTCCTTGAGCTAATTTAATAAATTCCCCGCTCATGAATCACACCTGGGACATGCCTAGTGCCGAGTTCCTGAGCCCCCTAGAAGCAAGTCACTAAGCACTGCCTTTCACCCTTCTGTGCTCCTTTGCACAGACTGACCTTTTCATCTGAGATGGGTTTCCCCTCTTTAACTTGAAGTCTTTAAGAGGACTTCATTCACAATAACCCAGCTGGGAGGCAGATATGTGAAGGTGTGACTACGAGCTGGGGTCCTATCTTCGGGTGGGTTTGGAACCAGGTGTGCGTTCCGGATACACACCTGTGACTGGGATCTAGTCCTTACCCCTGGTTCAACCAGAACTCTTGAGACTCCAGTCATATTAAGAGTTCTAAATCTCCCAAACCCAGGATATCTACAGGAAAAAAGATCAAATGAAAATTTAAGGAGAAAAAAATTAAAAAGATTATCAAAAAAGATGAAGAAATTGTATTCCATCCACTCACAAGGTTTCATAATTTATGAGTCTGAAAAGCTTTTTAAAGGAAAATTGAAAGCTGCTGGGACTCTCTTGTACAGTGCAGAGCACAGATATACATGCCCGCACATACATACATAATTTATTTAAATCATTTGAATTGGAATATATTTAAAAAAACATTTCCTCATTGACTATTCAAGCCTCAGTGGAAAAGCCTCAGGACTCAAGCATGGTTATAAATCATCCATCCAAATATTTGCATCAGACATCTAGAGCAATAATAACAAAAATAAATGCCAGTAACCCACATCAGTCTAACTCGTAGTACTTCCCTGTCTGGGTAAATTGGTTGTAAGCCTTGCATCCTGTCCCCAAAGTGATTTTGGAAGATACAATTTTCTACTGATAATTGCTTTAAAAAATACTGAGTTTCATATATAAATTTTTTAAAGATAGGTTTATTTATTTGAGAGAGAGAGAGAGTGAGAGAGGAAGCACGGAGCCCAAGGCAGGGCTCGATCTCACTACCCTGAGATTGTGATCTGAGCGGAAACCAAGAGTAGGATTTTTGGCTGACTGAGCCACCCAAGAAGCCCCAAATTAAATTTATGCATAAAGACTATAACATACTCAATTCTCTCACTTTATCTTTTCAGACTTTTAAACCCAATTTGAGGTCATGTTTTCAAAATAGCCATCATGAGCATGACTTTGGTGACTCAGGGGTGCGTGCTTTTCTGTGGAGCATATGCTGAGAAGGATCCCACGGAGGCAAAGACTATGTGGTCCTCACTGTGTTACCCCAGGGCTGAGCACAGTGTCCCATGGCAGTGGCCAGTCACAAATGCAGAAATGGAAGGATGGTTTTGAAAGAATATCCAAAGTAAATGAACTGATGGCTGAACTAGCTAACTTCAAAAAGCAGAACATCACCGTATATTATAATTTGGGGGGGGGGACACACATTTCAAATCCCCTTGTCCTTTCACAAGGACTAGGGGCTCAGGGAGAGGCTCCATAAAAGAGTCTTATCAGATACCAGGTGGCATCAATACTTCTCTTTCATTCACGTATTCATTCAGCGACATTTATTCCGGAGACTACCATGGTAAGTTCCTGGGACAGGAGATGGGGCAATGGAAGGCACTGCCTTCCCAGGATTAGGAAGATAATACATATATTCTTCTTTTTCCTTCCATTCCTTTGAGATCGGCTTGTTAACCAGCAGAATTTGTTGATGATGGTGATGAAGAAGAAGAAGGAGAGGGAGGGGAAGGGGGAGGAGGAGGGGGAGAAGAGAGGAAGAAGAAGGAGTAGGAGGAGAAGGAGAAGAAGGAGAAAACTGAACCTGCTGTGGGTATTTTTTCATATTCCCTTAGAAGAGGGTTTTTCAATTTCAGCACCATTAGCATTTTGGACCAGATAATTCTTTGTTGTTGAAGGTTGTCCTACTCATTGTTGGATGTTTAACAGCATCCCCAGTTTCCACCCACTGTATGCCAATAGCACTCTCTCCCCAGCTATAACAATCAGAAGGGTCCCCTGGAGGGGTGGGGGGAGCAAAAGCATCTTCATGGAGAGCCACTGACTTACCAGAGGCAGACAACAGGAAATGATGTGGATGGCTGAGTGGGGCAAGAGTTAAGGTAAATTAGGGAATGGACAGTGTGTGTGTGTGTGTGTGTGTGTGTGTGTGTGTGTGTGTGTGTTTGTGTTTTAATGGATGGTATAGAATTTCACTTACCTAGTGATTTTTTTACCACCACCTTTAAAAACATTTGCTTCCTGTTAGAATGTAAAAAGGAGTAAAAGATCATTGGGCTATCATCTGCACACAAGTGATGCACAGAAGGCTGGGGGCAAGAAAATCCTGGGAGATATGAGATACATGGTGCCTTTGGTAAGTGCAAGGCAGAAGCTGTCAAAGGCTGCAGAATGGAGTAGAAAGCTGATGGAAATCTCCACAAGGGTCTCTAGGCTTCTGCTGGAGGCAGAGTAGAAGAACTGCAAGGTGTACCCCTGAGATACACTAGGATTTCACTAAGAGGCGAAGGCTGGGATCAGGACAGAAGAACTAAAGTAACAACAGGGTCTCTGCCCACCTCCACTATAAACTTTACTGATCAAAGCTCTATACTAAAAGTTTGACAGAAGAGGACACATGCCCTCTTCTCGGTGTAAAAGAATTGGTCTGGGTCTCCAGTGTTCTTATTAATGCATGTGTCTGGCATTAAATCTAAAATAAAGGAACACTGAAAATCTAAAATTAAGGAACATATGAAACCCGCAAAAAAATTATCAAAGAAAAATAGTTAATATAACCAGAGCTCAAGACGTATTGGTATTTTCAGAAAGAGTCTTTAAAATTATATACAGATATATGTATATAATCCTTAATGAGATATTAGCAGTTAAAATCCAACAACACACAAAAAGTCATGATTAATAAATAAAAATCATGACCAAGTATGATTTATCCAGAAATGCATGATTAGTTTAATGTGTGAAAATAAATCAATGTGATTTGAATGAGTGAATTTATTAGAACAAAGAAGAAAACAATTATTTCAATAAATGCAGAAAGTGCACTAGACGAAACTCAACACCCATTCATGACAAAAACTATCAGCAAATGGAAATAGAAGAAACCTTTTTCCATCGAATTACAAGCTATTCTTCAAACTAATGACACCAAATGCTTTTCCTCTAGAATGGAGATTAAGGCAAGAACGTCGGCTCTTACTTCTATTTTGTAATATTCTAGAAGTTGTGGCAATTCTGTAAGAAAAGTAAATGCAATAAAAAGTGTAAAGATTCTAGAGGAGGGAATCAAACTTATCAATGAAAACAATTTTGTGCATAGAAAATGCTATGGAATCTGCACAAATATTAAAACTAAGAAGTAAATTTAGCAAAGCTTCAGGATACAAAGTCACTATACCTAGAGCATATCCTATAACTTAGTGATAGAAAATTGGCAAATGTAATCTTTAAGACATTACTCATGATAACATCCAAAAAGTTAAATAAGTAGGAATACATATAGTGAAAGGTGTGCCAGATCTCTATACTTGGAAAACTAAAAAATATTGTCAAGACAAATGAAACCTATATAAATGAGAAGAAATATTATTTTTATAAGCTGGTAGACTCAACATATGAAGCTGTCCGTTCTCCCTAAATTGATGATAAATTCAATCTAATTTTAATAAAAAATCCAGCTGACTCTTTTAAAGAAAATGACAAGCCAAATCTAAAATAAATATAGAAATCCAGGGGATTTGGAATAACCAAAACAATTTTGATAAAGTTGGAAGACTTACATTAACCAATTTTTTAAAAAAATTTTATTCATTTATTTTTGAAGGAGAGCAAGAGAGTGTGAAAGTGGGGGGAGGGACAGAGGGAAAAGCAGACTCCCCAGTGAGTGGAGAGCCCCATATAGGACTCAATTCCAGGACCCTGGGATTCATGACCTGAGCCAAGGGCTGACATTTAACCAACTGAACCACACAGGTGCCCCTACATTAGCCAATTTTAAGACTTACTCTGAAGCTATAGGAAATGAGATCATAGTCTGTGGAACTGAAGGGGGTCCAGATATAGATCAATAGAACAGAAGACTGATTTACTCTATAAGCCAACTGATTTTCAACCAAAGGACCAAGTCATTCTAATAAGAAAATTAAAGACTTTGAACACAACTTTTGAACTGCTGGGAAACCTGAGTGTTTTGGGGAAAAATTAATCTTGACTTTCTATTTCATACCATACAAAATTAATTGACTTTCCATTTCATATCATACACAAAAATTAACTTGATATGGATCATAGACCTGAATGTCAAAACAAAATATAAAACTTCTTTGCGAAAACGCATGAGGGTATCATCACCTTTGGAAAGGCAAAGGGTTTCTTAAACAAGGTATAACAAGCACTAATCATAAAAGAAAAAATTGCTGGGGGAGCCTGGTGGTGGGTATTATGGAGGGCACGTATTGCATGGAGCACTGGGTGTGGTGTATAAACAATGAATTCTGTAACACTGAAAAGAAATTAAATTTAAAAAATTTTAAAAATTAAAAAAAACAAAACAAACAAACAAAAAATCCATGTATTCTGCCCTAGAATCTCTTATTCTAGGAATTCATTATAAATAAATAATCACAGAAGTGTAAAAAAAAAAAAGAAGAAGAAATTGCTAAGTCAAACTGCATGAAAATTAATAATTTATTCACCAAAGGTCATGATTAAAAAAATGAATTATCAAACCACAGACTGGAAAAACACCTATGTAATACATACATTCGATAATGGATTATACCCGGAACATATATAAAATTCTTAAAAACCCAAAATAAAAAAAAAGCCCAATTTATAAAAATAGTCAAAAGATGTGAACAGACACGTAACAAAAGAAAAATTGCCAATAAGCTTGAGAAAAAGCACTCAGCATCACAGATTATCAGGGGCCTGTCCACTGACACCATAAAAGGATATGGTTTCACATAAATCAAGAGAGCTGAAATAATGAAAAAGTGAAAATACCAATGTGAGCCTAAGTAAAATTAAAATATTGGCGATTCCATATGTGAAGGAATTGAAACTCTTAGGTATTGCTAATAAATGTGTAAAATGGTAAGAACTCTTGGGAAAAATTTTGCAAGTTGTTTATAAAGTTACCACATATCTGCTTATGGTCCTACGAGTCTACTTACACAAGAGAAATGGAAAAAGGAAATGAGCGCACAAAGACTTTTACAACAGTGTCCATAGCTGTCTTAATAATATCTGTAGATGGAAGGCAGTCCAGTAGTACCCACAGAGGACAGCTGATGAGCTTACACTGTATTTATACAATGGAATACTACAGAGGAATAATGTGGAACAAATGTCTGATGCCAACAATGTCACGGGCAACCCTGAAGAAACATCATGTTGAACGAAATTACCCAGACCCAGAAGAAGACATATCGTATGCCTCCAATTTATAAAGGCAAAACTAATTTATGGTGAGACAAATCAGAATAATAATTTCCTCTAAGTTCCATTGGAAGGTAGGGTGGAGTGAGAAAGAGTGTGTGCATTTGTAGGGGGTTTAAGTGGCTGCAAAAGGACGTGATTTATTTTTCCAGGGGATGTTCTACACCTTGGTTTGGATAAGTCTATAGAGTTGTCCAATCCCACCAAGCTTACTGCATAAAAATTAGACTTTATAAGATTTTTTAAGTATAAAAGATGCAAAATTTATAAAGCTGCTTGAAAAATGAAAGGCAAAATCTCTGAAGATATTGTTTGGAGGAACACAAAACAAAAACTTCCTGAAATCCACTGGCCACAACACTGTTACAAACCAACGAAAGCGTGATTCTTGGCATCTACTCCCTCTACCTTTTGGCACAAGCCTTTTGGTACTACAGTTGTGTCTAGTTGAGTAGAGATGCTAGTTCCTTGGGCTCTGGATCAGAGTCATGAAACTGACCAAGTGGAAAGACCAGTGGAATTAACCAAGAGAGTGTGAATGCTCAGCTGGTCTTGAAGTCAAGTGTCAATCAACAAACACATACTGCCCATTGAGGCTCATCATTGCCTTTAGTTCCGGTCACAAGTGGAGGGAAACATACTTACAGGGCACCTACTTCTGTCAAAGAGTTCAGGGAGTCAAATTCTCCAAGCAGCTCAAGGCCGATCAGCAACAAAGAATTGCTTACACCCAGGCTAGTCTTTCTTGATGCTCTCTCTTTCCCTCGATGTATTTGTTGATGGGCCTGAGCAAGGAAAGAAAGCTTCAAGTGAAACCCAAGCATTAGTAAGAAATTAGAGTTGACACATCGGTGTGGAGTGGGTGGGGAAGGAGGGAGTGGGGACAGCATCTCCCATGTCAAGCATATTTCCCACTAGCTACAATGCTCTGTATTCTCTGATGTGTCTTTTCCCATGGAGGAAGTTCTTTGTGAAAGAGGGGGAGGTGAGCGAGCTCGTGGGAAAAAAACGTCTCTCAAGCTGTGAGCAGTAAATTGGCTTGCACCCAAGTAATGTCCTCAAGGTGTGCCATGAGAGATGAAATCACTTGGCTCATTTTACCGTCTTCATGATGGCGTCAAGATCTGACAAAGCCGGGCAACATGCACAAGGAAGCGAATCTGAGGCAGGATGGTGGCTCTGGAGAAGCCTCCCGTGTGCAGCCGAGATGGGGACCTTACGTGGGAAAAGTGTGCAGGAGGCCTTGGCCCTGAAGAGGAAAGCTAGGTTTTGGAACAATAAAGTGAACTGCGGGGAGTAAAAATGCACACTTGGGGCGCCTGGGTGGCTCAGTGGGTTAAAGCCTCTGCCTTCAGCTCAGGTGATGATCCCAGGGTCCCGGAATCGAGCCCCACATCGGGCTCTCTGCTCAGCAGCGAGCCTGCTTCCCCCCTCACTCTGCTTGCCTCTTTGCCTACTTGTGATCTCTCTCTGTCAAATAAATAAATAAAATCTTAAAAAAAAAAAATGCACACTTGATGCCCAGGCCAGGCTAAGACATATATGGCTCCTAGAGGCGTGTTATAATTCTGGCACTCCTTCAGATGATTATTCTCTACATATTTGTTTAGCATTTATTTAGTGAAGGAAGGGGACAAAAATGCTCTTTGGGAGGAGGAGTACACTTTCTTGAAATATAGCACACACACAACATAGATCATAATGCACAGCTCCAAGAATTCCAACAAAGTGAACACACCCATGTTTTCAGCACCGGGACCAGGAAATGGAGCATCAGAAGTCCCTCAGGCTCTGCTAGTTGTGGCCACCCCCCGCCCCCCGCAACCAAAGGGAGTGATTTTCTTGACTTCTAGCACTGAAACTCCTTTTTTAAATTCATGAGCTTGTAAAGATCCTTATGTGACCGTATTACCAAATTTATCATTTCAACTGACTCTGAATCATCTTTCATTTCATGGCTTCTTTTGTTGCCCAGAGTTGGAGAGCAATTTTTATTCACATTCTTCAGCAGAGGTCCGCGACACACATGTAATGATGAAGCAGTGTTCCCTGGAAAGAGCGCCTCATCGTGCCTTCTTTGGGTTCAGAATGTCAGCTGCCTGTCACTGCTGACCTCAGGTGATTGCCAGGTGGCTGGACTCAGAGGCCGTTAGCGATCTGTCACTGCCCGAGGAACATATTTCATGCACAAAAATAGCAGAGATAGGTTGAGGCTAGGAAGGTCTTTATTTCTACTGAAGGGCACTATCTACTTTAGCAGAAGCAGAACAAAATTCTGTTTTGCCAGTGATGAAAGGAGAGGCTGGTGGGAACCTGAGTTAACGAGCGCTGTTTTTCTGGTTAATTGCAGTGATGTGTTAGCACCGGTTTTCTTAGAGACTGGTACCCCACAGAGATGCCCAGTCTTTTATCTCATACATTTATTGCAAAAAAAAATTTTTTTTCCAATTCTGCAGCTTGATGGACCTTACTGTCTTCTGGACTGAACCTTTGTATGATTCTCCATTCAGGCTTATAGATGAGTTTAAAGTCAAGGGTGGGAGAGATTCCAATCATTCCCCCTAAAATACGGGGTTGGGATTGTCATTTCTGAAAAGGCACTGAAAGAGTGCCTTTTCCCCATGTTGAAGACACAGAGATAAATAACACCCAGTCCCTCCCCTATAAGAATTCACTGTCAAGTGGGGAATGAGATGTATAAACAAATACCAGAGTAGAGACAGCAAAGCCCTTTTGCCTTGAGGAGTCCCGGAAGACCTCATACAATAGAAAACATTTGAAGGGAATCTTGAAGAGTAAATAAAAATTTCACCAGCAGAACCATGAAGAAAGGCCATTCTGCTCTGAGGAAGCAGTATCCGAAAACCCGGGATGGAGAGAAAGCACGCAGTCAGAGTGAAGAACAGCTAACGTAACCTTTTTTTCAATTATAATGTGAAGGACGCCAATATCAGAACCACTTGGAGACCTGCTCAAATGAAGTTTTCTGGGTCCTGCTATGTACTAATCATCATTTCTGGGGTTTGTGACCTCAAGATGTTCATTTTTGGCAAACTTTACAGGTAATTCTATTGCACATAAAATTGGAGAAGCGTTGCCCTAAAATAGGAGGTAAATGTCAGAGGGTAAAGATAAAAACAGGAGAAGTTGGAGGTATACAGTGAAAGTTTTGAGTCAAGTATTAAAAGCTGGTCTCTGAGGTGTTCTTGTACGTGGAATGCTAATCTTTACAATCACACTATGTGGTAGGTACTGTTATCTCCAATGTTATGTATGAAAAGATGGAGACTTGGGAAGGTAAAATCGCTTTCCAAAGGTCACATAAGTGGTGGATCCATTATTTGAATCCCGGTGTGACCATGCTCTTGGTCATCTCACGGCATTTGGACCAATTTCTTTCAGACATTTGTGCTGACTTGGTCCCCTTTCTTCCCATATTCTCCCTGTAAATAAGGACTCTCCCAGTTGGGTGTAATGATTGGGTAGAATTGGACCTCACCTGCAGATCCCCATTCCACCAGCCAGCTGGAGCCCTTTGTGCTCCTGATTCCGTGAGCCCAACTCCCACGCTCCAGACCCTTATCTATAGGTAGCGCCATCAAGATTTGATTTGGATTCCTTCGGAACACTTGTTTGCTTTCTGGAGTTGTCTTCTTTTGGTTTCCTGTTCTGACCATTTGATGATCTCTGGCAAAAGCTGATGGTTTATAGACATCTTGTCTCTGTTGGGTGAAAGGTACTTAGGGTTTGGTCAGTCTCTTTGTCTATTTTGAGCTCACATCAACTAAGAATTTAATGCCAATTAGGAAGTGAATGTCCGGACTGGTGAGTTTTGTATTTCTGGGTTTATGATCGACCTCTAGCTAAAATTTTAGAATTGAAACTATAAGCTTTCTCTCTGTCTGAGCTGTATGTTTATACACCTGTAACTGAGAAAGGCCTTTGCCTCTTATTGTATGAGTGTGTAATACTTTCCTATCTCTTGATGGTATTAATAAACTAGATTAGAAAATCTCTTAAAGGAGCTCTAGTCTGATTGGCTTAGAGGTAAATAAGCACTTATATAAATTGAACATTCCTTAAAGTCCCAGAAAAAAAATAAATTAGATCTTAACACTTCCGGCGTGGGGAAAAAAGAAATATTCTTATAGAAATCAACTCAGAAAAAAGCAAGAAAGAAAAAAAAAAAAGAAAGAAAAGATAAATAAGCCAACTCAGAAATAGCTTAAGAATTTGAGTTCACATAATTTGGCTAAGTTTTGACAAGAAATACTAGCTTAATAATTTTGGTTTCATGAAAACAGCTGTTTTCTCTGATTTATTGGTGTTAAATATAACATAAGCATAGATTTTTGTTCTACTTGTGTATGTTCTTTCTCAACTTTACAGATTTACTGATTGAATAAGTTAACATGACTTCTAGTAAATGTTTAAGACTTTGAAACATGTTAATCTCTGTTTAACCCGTTTGAATCATTACTCTGAAAAACTTTATTTCAGCGATAACTGTTACTGTGGTTAAGTCAGCTTGAAAAGAATTTGTAAGATCTTTGAGAAACTTAAAACTTTGAACCTTACTATACTGAGTAAATGAATGGATATTCATTTAATGGCTAGATCATTATAATTTTGCCTTTTCTTTTCATGT
Organism: Lutra lutra; assembly: GCF_902655055.1. Classification (NCBI taxonomy): domain Eukaryota; kingdom Metazoa; phylum Chordata; class Mammalia; order Carnivora; family Mustelidae; genus Lutra; species Lutra lutra. Next base: position 15,343,634 of record NC_062283.1, read on the forward strand.
AGTTTGGAGGTGCCGTGTGTGTGTGTGTGTGTGTGTGTGTTTAAAGGTCCCTGGAAAATCACCATGATTTATTCTTTCCTCTATCCAAATAAAAAAAAAGTCTAGAAATAATTAGGCATATTTGAAGCATTCCACTGATGAGTTAGCACACCAGAAGAGATGCTTAACTTTCCCTAGGTGAGATGTGTATGGATACAATGTCATAAATATTTCAGAAATTGTGTGTTACATGAGATGTTCCTGGAGAATTATCAGTACCCTTTTTATCCCTGACATGTTTCTGTCTATCAGAGTCCTAGTAGTGCTTTGTCTAATATTAGGCAACAATGGCATAGTGCTATCAGTCATAAATTCAAGTATCTTTTAAAGATGTTTTTATTTATTTGAGAGAGAGAGAGAGGGAGCACATGAGCAGGGGGAGGGGCAGAGGGAGAAGCAGGCTCCCTGCTGAGCAAGGAGCCTGATGCAGAACTCAGTCCCAGGACTCTGGGACCATGACCCCAGCCAAAGGCAGCTGCTTAAATGACTGAGTGACTCAGACATCCCAATTTCAAGTATTTTTTTTTAAATATTAACTCGATCACAATTTTACTTCTTTAATTTGAATCTGGCATCTTTGGGACACTGATTTTCAATATGGGATTCCTATCACTCAGCTATGGAGTTTCATTAACATATAGATGTGTAGGACATACTCCAGACTTACAGAATCGCTTTCTTTGATATTCTTGACATATTCTTGAATATTCTCACTATACATCAGGTATACTATATTCATGATTTATCATGTCAGGATTGTTACAGTTATATCTGAAGGTTTTTTTTCTCTGCAAAGATAATGATCATCTATTTATATAAATTAGATGTAATATCCATTCTTCTTTGACATTGGAGTAGCAATTATGTTTGTAATTACTTTGTCTCAAACTTTTTGGAATGACTTTATTTTGTTCTGCATGTCACATAAATGACCACGTTTTTTGGGTCAGTTGCACTATCCTTACAACGAACAATCCTCAAATATTTCACTACTGAAAATTATCAGTAATAAGCTTACCACAGCTATTTAAAATCTTACGTCATCTACAGATAATGCTTTGTTTTATGCCAATGCTTCCCTGAAGCTCTTGCAATTAGCTACAGGCCAGAGTACTTCCTCTCCAATCCAGAAATACTTTGGGGTATAAAGTTCTGGTAGCATCACTTAAACAAGTGGGCTGAGATCATACCAGTGGACTGAGTCAGGATTTCTAGAACTCTGACAAACAGATGGGCTCATGAGACTGCTGCTCCAGACAGAGAAGAACAAGATTTAATTACCTAAGACTGAATGAACTGATGAAGAATGACTGTGCTTTTGTCTGGAATGTGGTTGTTCTAATATCCTATTTTCTGAGGAATAAGGAAGCCCTTACCTTCCTCTTCTACTCTTTATAACTGGTGATTTAGCAGATGCTGTTTTGTCAACTGTAAGATTTGCAAATGGCATCTTACTCTTCTTGCCTGATTAATCCAGAGTTCAGAAACTCTGGCTGAGTATTTTTATTTTCGTGTCAATGGTTGCACATAGGTTCAATAAGAATCTGTCCTTGCTACCGTGACATAATTAAAAATAGGGATTATGCAACCAAGGCTTTGCCTGGAATGTCATATCTGAGAATGTTGCTTATTTAATCAGATATGACCAGATACTTTGAAGAAATTAAGGTTAGCTTTATGGAACCAGTGTTTACAAAGCTCTCATAGGCAAACAGACCTGACACCCGGCTTATACATTCCTGACCTCACCGGTGCGTAAGAAAGGTCATTTCCAGGAAGGTGCATGAGTCTCAGAATATTTGGGTGACCTCAAGAAGAGAGGAATTTGCCCAAACGTTTAGCTACTACAGTTAAAATCTGGTAACAAGTTCTCAGCTTGACATCCTAACATGAAGAGACTTTTTTAAAAGTTTGATCTGAAATTCCTTGTGAAAATGTCCAGAAAGCAAACTTAAAATGGCCTATATGATAAATTATCATTCCTGCCATACCCATCTAGATAACTATGCCAGATTTAACTAAACTAGCCTGATTTTGTGATCAAGAATAACCTTTCCCTAAGATTATATTTGACCAAAAGTGGGATGACTGTAAAGAGAAATTATGTATCTTAATGAAAACTATATGGTCTGTAACAGATCCTTCCAGGTTACAAGATTCTGACCCTGTCCATTGTCTTCGAGCTATTTTAGATAGAAATCCTTTTAAATTGTGGGCAACCATTGTGTATACAAACTCTGTATTGCGTGGTGGCTCTTTTAATTGACTCGCTCCCCAACTATGGAAAAATCCCTTTGGTTTTCTATCTGTAAATTGAACTAGTTCTTCTTAGCTTTCCAGATTGTCAATCTTTACCAGATTTTCAATCTTCCATCTCCTTTCAATATCTGACCCTAATCTTTCAAACTAATGTTTCCAGTTTTTCTCCCTGCTGCCTGACTCAGTGTCGCTGAGAACTAGAACCTAACTATCCAGATCCCCATGAGACTCTTAAGTTGCTTGGCAACTCACCCTTTTCCTTAGGACCCAAAGAAATACTGCGAGCTGAAGTGCAATGGCTTGACATTGCCTCAAAAAGCTCAGTGCCACCGCAGGCCAGCCATAGGTCTGATTTCTCTCTGAAAAGGCCCTGCCTGGACCATTAAGGAAGCCTGGTAGAATGCTAGGAATATGGATGGCCTGGAGACAACATGATCAGAAGCATCAACATCCTACCTCAAGTGCTCCTAGAAAGTCAACAAGCAGTGGTGTCTAACCATAAAGTGTTCCTCCACTGGCCTCTTGTAACCCCTGGGGCTGCTTGCCCTCAGAGTTCAGCTCCTGTCTCTCCACTAATACAACCTTATATGCTGACATTTCTCTTTTTCAATGTAAGCATCTTTCTTTGAAGGGGCCTGATCTCTGGAATGTTATAACCACTGCTCTCTACCATCACTTCTTTACAGCTGCTTCATTTGTTTTGTCAGGAGCCAAGCAAAAACTCTGCCCTACTCTGGTGGGTTACGGTTGCTGCTGAGTTGTTTGGTGATGAATGATATCCAGCTGGAACAAAAAGGGAAGACTGACAGTGTCAAACTTTATCTGAGCCTTGTGTTCCTCAAAAGCCAGAGTTAGGATGTCTCCTTCCCCTTTGGGATTCTGAGAAAGGGCTAGCCACAAAGGACCACCCTGCTCTTGCATATTCCTCTCTACTCTTTCTCAATGACTCACAGGAGACCATCTCTAGCCTTCCTGGTGACTCTCATAAGACTAATGGACACCTTCTTTGTTTGCTTGCTTCTATAACACCCCAGGCCCCTTTCCTTTTCTTGAAACATTCTTCATTAATGAGCATTTTCTTAAGTGTAATGGCCTGAGTAAAATCATTTCCTTAATTATTCTGTGCATTTTGTCTTTCACCAAACTGAGGTACACAACCCAGGGCCATTGATGGGAGCACAATGACCCAGTTAACGGGGGAACAAGCCCTTGAACAATGTCCATAACAGGGTGCTTGGTAATGGGCCCTTAGCAAGTTCTGCTGGCCTGAAGAAGACATCTAAGTTGACAGTTAGTTCAGTAGTTCCTACTTGTATACAAAGTGGGAATTCTTGACATGGTACAAGGACATTTGTGACCATGTGGCAAATAGTAGGAGATGGGCAAAGTATCTGAACTACAAAATAATTTTATATTTGCTTAAGTATGGAGACTTTCAGTGGAGTTATTTCATCTTATTAGACACAAGTTTAGTAAAATTTTCTAAAGTTAGTTGAAAACTATTAGAATTGCATTCTTCTTATTTTTTTTAAATGACATTTTGCACTTTATTAATTTTTTTTTCAGCATAACAGTATTCATTATTTTTGCACCACACCCAGTGCTCCATGCAATCCGTGCCCTCTACAATACTCACCACCTGGTGCCCCCAACCTCCCACCCCCCACCCCTTCAAAATTCTCAGATCGTTTTTCAGAGTCCATAGTCTCTCATGGTTCACCTCCCCTTCCAATTTCCCTCAACTCCCTTCTCCTCTCCATCTCCCCTTGTCCTCCATGCTATTTGTTATGCACCACAAATAAGTGAAACCATATGATAATTGACTCTATCTGCTTGACTTATTTCACTCAGCATAATCTCTTCCAGTCCCGTCCATGTTGCTACAAAACTTGGGGATTCATCCTTTCTTTTTTCGTTTCTTTTTTTTTTTTTACAGCTTTATAAACATGTATTTTTATCCCCAGGGGTACAGGTCTGCGATTCGCCAGGTTTACACACTTCACAGCACTCACCATAGCACATACCCTCCCCAATATCCATAACCCCACCCCCTCTCCCAACCCCCTCCCCCCATCAACCCTCAGTTTGTTTTGTGAGATTAAGAGTCACTTATGGTTTGTCTCCCTCCCAATCCCATCTTGTTTCATTTATTCTTCTCCTACCCCCTCAACCCCCCATGTTGCATCTTCTCTCCCTCATATCAGGGAGATCATATGATAGTTGTCTTTCTCCGATTGACTTATTTCGCTAAGCATGATACCCTCTAGTTCCATCCACGTCGTTGCAAATGGCAAGATTTCATTTCTTTTGATGGCTGCATAGTATTCCATTGTGTATATATACCACATCTTCTTTATCCATTTGTCTGTTGATGAACATCTAGGTTCTTTCCATAGTTTGGCTATTGTAGACATTGCTGCTATAAACATTTGGGTGCACATGCCCCTTCGGATCACTACGTTTGTATCTTTAGGGTAAATACCCAGCAGTGCAATTGCTGGGTCATAGGGTAGTTCTATTTTCAACATTTTGAGGAACCTCCATGCTGTTTTCTAGAGTGGTTGCACCAGCTTGCATTCCCACCAACAGTGTAGGAGGGTTCCCCTTTCTCTGCATCCTCGCCAGCATCTGTCATTTCCTGACTTGTTAATTTTAGCCATTCTGACTGGTGTGAGGTGATATCTCATGGTGGTTTTGACTTGTATTTCCCTGATGCCGAGTGATATGGAGCACTTTTTCATGTGTCTGTTGGCCATCTGGATGTCTTCTTTGCAGAAATGTCTGTTCATGTCCTCTGCCCATTTCTTGATTGGATTATTTGTTCTTTGGGTGTTGAGTTTGCTAAGTTCTTTATAGATTTTGGACACTAGCCCTTTATCTGATATGTCATTTGCAAATATCTTCTCCCATTCTGTCAGTTGTCTTTTGGTTTTGTTAACTGTCTCCTTTGCTGTGCAAAAGCTTTTGATCTTGATAAAATCCCAAAAGTTTATTTTTGCCCTTGCTTCCCTTGCCTTTGGTGATGTTCCTAGGAAGATGTTGCTGCGGCTGACGTCGAAGAGGTTGCTGCCTGTGTTCTCCTCAAGGATTTTGATGGATTCCTTTCTCACATTGAGATCCTTCATCCATTTTGAGTCTATTTTCGTGTGTGGTGTAAGGAAATGATCCAGTTTCATTTTTCTGCATGTGGCTGTCCAATTTTCCCAACACCATTTATTGAAGAGGCTGTCTTTTTTCCAGTGGACATTCTTTCCTGCTTTGTCGAAGATGAGTTGACCATAGAGTTGAGGGTCCATTTCTGGGCTCTCTATTCTGTTCCATTGAACTATGTGTCTGTTTTTGTGCCAGTACCATGCAGTCTTGATGATGACAGCTTTGTGATAGAGCTTGAAGTCCGGAATTGTGATGCCACCAACTTTGGCTTTCTTTTTCAATATTCCTTTGGCTATTCGAGGTCTTTTCTGGTTCCATATAAATTTTAGGATTATTTGTTCCATTTCTTTGAAAAAAATGGATGGTATTTTGATAGGAATTGCATTAAATGTGTGCATTCTTCTTATTTTTAAAATTATGTCCTCAAATTTTAATCCACTTGAATGCCACATAAAAATAAGAGACTTCTGTCACATTTGCTGTTGTTGTGTTGCTTTAAAATTTTCAATATTGTTAATTACTTTTTCTGGGTTTTAGCAGAATGACTTATCACAGAAATCAACACCACTTAGAAAAATTAAAGTCTGACTTTATTTATTGTGGTGGTGTTGCTTCAAGATTTTCAGTATTCTTGAATTAATTATCCTTTCTGAATTTTAGTAGGATAAATCACATCTTAATGGGAACGATACTTATTTACCTTCACTGTGAGTCAGTTATATGAGCAATTTGGGCTACGTTCTTCTTATATCAATTGTAGACAGAGCACTTTATTGAGACTCTTATATACCTTTGGCAGGATTCTGGATCTGTTGAGTGGTATCTTATTTAATGAGGGGCTCAAGGTCCATTTTTTGCAGTCTCTTCCCATGAAACCTTCCTTGACACCACCATTCTCCGTCTCCCTGTCCCCAGGTAGAATTGATCACTGCCACTTTCATACCATCATAGGACTTGTTCCTCCCTGAGTTTCATCATCTCTAAAATAGAACAAATTAAAGTACCTACCTCATAGGGGTATAGTCATGAGGAAATGAGTTGATGAGTGCAAACCTCTCCAAAGAGTGCCTGAAGTATAGTAGGACTAAATAAATGTTAACTATTATTACATGGGTTTGTCTCCTTTGTTATTATGAGTCCCATGAGGCCTGGGAACATTTACTGTTCATTCCCTCTAAGCTCGGGGCCCCCATATCTAATTGGCTATTTCACATTTTGCTTGGTTGAACAAAGCATATCAAATTCATTATGTCCATACTGAAATATTTACAGATGGGATGACAATGATACTATGGAGTGGCTTCAAAGTAATCCACAGAAGGAAGGCAGAGCGTGGATAGAGGTGAAACACCACCAATTGTATCTTGATAACTATATGATGGTTATATGGGGTTTATTATGGTTTTCTTTCAAATGTTGGCTATGTTTACAGATACCCCTAATAAGAAATTTAAAACTCAAGATGTTCAATACCAAAATTACAATACTTTCCCTCCTTCCTTCTCAATCTGGTCCTTCTCTAATGCTCCGGCCTCAGTAGATAACACTTTATTCTATAAGCAGAGAATGTCCGTGAAAGATCTTTCTGAGATGGGGAAATAACATGAATTATTTTTTGAGTTCTTTCTAGCTCTGGATTCAATGTAAGTATGATTGAAGCATTTGGGGAGGATTATTATGATTATGGTGAGATATAGGATGGATTGGAGTGGAGAGAAATAAAAGGATCCATCTCGTTGTGACAAATAATTACCACTAGAGTGAAGCCTGAGTAAGGGAATATTTCAACACCACAAATTCTCCCAAAGAGACCCCTGTAAGTGGGTCTTATGAACTTCCTTTAGTCGAGCCTCATTTTGGTCAGGGAAGTATACAGACACCCTTCCATGGTCTGGAAGTTAACCTACAAGAGCAAGACCTGAACTTATGAGCAGTTCCTTCTTCGTGATGATCCTGGAGTGGACCTAGGACCTTACCAAACCCTGGTATAAGGCAAACCTCAGATTTGGAGGCCATAAAATTGCCCTGCTAAAAACTTTCAAGAAAACAAAGAATACCTTAGAATATTTCCATTTCTACCAAAGGAGATTGAGACCCATGTAAAGGGAGCACGGAGAGTGAGAGAAACAGCATGGCAGAATGGCCATGCAGCAGGATGACAAAGATGGGCAGAGTAACTCCGGTGGGCACGGAGACAATGGGATTCCACTCGGTGAAGCTGTACAGAGGATAATTGACCAAGTGGAAAAGAGTTTTGATCCTTCCAAGTCTGCCATGCACAGGGGCGTGTACCAGTGAGACCATTTCCGTTTTAAAAATATTGCAATAGTTCCATCCTGTTGGTAAATAGCTATAGCGAGAAGCCTAAAAGTTCCACCCTGGCGGCCCACCCCTTCCCCAGACTGCTGGACCTCCCCACAATCCAACACCTGGGGCCTTCACATCTGGCCTAGCTGGGGACCACCAGGGACCTGCTCCCACAGTTCTGTCCCTGTCTGTTCCAGTTGGTCAGTGCCCATGCCACGTCAATGGTAGCCTAATATTGCGAATTTCATTTTAGATACTTGCACAGCAGTTTAGGGTAGAGGCCTGGGATGATTCAGAATATGAAAGGGAAGAAATAAGAGGCAGAAACACACACACACAAACCTCTCTGAACCAACAAGTCTGTATGTTAAATCCCCAGTATGTTAAATCCTCATTGCTCTGAGCAGCCTGTCATGGTTGGGACCCATCATTTCCATTAACCAGTGTCCCCAAGGTCTAGGCCCTTCTGTATTCATTATCCAGTGGCACCAGTCCTAGATCTTTCTCTGGTTATTCTAGGGAAATAGTATAGCCTCTGCCATCACATTTATCACGACAGTTTCTTCCACGCGTTGGACCTACAGCCAGTAGTTGTCAATGAAGCATTCCATGGTACCAGGCTTGGAAACAGACATCATAAATTGTCATGATTTCTCTACCAACCATGCACTGGCTCAGGATGATGTAGTAAGCAAATATTGTGCAATGAAAATGCTCCAGACAAAGGTGCAGGGGCACACGTGGATCATTAATATTCCTTAGAGTAATAAAAAGTTAATTCGCTGGAGCTCACTGGAGAGATGGAAATACCCGACATTTGTCCAAGAGTCAGGGCCAGCTCTATGCCCTGATCTCTGGGGGAGTTTTAGGAGAAATAGTCAAGGGTCTTGAGATACAGTATTGCTATTTGCCTGATGGAGGAGTCTGGACAAATCACTTATTCATTCAATATATGTTTCCTCAGCTGTCAAACAGGTATAAAAATATGCCCCAACATCCCAAAAAGATTGTTAGGGGTGGAGGATCAATGGCAAAAGGAAAAATGCTATGGGAAGTCCAGTTCTCTACAAAGATGAGAAGTTGCTGTTAAATCATAAGGTCCTGAGTAACAGCCATGTTCACTAGTAGCCCTAGACCCAGGATCCCAGGAATTGTGAGGGGCTGCAAAAAGGAGCAAAAGCTGACGTGGAAGGAATTCCTTTGAGAATATGGGCTTGAAAATAGTATTTTGCACGTGGAAAACTTGGGTTTGAAAATAAGCATTTTCAGGACTTTAGAAAAATAAAATGCAACATCTTTAGCATTAATATACTTGAGTTTTACTATAGAGTAAGAGAATGAAGCAAAAAAGATTCCTCTTCACTCATATTATCTAAGGATTATTTAGTGAGTGAACCCTAGAAAATAATGATAAATGTAACTTCCCTGTTATATTCTATTCATCCTATAGAAATTCACTTCACAAAGCCATGGGACTTGTATGTCTCCTTATATTTCTTTTCTCTTCCCCTACATTTCTTCCCTTACATGATGCAAGGATGGACCTGCCCACCATCACCCACGAAGCTGAAAGGTAAAACTTTTATGAAGCCTGACTTTGCCTTTACCATCCAGAACCCTCTGTCAAGGGTTACTTGGACAACAGTCTCCACTGGTTAAAACGTCTGTGTTCAAAGGTTCAGGGTTCAGAGATGCCATAGCTTGCTGTGTGATCTTAGGAAGGTCCTATCCCTCTCTGGGTGCTGGCTCTCACCAGGAAAGATGAAAGATTTCTCTTTCTCACTGTCAGTAGGTGTCTTCCTGAAGGAACTCTAACTTAATTATAACCCCAAGTTGGCAGACCTTGACTTAGTATAATACCCTGACTATTTTAGGAAGCACAGACAGGGTTAAAGTCAATGGTTTCCATCACAAAAGAAGCCATTCCATGGGGAGAAAAATTCAGTACCCTGTCGGGAGTTCTTTCCTTCCACCAAAGGTCACTACTCCACACCCAGGATCCTCTGGTCCTCGGAGTCCTGAGATGAAAGCTCTGCCTGGCCTCAGGGCGAATACAGAAATCTGTCCTAAATGGACTTCCAAAAACTACACTCTTACTGGAAAGAAAAACAGCAGGAAACGTGACAGACCATTCCACCACTTCACCCCTCAAGCCAGCATGAGCCTCAAATAATATCGAATCTTTCCTCTACATACTTGAAAAATAGTCATTTCCTCTAAACCTTCCAGCTTCATTTTACTACTGACTCTCCTGGCCTGGGAGAGCTCCTTCACTCTTGTTGCTTTTCTTGTTGGCTACTGAAGCAGGAAGCATGGAGGAAGAAGATTTGAAGGCCCAAGTAGTATTTTTTTAAAAAGGAAAGAAAGAAAAAGAAAATCCTTTGCTCGTTGTGTTGTTCTTGTACTCAGTGGCTTTTCCCATCCCAACTCCCTCTTAAAGGTAATGGATCCACATCCTCCAACCCCTCTCATCCTGCCTCAACTTCCTCATGCTTCATGACATCACACGCTCTTTCTCGGAGCCACTAGAGAAATTCCCCACCCCCTCATTTAACTCATGGGAAAACTCATGACGCAGGTTCAAGCCAAGCCCCTGGTCATTGTGGACAAAACGCCACAATTCCCGTAAGAATCACACACCGACAAACAATTGGCTAGGTCAAGGGATACCTGGTCCTTGGTGTCTTGATATCAAAACTCTGCCTGATCTTTAGTGCAAAGGGAGAAATCTGCTTTAAATGGACTTCCAGAAATCACACTTTTAGATATTGAACTGTCCCTTAAAAAAAAAAAAAAAAGAGGAGTATGGAAGATAAAAAAACAATGTCAATAAAGACGGACACTCCATGTGGGACACCGGTTACGCTCACCTGAAGGCTGGTATTCAGTGTCCTTAGATGTGTCACTGTTTGGACAACAGTCACCATCATGAGCTAATATTTGTCGAATGCTGGGCATTCTTTCTTCTAGGGAGGACGGTGAAGCATCTTGAGAGCTCATCAAACTCTTTTGGGCTTCTGTTGGTAACAACCATTCAAAACACCAGTCTCCTGGTTGGTTTGGCAAGACCAGCAAGCCAAGTGAGAGGAGGGTGTTACCACAATGCCTGTGGCCCAGACCAAACATTCGGTATCTTGACGGCCACCGGCATATGTGCGGTCCTGGCTAGCACAAAGAAGCGAAGGTATTTAGTGCTCCTTAATAAGCAAATAATAAACTTAATAAACAAGTAATATATAAAGGCACTTAGTGCTCCTTAATAAACAAAAGTCTAAATCTGAGCCAAAAACAAGCCAAAACAAAACAAAAAAACAAAACAAAAAAAACCTATAAACAAATTTTAAAAGCTAGGGGGTGCCCCTCACTTGCTCTGAACTGGCTGTTTAATCCAAGCATTTTTCTGGTGTGAAACTGTGTATAATTAAGTATGTTTTTGGGACTCATCTTGCCACTGCTTCCTTCGGCCCGTTGATGTGAAGAAAGCACCTCTCACCACACCATCCGCTTTAACTGTGGGATCCTGTCTCATAGCCTAAGCAAAGTTAATGCATGAAACAAACCCCTGGAGAGTTTTCAGGGGGAAGAGGAAGCAGAAGCCTGCTATCCAGGGAGAGACAGAGGTATTAAAGCTGGGTTTTTGTTTTGTTTTCATACCTTAATGTCATCTAAGGGCAACTTTTAAGATCCAGATGAAGTTCTTTTGTGATTAGCCAAGACTATTTTCCTTCTTATTGCCACCCAAAAAAACAACTTTAATCATTTCCCTTCATAATTCTCAGCACTTTGGCCCACTTCTCCGGAATTTCAGAAATCATTTGAAATCAGTACAGTAGGGAAAAAAATATTTATTTTCTAAAGTCATTACCTTGACAGGCAAAACAAAGCATTTTCTCAATTTCATTCAGAAATACATTTTAAAAAAATACATAGACCAATATGGCCTGCCCAAACGTATATTTAACATGGTAAATATAAGGAATAAATTGTTCTGAATATAAATATCTATAAAAAAATAAGTACATCAAAATTTAATCCAACCTCTTCCATTAGCCAGTTACATAAAGGAAAATAATCTTACTGCTTTGAAGCATAACCGAATATTTAGTTTGTAATGTCTTTCATAAACAACCCTAGACCATTGTGTTTCCAAGGATCAAGGTAGGGGAACCTTCTTTTTCAAGGATCTTTTTTCTTATGGATCAGAGCTAGTAGATTACCATGAAAATGTTACATCTACTACTGACATGGTAGACCAGATAGCTATGAAGCCAAGAAGGACTACAGAGGTTCCGGGGGAGGGGATGGCAGGAGAGGACCAAACGGGGGGGGGGGGGGCGGACAACAGTTAATGGTGGGGAAGTACTTCTTTTTTTGGGGGGGGAGTACTTCTACCAGAGTGCAATAGAGGTGAGGTAGACTCAGATTCATCAAACCCATCCTGATTTACAGTAGTAGCAGTATCTTTTAGTTTTGCATTTTGTGAATTTAAAAAGAAAAAAAAGTCTTTTTCTTTCTTTCTTTCTTTTTTTTTTTAACTTGAGTGTCCTTCGAGAGTGTTTTTAATTTGTGCATTCCTTAGAAAATCTTTGCATGGACTTTGGAGTTTCTCCCTGAAATGTGCCAGGCGCCTGAGTGAGACACAAACACTCCTTTCGGACCCTCTTCAGAAATTCCACCATGTGTGGAATCTCCTGTCCTCCCTCTGGATGGTGACACCCGAATTCACAAGTCACTGTGTGTCTCTCTGCCTTCTGAGTGGTCTCTTGTCACCCCAAATGAGGAGAGATGAAAGCAGTTATCACCAATGGAGGCAAATGAAGATGGATTGGGGGACTCCTTAACCTTCCCTGGAATGTTTAGAGCGAGTCAGTCGGAGCAAGAAGTGGTCGGTCAAAGCAGGGAGGATGCTGTTGCTCTGATCCCAGCCATGGGGAGAGAGTGCAGAATCAGCCACAGGGTTCCCTCCTCGGAGGAGAAGGCTTTCGGGCGGGCCAGCCATGGGCCCTGGTGACCTGCCATCAGTGTGCTCGGTTGTGGGTCACTTGCCTCTCTGTGTAAATCCCCGCCTTCAGCTTTGCAACATGAAAAGCTGTTTTGATGTGGTTGCTGATGGCGTTCAACCTATGAAAACAAGACAAGAGAAAACAAATGTTATTTTAAAAAAAAAATCATTTCTGGGTAAAAGAAGCATCTAAAATTAGAATCTGGCACAAACAAATCTAAGTCTGGTTCCTGAACTTCCCCCACTGACCACAACAACGTGCTACTCTTGGTTAACCTCAAGTGAAAAGGCAGCCCCCCACCCCTTCATGCCAGGGATGCGGGGAAGGGGAGCGGAGCTACGGTCATATCTGAAGATAATTGGGTATTCAATGCAATTTTAAAGTACATTTTTTTTTAAAGATTTTATTTATTTATTTGACAGAGAGAGATCACAAGTAGACAGAGAGGCAGGCAGAGAGAGAGAGAGGGAAGCAGGCTCCCTGCCGAGCAGAGAGCCCGATGCGGGACTCGATCCCAGGACCCTGAGATCACGACCCGAGCCGAAGGCAGCGGCTCAACCCACTGAGCCACCCAGGCGCCCTTAAAGTACATTTTTAAGGTAAACTGGAGATATTCTCTTTTCCTCTGTTGCCCCATCCCAACTACCATCACCATATGACTCTGTGGAGAAACTACCTTCTCATGGGTTTCAAATAGCCATGGATGTCTTCTTAAACACAAGAGCAGTTAAAGATGACTTGAGGGGAAAGGAACAAAAAGAGAGCAGGCCGATAGGTAGGCCCAAAGCAAATGGTGTACAGCAATGAAAAAATATAGATCTCTATTTTTTACAGGTTTAATATTTTCCTTTGGCAGGAAAAAGAAAGGGAATTCTAAGAGTGATTGGATCATTGACAGAATCAAAACAAATACAAAAATAATAATAATTCCTAAGTCAGTTAAGGAACTGTGGCTTATGCAACCCTGTGATCTGGGGGGAGCATTGGGGGCCTGACATTATAAACATGAAAACGACAATGGCCAGCGAGACGTCCCAAACAGCTCAGGATGTCCCATCCCACACATTAACAGTAAGCAACACAGCACACTTTGATCACAGAACTTCTTGCCACTGGATTTCTAGGAAAATTTCCAGGGAGCAGGGTAGGGAAATGTAGAACACGTGACAGCTCTAAGTGCAGATTTCCTCCCTCCCACTTGTGAATTCCAAAATCTTTTGGACTTGGAACGGTCATCCCTCTAGAGCTGCCCATCACAACCTCACAGTGTGCACTAATCTCCATCCCTTCACTGCCCCAACTCAACTAGAAGAGATGAGAGCTTTTCAGAATGATACGGGCTCTCCACAGAATGTACTTCCCTATTTAAAAAAACAAATAACCCCTCCCAAACAGCATGCTCTAATTTTCACCTTCCCTACCTAAGGACTTTATTTTTCCCCTTTGGCCACTGGAGTAACTGCTACTTTTCGAAGAACTTGATCATACATGAGACTCTGACTTAAAAATAAAATGAAGTAAAATAAAATAAACACCAAAAACTCCTTTCCCTGAAAGGATTGTTAATTTCCCGAGGAAAGCAGCAAATGCGTTGGCTTGGAAAAGCAGGGACTATATATGACCAAATGACAAAGGTGTCTGTAGATGTATCTCGTTGGGAAAATCTAGCTTTGGGTGGAGTGGCACGTGCTTAAGATCATTCAAGGGTACAGTGGGCAAATGTCTGCATTCAAAAAATATTTGAGAGGGATTCCTTTGCTCTTTTTTAATCTATAGACTCTGAAAGTCTTTGTTCTTTTCTTCTAAGCCTTTCTCCTATCAAGGTGAAAACACCTGGGGGAGCAGCCCATTGGCACTGGTGACTGGGGCTAGCTGTCCTTGGGAGTCTCTTACCTTTTCATTTTTCTTCCTGCCACCAGCTGCTGATGAACACACTTTTCTCCAAGCCCAAAACAGTCTTTGCCTTTCTTAGGGTCATTCCAGCCCTTCTCCATACCGTCTTGGTCCCTGTTAAAATACAGATAGAGCAAAACATTTCAGCAATGGTACCTTCAGCCCTCACAAAGTCTCTATTAATTTCTCGTAAACAAAAAGGCAACATCATGACGGGAAGGTCGGGAGGCCATAAAACTGGAAGCAAAGGGGTTTCTGCCTCACCTGAGTTCTTTTCCAGCTTGGCAAAAAGTCCAGCACTTCTTGTCTTTTTGGCTGGCACACTGACATCTCTTCCTGTGGTCTGTTGCCTTTGTGGTAAATAAATCCTTTAAGGATCGTTTGGACCTAGAAGGGCTTCCAAGTCCATAGGGAACAATGTGCCTATTAACAAAAAAGATGAACAAAAGATATCAGCAGAAGTAATAGTCTTTGAAATGATGCATTCTGTGGCGCAAACTCATTGCAGTTGGACACAAGGAGCTCCCCACACAGCACTGAGTCATGCAATTTAGGAGAGCCAAGAATGGTGGTGGTCAGGGTCATGGGCCCACCAAGAGAAAACCAGTTTTCTAACTCAATGAAATTCATTTGTCTTCTTAACAAATTTCGGTTTCTTCTCCACACAAGCAGCTTTGTTTTTTTGTCCCAGATTATGACATCTCTGCTTTGGTGTCTGTTTCCTATTTTCTTCCTTTTCTGACTTTCCATCTACTTAACAGCTACTGCGGGGGAGGGACCTCGATGCAAAACCATGACTCACATGATTTTGAAAATCTATTTTCAATTCAAGTCATATGATAATGCCAAAAGTGCCTCCTGGGGGTGGGGGGTGGGATCTACTACGGCACGCATGGTTCACCCCCAATTTCACACATCTCCTGCAACTGGTGAAACCATGACTAATAGAAGGACTCATCGCCAGAAGGCTCCCCAGTAAATTCCAAAGAGTCCCTTTTGAGCCTCACCTAAAAGGAATAAAGCCCTCTCCTCGGAAGTATCACCTCCTTGCGGTTTTTGTTTGATTTGATTTTGTGTGGACTGGGGGCATCCCTCACCAACTGGTCACCCCATACAGGACACTGTGTGCCGTGTTTTGGTTAACAACTCTGTCCGATGGGTGAGCCCATTTTCAGGATGGAGGAGGACGGGGAATCTGCTTTCTTCCCCGCTCTAGAGACAGAAGGGAAATCTACAGACCACGTTTCCATTGCTGTCTTGAAATGGGCTTTTCTAAAGGGAGAGTACAGAGGAGTCAGGACATCACTGTTCCAGATCTGACTCTGCTCTGAACTCATTCTTGCACAAATGATGTCCACAACTTGGGTCTGTGCTTTTCTATAAGTAAAATAAAGGGACTGATGATCACTCTGTACAATCCCTTCTGCCTCCCAGGGGTAGCACAGGTTAGACTAACCCATGTCCGACCACGGCAGCTGATCCCTTAAACCCAAGCAGATCCCACCAAAAGACATCCCTGCTCAGAAGTGTATAGCAGGGGACTGCCCGCCATCAGCCTTTTCCATCTGTGCTGTCTGGAGTCTTTGAGCCACGGGGCCTCAAGAAGACCCTCCCCTGGGTTTCAAAGAACCACCCCACCCTGTATTTTCAGGAATGGGGGGCACTGTCCCCACACCCCTGAGGCACCTTCATGTTGTCAGAAGAGCTACCTTCAGAATCCAAACCAGGACCCCTGTCCCAGAGCAACTAGCGTCCCTTGGCTCCAGTCTCTGGAGAAGCCAGAGGTAAGGAATAGCTAGAGTGACGACGCCCTCTAGAGACTCACTCGGGAGTGTTGACCCAGATGATGTCCAGGTGGCAGAAGTAGACGCACTCTTTATCCATCAGGGAGGAGCAGGAGCAGCGTTTGGACCGGCGGGCCCGCCAGGGTGCACTGGGGGCGGGCTTCTCCCCTCCGCTGTCCAAGCCCGTGCTGAGCTCCGCGCCCAGGACCGCTGGGGAGAGAAAGAGCAGGTCAGCAGGGCACGTCGCCTGGGATGTGGCCGAGCAGATAAAAGCCCGTGAAGCATGCAGCCCGCCTTCAGCAAGAAACACAGAGCAAAAAGGGCTCTTTATCTTTTCCCTCCTTAACATGACTTCACCTTTACCCCGACTGGCTTATCCACTTTCCGGGAGATTACACACGGGCAGGGGGAACAGCCACCTGAAAAGGGGACCGACTGGCCAGCTCCCAGAGAAATGCGTGGACATGCCGCCTGTTAGAAATCTGGGGTGGCTTCTGCATGGAATTTAAAAGGACAGCCCAATTTCATAGGACAGTGGCTTTAAGTTGGTTGATGACCAAAGTGCTAAAGTTACATGAACCACCTGCCTCTTCCTAGGTGCTGAGCCACTTCCCCATGCAGTTTACGGGAGAATCCACCACTTCACACCTGGTAGAGGGCAGGGAGGAGCCCAGGTGATATAGAGTCCTTGAAATTAGGTGGAGTTCAAGAGCTTTGAGGGGATGATTAGAGAGAAAGAAGAGAAACCAGCTCTACAATATTCATCGCAAGTGGTAGACTCTAGAGTAAGTGTTGACCTAGGGTGAGACTGAGCAGCAGCTCAGGGACCTAATCAAGGTTCTGTGGATCTTGAATGCAGGATCCCCTGAGCAGGACAGCGTGTGGGGGACTTGCCGCCTCCCCCTTCCCCACCACAGCATGCCCTCTTACTGACAAGTTAGCCATGCGGCTTATCTGCCCAATTTTGTACATTTCAAATGATCAGACACATTCCAGGATTTTCATTCCCTTGACATCTTTTCTCTTTAGTCAGGGTCATGAAAAGCCACACAAAAAAGGGCATTGACCCTAAGAAGGGGGAAACGGGCAGATATACACGTACTATCTAAATTCTCAGGCAGCCAAGATTTATCTTAGCTCCCCTCCCACAACAGGTGAATTAAACTGAAAATAGCCCTCACAGTGTTTTGGGTGCCAAAAACCTGCCAAAAGAAAACTAAAGTCAATAATGACAAATTTTAAAGAAAACATCTGCTTCACCCTGAAACCGCCTGAGGGTTATTCAACAGACTGTTATGCAGGTGATTTTCCTGCTCATACATTGCTTGAATGACTTGAATAAAATTCCTTGGCTTCAAGCTGAAATTAAATATTTTACACATTCACACACTATTAAAACATGATTTAAATAAGATCTATAAGTCCCTCTATGTCCTATTACCCCTGTACGAACACATACACTGCAAATATACATTTGGCTACATTATACCTTGTCTTTACTTTACCTGAGTTATATTTTTAAAAGCCAAAAAAATACTCTATGCATTAATAACAATAAGTTATCCCAATGCTATAGGAGAAATTGTTTTCAATAGAGGAATTTTTTTCCCCCACTAGAAAACTTAAGTAGCTTTGAGCAATAATTCCCAGACACTTGCTCTCTGAGCTGCAGTCATAAAAAGAAATGGAAAACAGAAGCGAGAAAAACATCAAGGAGGACAAGAAGACATTAATGTTCAGAGACTTGCAAGTCGCCGTGCCTACCTGCTTCTGGAGCTCCTTGGAAAGCCACAAACAGCAGAGAGAAAATCATGGGGAAATAATCCATTCTGAAAAAAAAAGGGGGGAGGGAGTGGGGATCAAAGTCCTCCCCTGCCAACTGAACCCAAAGGAAAACGAAGAAAAATAATAGCTTCGGGTCCCTCAAAGCGCTTCTGGTTATTCAGATCTCAAAGTGAACCTTCAGCCTAAGTGCTCTTTAACGGAGAGAAAAAAGAAGTTTCTGCCAGGAGGGCCGGCAGTGGGAGCGGTCTGCGGGCGCACGCGGCGGTGGCGTGCGGGGACAGCAGCGCGGACCGAGGACCTGTGCGCGCTCGCCCCAGCGCCGCTGCAGAAGCGCGTCTGACTTGGACAGCTCTCCGCCGCCTTTTTATATTGAACCCCTATAGAGTGGGGGTAAACAGCTCCAACTTTATTCCAGCCCCAGACAATGTTATTGTGTTATTAGTCACCAACAGGCAACGTGCGGCCGGAGATAAGGCCAGGCTCTAAAGGAAATCACTGCTAACTTCAGAGGCAGACGCCCGCCGTCTGACAATTCAGGGGCAGGGCTAAGAACAAGAAAATACCCATTAGAGACCTTTGGTAAACCTGCCCGTGCGGCGCTTGGGTCTGCTTCCCCTTTTGCAAGCTGCCAGCCCCAGAGTTCAAGAATCAGAAGAGGGACTCCAGAAAAGTCATACCATTGGTATGAAAAGTATGAGCTACAGTTTAAATAGATTGTATTGTTGCGCGCGGGGATTTTTTTTTAATTGTTGTTCACTTCGTTTTTCCTTTTATGTCTCCAATTTCTTACTGTTGATCAAACAGGGGAACGCTTTCCCTCTTCACTCCCCCCCCCCCCCCAACTCACTGGGGGTCAGATTATTTTGGCACATCGAGGTACTTGTCCCTTACTCCAAGTCCCCTCCCCCAAGTCTTTTTTGCTAGAGTTCTTTGCGCGCACAGTAAAAAAGATCAATGAAGGAACGGCAAGGAAAGAACGTTTTTTAAAAAAGAGAGAGAGCGCGCGAGAGCCCTTCCAGGCACATACCTCAGTGCTTTCGATATCACTGAGTAGAAGCCCCATAAACTTTTTTCTGTGCCCACCCTCTTTCCCCTTCCCGAAACGCCCCCCGCCCCCAACCCCCGTTCAGTAGCACCAATGTTAAGACATAGGGGAGAGGAACGCCAGGGGGCGATGAAGAGCTACAGGGGCTGATGCTTTCTGAGAACAAAACCGAAAAGCCCAGACCCGCCCGGTAGCAGGAGGAAGGCAGCCCAAGATGCGAGCTGAAGAACGGGAAGGAAGGGCGCCTCCTCCTATGAGAAAGGGGTGCCCCTCAGAACAGTCACTTGCCCCCTGCGCAGGGACACCTCTTCTGAATCGTTCTTACCCCTCGGCTTCTTCATTTAGGGCAGGGGTGTTCTAGGGCGGGGTTAGGTGGCTACGAAGTGAGGGTGGTGTTGGGAGGGAGGAAATGGCCCGGCTGAAGAAGGAGATCGGATAATAGCTCCCATTTAATCGTGCGTTTCCATTTTCAAAGCCATTTCTGTCTCTTTGCCCTTGAACTACCCCCTGAAGTCCCCGGGAAGGGGTGGGGGGCGGCCACTGTGGAGTTGAACGTGCTGTGTGAAACGTGCTATCAAGCGAAACCTGCTGTAAGACATTGACTTTTTCCAGTAGCCTCGTGTTTCCGAGGCTCCCAAAGTTCTTGCCATGCGCTGAGTGCAAGGCCGAGGGGAAAAGTTGAGAGCATCCTCCCTGCGCAGAAAAAAGGCGAGTCTACACCTAGCACCTGGGGACACCATCAGATAGACGCTTGCAGCATTTCCTCACCTTGTTTAACTCCAGTCCCCTCCCCAGGGTGGGCGAGGAATGGGGGTATTCAAACGCGGGCCCATTTCCAATACTCAGGAGAATCCCCTCAAACCATTTCTTCCTCCTTCTCCCTGCTTATCCCTCACCTCTAGAATCAAAGGGACAGATTTCATCCTAGAACCAAACCTATGGACCTGGGCACCCTGGGGCCCCTGGACCTCCCTGCAAGTCCCAGTGGGTGCAACAGCAACAGTAGCGGAATCAGGTACATAAGGAGATCTGCTCCCTGGAAAAAGCACCGTAGCAAGGGCTGGAGCTGAAGGAGAGGCAGGAACCCTCCCTCCCACACCCACACCAAACAGGCCTCCACCCAGTCCCCCGGGGGACTCTGCCTGGGCCTTCTGCCTCTTCATAGGCTTACCTCAGCCCAGCCCTGGAGGCTGGGGAGGGCATAGCTCGCCCTAAAACGAGGTGACTTCCCGCTGGAAGCCGGCTTTGCCCCCCTCAGCTCTGGCTGGTGTGTCCCAACCTCCTTCCCTCAACACATAAGAAGAGTCCAGAAGAACCGATGTCCCATTCACAGGTCCCAAGCTCTCCCCCCCCCACCCCCCCACCCCACGCAGCGAGAGAAAGGTGGCCTGGGACACCCCTTCTTTAACCTCCTGGCAATGTTGACAAAACCCTGGTCACAATCTGGACCAACCTGTCCTAAGCTCCTCCCCGGAAATGACCGCCTCCGCCGCCCTGTCTCTCCAGGTCGAGCCTGGGTTACCCTCCAGCAGGGAAGGCCCTCTCCCCGCCGCCCCCACATGACTGAGGCTGCCCCTGCGGGTGCCAGCAGCTCCCAACAATCAGGTGGAAACATGAAGCAAAATGAAAACTGCCCACACACCTTCCCACATTCTCCCCTCCTCTCCTCTGTGTGTGTCACCTGTGAATGCGTTTCAATTATAAATACAAAAAGTGGGCAGTAATCCACCCCCGCCCCTGACTCCAGGCCTTCTAGGACTCTGGAAGGTAAATGCACAGGGTTTCAGATCTGGGAGAATCCCATTGTTCCAAGGGCCGTCTTGCCCCCATCTCTGAATCCTGAGTTTCCAAGACGCCTATGGGCATGTTTACCTCTGACCTCTCCTTCACTGTGTGTCTTGGGGTGAGAGGTGGGATCTGCCCTTTCCATCTCCCTCTCTATCTCCAACTGGGGGTGCAGCCCCCTTTCCTTCTGCCAGAGGAAGGGGAAACCCCTCTCAAGCTCAGAAAAGGCCAGGCGACTGCCCAGTAAGATGTTTTCCCAAGAAGCAAAGAGAGGGAGGAAGAACCCCAACAAACCAGTTTTACAAGCTCTGTGTTCCCTCTCCTCCACTTACAGCATTGCTGGCCTGGGAGGTAGAGAGGTGGATGTGAAAAAAGGCGGATAAAGTAATGCATGTGGACATCCCACCTCCCTCCACAGCCTGAACCTTGCCCCTCCAAGATCACGGAGGGTGTGGGCTCTTTGTAGCCACAGACCTCAGAGAGGAAAGGGTAGGGAAGAGAGAGAAGACTGAAGAACATGGCTTTTTTTTCTTCAATAGAACAGTTTGCTATTGCTGTTCTTGCTTTTGATATGACACTTGAATACTGGAAACTATTTGATAAAGCTATTTTTTATGTATTTCTTTCTGTATCTCTTGCTGTGTATTAATAGATATCTATAAATAAAACACCCGGAGCCCAAAATGTGGATACTACACAGTAGCAAAGTGTACTGTTTTTAGCACTCCTCGGCTTTGCTCTTTCTCAACTTTTGCGTAATAACATTTGCAACTTTGCCAAGCCAATAAATCTGGCGTGAGATGTTGCATTTAGCTCAGCAAGAAGAACAGACGTTAGGTTGCTTGACGATAGCCCGAAGGATGGGAAACTAGCTTAGTACAGGCGCAGCGAAGCTCTCCATGTCACTAGACTTGGTTCAATCATAATATTGTCTCCTGTTTGACATTTTCACTCTGCATAGGGCATAGCACAGAGGTCCCATCGTGCTGTTGTGCAAGAGCATGCACTACTGACCTTACTCCATGATACATTACACACCTCCAGGAGTCATCAACAGCACAGCTTCCCTCTACAGCCCAGAATATAATGGTCAATTCAGTGAAGGAAATAAGATGACACTCAGGAGAGATTCACTGCCTGCATTTTACAAACATGTAATGTCTCCTTGACGCTTTCATCCATAAGCCAAAAACAGCAAGTCTTTAGTTTCAGAGAATGTGTGCAATTCTTTAACATGGTATTCCCCTGTCCTCAGTCACTCATAAACGTCTTTCACAATGTTGCCATCCTTGTGGGCCACCCGTACATTTTTACGGAACATTCTCCATTCACTGATGAATTTCTTTTCTTTTCTTTTAAAATTTTAATTATTTGTTTTAGAGAGAGAGAGAGAGAGAAAGAGAGAGGAGAGCCAGAGAGAACATGAACTATGAGGAGGGGCAGAGGGAGAGGGAGAAACAGACTTCCTGCTGAGCAGAGAGCCCAAAGCCGGACCCAGGACCCCAGGATCATGACCTGAGCCAAACGCTGACGCTTAACCTACTGAGCCACCCAGGCACCCCATGACTAATTTCTTTTACTTGAGTAATTTTAAGGCAATTTACTATTACTGCTATCGTAAGCAGCAGTATACATGAAGCCATGCTTTGTAGGGTTAAGTAATGTACATGAAATCATAGTTTAATACATGTTGAAATGAACATAACTATTGTGTGTTCATTAAGCTATTGGAAATAAAAAATATTCAGCCACATATATCACCTTATATCCTAACACCAGCATGCTTACCACTCTTAGGGAACATGGCTCCTTACATGGTAATGTCTTACACTTTGTTATGTTGAGAAGCCCTGGTTTAATTCAGCCCTCTGAATCTGCTTTAAGGTCATCTCAAAATATTCTGCATCAAATCTCTCATACGAGCACACTTCAAAGAAACAGATATTCCAACATTCAGAATCTACAGAAACAGAGTCTATGTCCAAAAGTTTCTAGTCGGTATTTCCCTTGGGTTTATCACCTTAGCGTTGTTTTTGACCCCCTATCCTGAATTTAAATACCCTCTTTGAGTGTTTCTACCGGCATGTCAATCACACACACACACACACACACACACACACTCGCACCCCACATATGGACATAGAGATTGGAATGGGAGAGTAATTATAATATTTCACACATCAGAGAGACCAAACAATGTG